>NC_087552.1:66165508-66465508 GCF_036250125.1 Pseudopipra pipra | reverse complement strand
TTGTACACATATATTCATGTTGTTTTAACAGAAACATAGCCTACAGGCGGAGCCATGTTAATGTTTGAGAGTTTGTGCAGCAATAGTAATGGATACCGCTGAATTTAGTCAGGGATTAATGTGAAGTTCACTATGTGACAGATTACTGCATTAGGCATAAACTCTATGTTTAGGAAATGCATAAGCTTTATCTTCAGGAAAGACTGGCATGACAAGTGTGAACTACCTCAGTAGTGCCTGCCTGGATGAACAAGTGATTTTAAAACTTGCTCAAAAAGATGCTCAAAAAACCCAGGAACTGTCCTCACTCCTGTGGGTGCTCTCTGTAGACATTTACAGAGAGCACCTTTCCTGTCTTCACATTTAGCAGAACCTGCCCAATTTTCTTCTCAGCCAAAAAAAAAACCAAAACCAGAACACCAAAAAAACCCACAAAACAACTAACCTTAGTAAATTGAAAATTGGAAGGGAAGGAGATTTTGTAGAAAAATTGATAACTTTTAATACTGAATAAAGTTGGACTCTCAAGCCTGTTGAAAGGATGAACTCTGCTACATACTTTGGATCCAGATTCCTGTATGTTGTGTTATGTCTTGACATTTCTCTGAGCTTGTAAACAGGAACTGTTGTGAATACTGGTGATGGTCCAAGCCCAGTTGCTCTAGAATAGTGTTGTCTCCGTGGGAATTAGCAAACAGGCAGACATCTTCTGTTGGACACCTTTTATTGCAGTGAGGAGGCTGTATAATATTCTTGCTGCCTTTCTCTGCTTTGTATGAGTGGTTGTTAGCATGAGATTATGAGGATGTGAAATTTGTGGTTGTTCTTTTGATTAATGTGACGTATGTAGACTTTCCAATGATTGATCAAAGGGATATCAAAATATTTCAGAACTGAGAGCACAGAAACTTGCTCAGAGGAAGAAATGAACACAAATAGAAAATTTAATAAATATTACAAATCTGCCAAATAAGCAATTATGAAAGTACTAATAATACATTTTTAAGCTTAGTGGAATGAAGAGAGATGCTGAAATGAAAGAGAATAAAATTTACTCTGATTTAAAGTCTTTTATTTTCTAAAGCAAAAAAACATCAGTAGACAGGAAGGAATTTTCCCCGCAGTGAAAGGAATCCAAAATTTCAGGCACATAATCACAAGTTTTCATAATGTAGTGAGTTTATGTACATCTGCTTAGCACCAGTCACTGACTGTGTGCCTAATTTTAGGTTTAAGCTTACACTTTGCTGTTTGGCATAAACTTGATATGTACATGCTGAGTAGCTTAACTGACATCTGGTGGCTTTTTAAGGAGAAAGAGTATGATTATGTGGACAAGAGAAAACCATTAGATTTGATTACTGCAGCACCAATTGTAGTAATGGAACATCCAAGTGAGGTGGTCTCTTTCCTTAGAGCAAAAGTTCCTGCATTTGGCACTGTGTGATTTAAGAAGTTGGACTTCACAGTAGCAAAGTTTTAAAAAAACCAAGAGTAGTGAAAGTAAGATTTTTAAAAATGTGGAGAAAGGTTCTAACGGAGGCTGGGTGACACGATTTCTAGGATGGTAATTTCCTGTAGAAAAGCCAAATATCTTGTAATTGTAAATACTTTCCAGTTAAGACAGTAAAGAACTAGGATTGTCTTACTTTTAATACTGACATCTAGAATGTGTACACTAAAGCGACCTAACTGACGTTTATACAGTAACTTAATGCTGAATGTTTAGGATATTTGACTTGAGACTGGAAAAGTCAACTTTAATGAATTTTAGTACATGATTGTACAGGGGCATGGCAAGTGACCAACTTGTATTGAAATTGTGGTCCTGTTACAGATTTTCAAGTCCATCTCCTTAAAATTCAGATGCTGTCACTATGATCAGAAGTGTACTAAAAAAAATAATAATATGTGTTTTCTGTTTTGTTTAGGCTGCAAAATTTGGACATTCAGTGGGATTAAATCAGGCTCCCCCCCCGCGTTCTTCTGCTCGAAGATCATTTGGAAGATCCAAGCGATTTAGTATTACTCGCTCTCTGGATGACCTTGAGGTAAATAACTTCCACTTAGAACTTGGAAGTGATACTAAATCTGTGTAAAGCAAAACAATATAGTTTTGCTGATCAAAACGGTTATAATATCTTAGAAATGGATGTATCATGATGTATAAAAGAATCAAATGTTCATCATATTCTGCCTTTTGCTTAGCTGATGAATTTTGACAGCAGTTGAGAAAATGGAATTCATGATCATTGTGGTGATTTTGGGTCTCTCTCAGTGTAATATAGTGCTATTTCACATCTGGTATAATGTGAGCTGATGCCTGGGCCTCAGTGGCCAAACCATATTGATTTTGGTGAAAACAAGGAATGAAAAGCCCTCCTCCTGCTCTGCTGTAGGAACCACCTGTAGGAATATGGCTTCATAATATCTTCTAGTGTGCCTCCTCAGGAAAGCCTGACCTGGAGAGATTTTTCCCTTACCCCTTTATCATGCTTATGTGGAAGAAGGTTGGTGGTTGGGGAGAAACAAAAATATGTGCAGAGCTCTTGGCATAAGAGCCATGGAATACGCATTATACCACTCTTCATCACCGGAGGGAATGTGGCACACTGAGCCCTCTAAATGGGAAGGAGGTGTTTAAAAAGCATTTGAGATGGGAGGAGGAAAGGAGACACACTTGAGTTTTCTGCTGTAGGAAAATGTAGGAAGAAAGGGATTTCACTGACTCTGAACTAAAGGAGAAGGGAGCTCAGTGCACTGGATTTTTAGGGAGCAGACTATATGGAGAAGCTTCTGGTGTGCTTAGGGAATGCAGGTAGGAACTGTACTTATTTCTCAGCTGTTTTAAAGTTTTTTTGTTGTGGTCTATTTCTATCTTGTCTGAAGTGTCTTGTTTTAAAGTGTTGCTTTTTTTTTTCTTGTCATGAAAATGCTTTTTCATTTCTTTGCACTCATAACTTTAATACTTTAAGTGCATAACTTAAAGAAACACAGCAAGATCCTCTGGATAAAAGGGTTTGGGAACCATCCAGCTACATCTTTCTTAATCAGAAAATGGTGATTCTTCTAAATTGAAAAAGCTTGCTGCTATATATTACCAGTTTGAACAGAATTTCTGGTCGCAGTAAGAAAGAATCCTCTCAGAATATCAAAGAGTCTGGTGCTGGTTATTCACGTGCAACAGGAAAAACAGTTCATTCCATGTTCTTCTACACTGAAATTTCATCCAGGTTTATGTGCACATCTCATATTTTCAGTGTTTTAAACACCAAGAATAAAATTTAATTTCTGTTGTTGGAGCTGTTTTACATTGCATAAATATTCATTAAAATAGGGACTTGGGACTTTCTGGTAATTTCAGAAAGATGTCATAGTTACTGGCCTAAAAAGTCCATTTTTCCCTCATTATGTCTTAGTTGGTATTCATTAGTGTATGTAAACTGAGTAGCACCAACAGGAGGGATTAAGAATCTATCTGTGTCCCAGCGTCTTAATTGTTACAGCAGTTACTTTGGATGGAGAAACTTACATTCTAGGTCACAATATGAATTGGACAAAGGAATAATCTCTATTAAAATCTGTTTGGATGAATGCCCTTACTACATGTAGCTGCTTGGGTGTGGACTGGTCTCTGTCAATTACTTCTTTCCTTGCTCTGCATGCCATAAGAGAACGATATCCCAGCCACCAGGAGAAACTTCATATGTCAAAGTAACATAGTGTTGAATTATTTTAATTTTGGTTCAAACTTTAACATTGCTACTGCAGCACTTGTCCCAAGGACTCTTAAACTAAATGTAGTAGAACACAATGTTGTTAGTGCATGTTTAGTTTATTTCAGGCCATCTATTTAGAGTTGCTGGAAGAGGAAATAACAATACCAGGAAATTCTTAGGAGACTCCACCTTTGGAATAATGACTATGAACATATTGTATAGGCTACTTGCTTGCTTTTGTGTTCTTCTCAATTAGCAGAATGGATAAGGTACTAATCCAAACATGAATTTCCAAAGTTAATGTGCTTCTCTGAGCTTGTGGCTCTGATTACTGCCAGCATCCAACTTAATCTTCTAAATTGAGCAGTGTAAGTAGGTTCCATGGAGTTTCTTTTATGGGCATTTGCTGAACACTCTTTATTGCTTACAGGTCTAAAGAATGCTGTATTTGGATTTTTTGTTTAAGTATAAACTTGCTCCTTTTGTCTTTGGAGCTGCCATGTGTGTGAAATACCAGCCATGAGTGTTGCTGTCTGCTGCCATAAGGTGGCGTGATTTCTTTGAAATGTGTTATTTATTTATTTCCAAAAGATCTGTCCAAGCATAGAACATATTTATAGAAACTTTAATAAATAAAAACGTGATTGCAGAAGAACATTTCATTTTTTCTTTTAAATTGTTATATTACGGCTGGCTGTGCATGCACGGACAATATTTGTATAAGGTTAGAATTAGTTAATGATATAGTTGCTCCTCCTTGAGCATTTTCCTCTTCCATGCAGAAGCTGTATTTTACATAGAAGAAAATAGACAAGTTCGTAGGATTAACATCTAGGTGCTGCTTTTACTAATACAACCTATACTCAAGATTATTTTAAATCTGCAGGGATCAAAATAGGATGAGAGTGCAAAATTAATGGTGCAGTTATGGTACAACTTTGGTAGGAAAAATGTCTCACAAAATATAAAATACACAATTTTATTTCTGAACTGTGGAAATTGTGCTGGTTCACACCAGGGCTGATTATGATTGTCCTGTACGTTGGAACTGAATTCAGAAAATGAACGTGTCTAATATATGCCTTAGTTATGTTGTTTTCACAAAAAATGTATTTAGAACTTTTTCTTTAGTAAATTACAAGAAACCTGGTTTTGTTAAGAACAGATTTCTCTTTTATGTAACAATGAATTTTCCTGTGTGAATAATTTGTCATTATGAAATAGTGTCCATTAACAACCATGTTAAAATTCTATGATTTGCACTAATTTTACTTTCTAGCACATTTCAGTTCATATTTTCAAGGTGTAACTTAAGCTAAAGGGACCTTTATGATTACTTAGTATTTGAATTAATAAGAGGGCATGATCCTATCTTTCTTCCCAGTTTTCTTCCCTGTGGGTAAATGCCACTGCTCTCATCCTCTTGCACAATTCTGTCCTGGCAGAGATGTTGTTTATAAGTTTATAAACACATTAAAGATGACTGTGTGAGACTGCAGAGAGTAGAACACTACCTATGGAAAAATTTACATTTAACAGAGTAATTCTTTAATTCATAAACAGTTTTGGAAACAGATTCCATAACACTTTCCACTGTAGCTGGTTCCATTGATCTTTTAATTTTTCTTGAAGTCTTTAAAAATGGGGGAACCTTGCAGTATTGTCTTGAAGTCAATTTAGGTTCCTCCTCACAAAGGAGACATTCAAAGCTGTTTCTTCCTGAAAATAATTTTGTTACTTGTACTTTTGGTATTTCTCTGTGGTTAAAAATAGGGCAGAGTAGTATAATGAGAGACGTAATCTCATAGAGAAACAAATTTCAGGCTCTTGGAGTATTGTTAAATAATCATTTAATGTAGAGATATTTTTAAAATTAAAGACAATTTAATTTTTTTAATCAAATATCAGGACAAAAAAAGATGGCTGTTGCAACTTTTCTTCTTGTTTTCATCCTGTTTTGTAAACCTTAAAGTTATATCCTGTATGAAAAAGAATATTTGTAGAGTTTAGTAATGTTTTCAAAGTTGGAATGTATCATGTATTCCTTTTAAAAGTCAGTGTGAGGACTTTTGTTAGAATGTTCCATCTTAATTATAACCATTAATAATGTAGTATTATTAGGTGTTATTATAGATAATAATGCTTGATTTTTTTTTCCTGTTTTGTTAATTCCACTGAATCAACTATTTTTTTGCATTTCATCTGCTAATTGAAAGCATGCAACACATCTCTTTGATATGAGGTTTTTATACTAATGAATGACATGTCTCTGCTGGATATTAGCTTTGGCATCTGTGGGTGGCAAAACCCCCTAAATGCTCATTTGACTTAATAAGGAGTTTTTAAGTGGATACCTGTCTTTGGTTGACTGATTTAAATAATCAGACAAAGCTTACACAGGGAGATAATAGCTTATATTAGACCAACTAGCATGCTAGGAGAATCAGACAAGAAGAGCTAAACATGCCCAAAACTTTTCCCAACCTGTCAGATAATCTAATAAAAAGTATTAACTCTCCCTGCAGAGATTGCTTTACTGACATTCTGAGATCATCACTATGGCCAGTATAACTACATGATTTGAATCAAGAGGCCTCTTCAGCCTCAGCTTATAATAGTGAATTTAAAATTTGAAAAGAATGTATATTTTTGTCTTAGATTTCATAAATTTTTTAAAGCTATGATAACTTACCATGGGCTGCCAGTTCCACTGTGTACCACCTTTAAGTATTGTGTTTTTGGCATCATTTTGTCCTAATTTTTATCTGAGATAAAACCAACCAATGGACAGTTTTGCTGTCAGCTTTCATGAAGGTGGGGGAAAGGTGTGAAAGAGAAGATGTGAAATAACAGTGCATGCATGAGAAAATCTCCATTTTTGTATGTAAAAGGTAGTTGTGTATTTTTAGCATGCTAAGAATAGAGTTCATAAAGGGTTAATCCAGTCTCATATACGGATGTTCTGAAGTCTGAGTGTTAACCACAGACCAGCCCCTGACACTGCTGGTTTGGAAGCCTCATGGATTTGTGCCCACAGTCCAGGCTCTTGCTTCTCTTTTCCCTTTGCTAGCACCAGGGGTCAGCTTTGGAAACACTGCAAAGTAATTCCACAGTTCCTTGCTGTACCAGCACAAACCCTCTTGCTGAACTATGATATAGAGCCTTAAAGAGTGTAGATAAGTCATGACATTACACACTGATTTCTTTGCCTTGAATTACTGTAGCATATGTGGTCATGGAGCTGATCAGTAAGACTTTGAAAGCATCCTGTGATTTCTGCCAGGCATTCTTCTGCTCTGTTCAGGCCTTTGGCTCTTACAGTCCTGGCTGGAGTTGTTTACCTGCTCGGCAGCATAGTGGCTGTACACCTGTGCTGTGAGTGAAACACTGCCAGGACACAGGGGTGGGCAGGGAATTACAATGTTTGTACTGTCACACTGTTAGAGTTGTCATTTATGTGGCTTCATCCTGGGCCAACTAATGTATTTGCTCAAATGATTTTGGACATGGTTTGGAAGTTAGCCTCACTAGCCAGCATCACTGTGCCCAGCAGTTTGGATACAAGCAGCTTGATGGACAGGAGATGGGAGAGCTTGGTGGCACAGCCAGAAAGCACCATCTGTCTTTGGAACTACACAAGAGCTTGTGGTGCTGTTTATTTGACTGGTACAAATACAGCCAGGTTACCATCATCTCATTCTGGATGTTGCCTGTGTTATCTCTTAGACATTTTTTTCCTTGCTGTCATCATTCTCTGTATGTCTTAACAACATTCAACAGCATCATTTGGTTTCACATTTTGTTCTTTAGACTGCTCTAGTAAGAGTTTCAGACTCTCAAGCATACTCTGGAGGATCATTTTCAGGCTTTTACTTTGGCATGTGGGATCTTATCAGGTACTTCAGTTATATCTGTTGTTACTCTCTGAAGAAGGAAACATCATGCTAGTAATATACATTTTATTTTTCTTCACAGGTTGTGCACTGGCACTGCTGTTAAACTTTTGCTGGTGTTTTATACCATACTGTAATTTTTAAAAGATTACCACTATCTGCTCCTAAGTTCACATTTATAGACTTTTTCATGGAAAGTTCTTGTGCTCCTCCCACAGTTTTATGAAGTATCTGACAAAGTCAGATATCTGACAAAGGTGGGTTGGTCAACAGATGAATACAGTTGTGTGTAACCTCTTTATCATGAATTTGAAATACTTACTTCTAGATACAATCCAGAATGTTAAATTGTGTGTTGTTTTTTTTTTCCAGACACTGAGAATAATGGGATCTATTTTCTGTTATTGTAATTGGTAAAATTACCATCCTTTAGTAATTTTACTGTTTTCTCCTGCTTTTGGGTTATTTTCTTTATTTCAGATTTTGGAGAAATTTGCTATGTAAATTTGCACGTAAAAAGCAGAGTAGTCAGAGCATATGCTGAGAGCTGGATCTCATCTCTGCTTTCTTTGGTATTTTTTGGCAGTGCTCATCCCATGCTTTGGTGCTTGAGAAGCAAGCACCAGTGTTGCCTAGGAGAGATTCCTTAGGGAATTTGGTCCCCATATGTGCAAAAGCAGTTGGCATTGTATGGGGAAATTTCTCTCTGAGGAAGCATTGTTTGACTTGACTCTGCCACTCAAGTACTGTCCAAGCCTTATTTCCTCTGGACTTGGCTCTCCAACACAAGCCAATTTCTGTCAAAGAACCAGAGACACAAGATATGCTTTTAGGGACTAGATACGAATTTATATTCTGCATAAATAAATCTTGTAGTAGCCAGTACCTCCATTTTTAAGATGTGTGATTAAATGGACACAGGTGAAATCATATCGTGTCAACATCTCTGATGCTTTCACATTTGTGGAACTGCAAGGATCGGCCAAGATGAGCAAGTTAAAGTAACCATCTGAAGCTACAGAGGAGTCACATTCCTTAGTTCAGCAACATAAACTATTGGACTTTGGTTTTGGCTCTGTTCTTTTGGTTCTGGTTTCCCTGAGTAGTGACAAAACAGTCAGTGCTCACACAAGTGGAACTCTTGGCAGGTGGGAATTTCTCAGGGCTGTCTTTCTCCCAAACCTTTGGTGCCTTCTTTCAAAATTGGGCTTACTCTCTTTGAACTGAAACTTCCCTCTTCTGGGTCTAATTTGTGAGGCATGTGACATTAAGGCAAAATAATAGCTTACTGCACTGGGGTCTGTTTCTGAAATGCAGAATTATTTTCTGCTTAAGACTGACCCTTACCTCAGTTTCTTATGTTGCATTTGTTGATTCAAGGATATCTTTTTAAGGCTTCTCTCAAGAAGATGAGTAGTGGGGTGAAGTTACTGCAGGTAATAAGGACAAGAGCAGTCTCTGAATATGAGAGCAGGCTGCTTTTATAAGACTGAATGACTGGACAACAAAATTGCAGATAAAAATGTATGCAGATAAATGTAAAGCAATGCAAATGAGGCAAAATAGCCCTAGCTTCATATATCAAATGATATATATGTCTCTCAAATGACTGTTTCTTCTCAGAAGTGAGGCCTTTGAATTATAAGGGAGAGTTGCATGGAAACATTAGCTCAGTACAGTAGCAATGAAGCAAAATCCTATACTATTAATTTTTAGGGAAGGAATAGATGAATCCATTGTATACATTTGTGGTTTCTCCTTACCCGGTCTCTTTATTTTAAAATGTTCTGATATATTAGAAGAAGAAAAGATTCAGAAAGGTGTAAGAAAGTGCAAAATCATGGGTGGTGTAGAAGAAGTAGGTGGAATTGACTGCTCACTCTCTCCTTCGGGACAAGAAGTCGGCACCATTAATTAAAGGTAGCTGGAGCCAGGAGCAAAACAAACAGGAGAACACGATTGTTCATGTAGGAGGTGAGTCGGTCTGTGGGATGCCTCACCACTGAGTGCTGTGGATGCAAGAAATTTGCATGTCCTGGAGGGAACGTGGACAAGTATTTGGAAAAGACAGCCACTGGGGATTATTAAGGAGACAAGCCACACCAGGTTCAGGAAATCTCCTGAACTAAAAATACCTGGGGTCTGGGAGGAGGTAATCAGGGAAATGTCCTATGTGTTGCCTTGTGCTGCTTGTCGGTAGACTTCCGTATGTGGCCACCACTGGAAACTTAACACTGGATTTGATAAACCCTGGGTTGGAACTGATTATGTTGGCAGACTCGAGGGTGGACATTGCTTCTCCTTGACTGGGGTACTGTGGGAGTACCCTTGGCACAGGAAGCTGCATTACCTTTCACTTGGCGTAGGCTTGTTTGTTTGTAAAGGGCTCGCTGGCTGTGGTATCTCCTGGCGCTGGGTCACTGCCCCGGGTGTCGGGAGCATTCCCTGGTGGTGCTGCAGCTCCCTGTGGGAGAGGGCCCCGGCCGCTTCCCTGCTGAGAGCTGCTGCTGCCAAACAGATCACCCATGCAGTTCCTGGGTGGGAATGAGGAACTGGGCGACTGGTTTCGTGCCTCTCCACCCCTGCCCTCCCTTGGCTGCTCTTCCTGTTACCTGGTATGTCTTCTTGTCATGTCACATGCTAATGAGGGTAAGGAGGGATTTTTGCCCTGTGAGACCTGGTTAATGTTAGGAAATGAATTAAGGCTTTATTGAATGAACTGCATTGGTATTTCTAGAGTGTAGTCACAGAATACATACGGCACAAATGATAGCACTGTAGCTGTCTGTGAATTATTTCTGTCTCTGTCTCCATGCTTTAACTGCTGGGATTTTGGCTAGGACTTGGTACCATTTAATGTTCACTGTCCTTATGCATTTATGAGTCCAGTGATGTTTAAAAAAAAAAGGGAAAAAAAAAACCCTGAGTCACCTGTGGAACTTCTACTAGATGAGCTATTACTTTTTATTCAGTATTAAATCATGAAAACATTTCGTAAGTACTTCTGATACTTGAAAAAATACAGTAAAAAGCCCATCCTCTACTTCCCTGTGAACCGAGGAATTGCTGGAGAATGGTATTTAAGGATTACTGTTGGGCATGCATTTCTTTCTGAAAATACACAGATATTGCTGGTCTGTCTGGAGAGTAGGTGTGGTATTGAAAATTATGAGAGTAATGTTTCACTTGGAACATGATCCTTGTAAATGCCAATGCCCTGCTTACTCAAAAGAACACGGAACATTTTGGTAGGATGAGATAGGTTGCACAATATGCATACATGTGATTGTAATCATACTGAGGCACGTACCTACATGCCAGAAACTGCAAGAAATTTGCTGTGAGTCTTGCAAGTTTTAGCAACATTTTTTTAAAAGTATTTTTAGATTATATTTTAAGTATTTTTAGTAGGGATTGATGACCTAGTTCATTCAGGTAATAAACTCATCAAAGGGGAATGTATTGAAAAAAGAGAATACTTTGGATGAGAAAATGCTGTTGACTCAGTCCTTAAACAAGTTTGGACAAACCTTTATGACAGAGTCCTGTAGGCCCTTGCTGAATGTATTTTACATTAGCAGATTCCTCAGCAGTGCTGTTGTCTTTACAGAGGCTTTATTGTTGCACAGGACCTGCCTAAACACCGTTTTGAAAGCTGCCTGTTCCTTTTGATGAGAAGATACAGAACCAGTATTTGAGGGCGGAGAATGTGCTGGGGAGGGAGGAGAATGGGAGAGGTGTTGATAGGGCAACAGACAGAGAAGCCTCATTTTTTCACTGGACTCTGGAAGAAGTAAATATGTGTTCAGAAAGAGCGTAATAATAAAGTTGAAGGGGCTGTTTCTTAACAATGAGATATTAAACCATTTATACATGGAGAAAACTTTTACTGATAGTCAAGTGTCTGTAAGTATAAAGTTTTGTTTGTCTAAAGCGAACAGAAAACGGGAATATGTTTTAATGAGTAACCTTCCGAGCTAAGAAATCTTTCAGTGAAATATGATAAGTTTGTAAGTATAAGTATTTAAGTTGACTTTTATATATAAGCTCTATTATGAAATTAAGAATATATCATTTTTATAGACATGTTTTAAATCTCTCTTTTGCAGCATCGTATTGCTTTTAAAATGTGGAGTGAGTGTATTAGATACACAGATACTTCTCTAAGTTTTTTATAAATCTTTCACTTAATTTTCATTATACTTACACGTGTTTCCGCAAAGCAAGAATGTCTTGTTACAGATAGAAGTTACCTTACATTGTTACAGCTTTTTTAAAAAGTTGTGCAGCTGAAGTTATTTTTCTTCTTCCAGCTGGATTTTTATCCAATAAAATAGAATCCAGATGGTATGAGTTATTAAAATAACTGAAAATAAATGAAAAGTATTTATAGAATACAAAATTTATGAGGTGTAGAGATTTCAGATTGGTTTTAGTTTCTTTTTTGCTTAGAAAACACATATTTTGCAAGCAAGCATCCTAGCTGTATTATCAAATTTTGAAATTATAGCCTTATTCTTTATGTTTATGTAGCTCAGAGTAAAATTGTCTTAAATGCTAAAAGTATGGCAACAAAATTATCATATTTTAAAATTAGAAGAGAAAGAAACACTTGCAAAGCTTAGAAAGATATATATCCATTATTTGCTTAAAATTTAGTAGTTTTCATGTTCAGTTTTACATTGATTTCCTCAAAATCTATTGATTCTTAGAGACTCCATGTACAGCAGTAGAAAATTCAGAAGTGGCTTAATGTGTTTCAGTGGTCTGTCACTTATATCCTCTTTAATATGTAGTTTAATTTCAGTTTACTGTTGGATTGCAAGTCACCTTCCATCTAGATGTGCAAGTTATGCTGTTTCTGCATGTTTTTATTAGTGGAGAGAATTTATTTGTCTTAAAATGTTGATCAATGAAGGGGGGAAATAGTAATTATTTACAAACATTTTTGAAAAAGTGTATTTTTTTTATTGTCAGTTTACAGTCAGGCGCTATACAGTTATTACAATATGGCTTTTAAAACCAAATACTGGGGTTTAGAGTGGATTTCTGGATGGCAGATCCTGAACTTAATACTTGAAAATGTGTTCATGAGTCTCAGCAGTGTCGGCAGACAGCAGAGGGCACTCGGAACAGTAGTTTGCATCATTCTCTTTTCTTCCCTGAATTTACTGTAGGGGAAGTCTTAGTTTGACAAGACAGCTTGTATTTCAGTTATTTATACATGAACAAATTCCAAGTAGTTTGGCTTGAAAATATTTTCGCTAATATTGCATTGGAATAGGACTTTTATCTTTAAAATTGGTAGAGGGAATCCACAATGTTATAAATGAGAGAATCTTTCCTCTTTTGATCAGTAGCACATATGGGGTCTGTTTATTGTTGGGGAGTGACAAATCATTGACAGAAATATATCTAGGCAGATTACAGAAAATTTGGAGAATTAGGAGAAAAAACCATTTTATTTTATAACAGAGTTTTCTTAATTTACGTGTAAGCTTTTTTAATAGTCCTGCTTTTTATTTCAGTAACTGGGGTCAGTGAGCTAAATCATATTCTTAACATATTTTTTCTCTGGCTGCCATGCAAGTAGTTGTTACTTTAATATGACATAAAACGTCAATACTTGATGAGATTTAAGATTTTTGATAGTGCATTTTGCCAATGTCACATTTACTTTAGGACTGTGTGATGAGGAGCTGGTCCAGGGGATTGCCTCTTTCTAGTTGCCTGGTGGTCTTGGAGTGCGTTTTTTTTCTTTTAGGAGTCAGGGTTGTATTAAATCCTATTAATCTTTTGACAAGTTAAAACATATCAAGGCTCCCTGTCATTCTGTCTTTCTCTTCAGTTTTTTCTGCTCTGAAAACAAATGTACAAGAGAAAATATGAGCAGGAAGTGGAGGGAGGGTAGAAGAAAAAAACAGATCAACCTTATCTGGGGTCTCTACCCCTTCCCACAGTTTAGCTTCTAAACAGATGGATGTGGGTTTACAAATGTCGTCTTCAGAGTATCTGAATAAGGCTTTTAAAGCTGTTGTACCATATTTTAACACTTTCCATTATTAGCTTTGCAAATTAACATTTCTTGTGCTTTTGACCTTTGACCTTTGAGTTGCCTGCCTGGTTTACAAATATGCTACAGAAAATCACAAGATTTTGTATCTGCAGCTGCTGAAATAACCTGTGAAAATGTAGAGGAATATGAATTTTTTAAAGGGCTTTCAGAGTCACATGACACTTCATAGACATGATCATTAATTGATACTGTCTAATTGGTAGAGTTTATTTTCAGTGTTAGTAGAGTCACTGTATGGAAAAAATGTGGACATACAATGAAGTAAAGTCAACAATTCTAAGGTCTGTTTAAACTAAGGGATTATTAGGTTTGTAACGCCAAGTGTGAGTGCCCAGAATGTGTAAAACATTGCCCACCCACAGTGTTCTGAACAACATTCACGGCAGTTCCTCCAGGGAGCTTCTGGTCTTGCAGCTACATCCCATTGCATGGGGGGTTATTTTTCTCTTACTCGTTCTTCTGGGTAACATCCTCACTTGTTAAAACTCTACCAGTACTTTTGGTCTTTCTAGGTGATTCCTAGAGGTTTTAGGATAAAGTAAATGCTCAGGATAAAAGTCCTGTTTTGTGTTACCCCAAAGGGATGTTCACAGGGAAGTTCTTCAGGCATTTCTGATCCATTTGTGCTTATCCACTGTAAGGATTATTTTGCACCTGGTCACCTGCATATTTGTAATGGTGTTGCTGTTTGGTTAAGGTATTGACAGTGAAAATACATTCTGCATCCCACTTTGTTCAGTGTCAAACAAAATGTAGTATTTAAACAGCTCTGGCATTTTTTCTTTATAAAATTATACGTTCTAATACTTGTCCATACACAGGAAAACTTTCTTCTGTGCACGTATCACAGGGCATTTGCTTCTGAAATCCTAAAATAATGGAGGGTGTAATTTGTAAAACACATTTCTTCCTGTCTGCCTGCCCATTTGTTTCCATTGCATTTTGTTGTGGTATTAAATACTTGTAGAACCATTCAAAGCTGCAGTGGTGTGCCTATTCAAACAAGTAATCAATCACAAAATTAAGTTTGGCCATTGCAGAAATTGGCTTATGTCTCTGAGATGCTTGTTAAAATATGCTTCCTCCATTTTCACTTGCAATTAACGTAAAATTTCTTCTCTGATCACTCTAAATTAAATTGAGAAGATTAAGTTTTTCTGTTAGCCAAGTTTCTTCATTCTAAATCCAAAAATGGGAAGATGTGCAGTCTTTTGCAAGTCAATCATAGCATGAGATATCGAGTGAAGGCTCTTGTTCTTGTCTCATTTTCTCTCTTTATAAGTTCAGAGTAATATTTACCTTCTTCGTAGGGTTGTTTTTATATTAGGGGCTCAACCTAGGAACTGTATGGATGTGGGGTATTCCACATGCTGCACTGAACAAGGGAGAAGGTTCTTCTTTCCTGAACGACTATTAGTAAGTCCACCTGGGGTTTAAGGACATCCCACTAGCACAAAAATGCCCACTAATCATTCCCAGTTTGCAGTTCTGGTGTTTATTTTTAGCAGAAAATTGTATTCTGATTGCTTTAAAAATAACGGCGGTGAACGGTTTAGATACGATCACTGTTTACGTGTGGACAGCAGCAAACTTCCTGAAATCCTATACTTTCCATATAGAGTCTCTTGAAGACACTGCTGTCACAGGCAAGTGAATAGCACTTCCCTCTTACATTACAAGGAGCCTGTTTTGCTCTCTGTTCCTGAGGCACTGTGCACAGAACTCTCTTGACATCAGTTGAGGACAGGCTCAGGTAGTGAGGAAGGAAGGGCAGAATAGCAGTTGGTTTTTGAAAGGAGAATTTTGTCTTTAGTGACAACAGGCTACTCCGAGGTTTAATGAAATCTGCCAAGTCTCCTTGTACTGCGGATTTTTATGTGCAATTTGTATTGTTAACCACTGGAAAGTTAAACAGAATGGACCATTTGAGGTCCTACTTTATTCTGGCTTGCATTATGTAAACCTCTGAAAATAGTGGTTTACTATGTAAACGTTTCTGTAACTAATGTTAGGGTGGTTAAGTAGTGTTTCTCTGAAAACTGTCTTGGAAATCTCTTTTATTGAATACAGGACTATCACAGGATTCAACGTCATTTTATTTTCTTGATTTGTTATAGGAAATGTTTTAAAATACAATCAGCGTGATTTATATAAAACGATCGAGCTTTTCTGGTGAGAGATAATTGAGATCTAATCTGAATCCCTGACGAACCACAGCTTCCTGCATTGGCCTGTTGCTATTGGTAACATAAAGGGAGTAAAATAGAACTTCATACGAAATGCCTTTAAACTTTACTGGCGTGTACAGGCATGGAACAGGGTTGAATTTTTTAGTTTAATCTTTGAGAAGCCGATGTGTTAAGGAAATGCTTTTTCCATATTAAGTGAAGATGAATTTAGGAAGAGTACTGTTAGGAAAAATAACTGCTGTTTCTTACGAAGAGCGGGTAAGTGATATGAATTATATTTAGCTAAAGCAAGGCATCGTTGCAGTGAGAAATTAGTAGAGGCTATTGTTACTGGCAAGAAATTAAAGACTGGTATCAGCTTCAGAATGCTTTTTACTTAGCCTTTAAGCTTTTTTACTTTAAAGTATTTGAGTTATAATTCCTTTGTAAATGCAAACACTGGATTTTATTATCAGAGAAAAGTAATCTTACTATGCCAACTAACAGTGAGATTTCTATATGCATTTTTGAGCTGTGACCAATATGTATAAAGCTAAAAAATCAGTATGTTTATAATGTGTGCCTAATTTTTAATTCCATGCAATGTTTTTTGTATATGCTTTCTGTACCATTATATTAATATTATATCTTGATGTAAAACTGTATATATTTTGTATATATCTTTATCAAAATAATTTTAGGGATGGATTTGGCACTTAAGGCACGGTGTTTATATGTGATAAGATTGGTTTTGTTTGGGGTAAAAAGTTGAACATTTATTTCTTAAAGGAATTCCAAATGTCACATCATTTATTCTTATGTTGTTTTTATAGATTCAAATATTTGACAAAAATATACTGAACATATTCAGGAAGGTTATTGTACCGTAGTTTTACGCTATTTTTTTTTCTTCAGAAGTCTTGCATACAGAATCCTTTTGTATTAACTATTATAAATACAATTTGGTGATAGAGAATTGAAAAGGGAAATTGTCTAATAGTCCTCCTTTAAGTGGCGTTCTGAAGGGGCACCCTTCTCAAAGAATTCTAAATCATGAAATAAATTGCAATAATATTTTGAAATGAAGATAAAAACCCCTGTAATATTACTCTAATTTTTAGGTGAGAAGTACATTTGAGACTGTTTATTAGAAGGAAAATCTAGCAATAATTTATAAATAACATGGTTTTATTTTTTATTTAAAATGTTAGAATAGTATATACTATATTTTGAGACAGGATCTTCATTCCAGAGATCATTGGAGTTCATGGTATAAGCAAAGCTGATGCTGTAATGTATTTAAAAGGATAAAAATATGTGTATGTAATGTAAATCCTGGAGTAATGTGACTGAAGACCTTGGGATCCACTCATAATTCATACCTTGGCAAAAGGATGAGTGCCTTCAGGTGATTTAAGAAGTAGTTTGAACAAAGCTGGATGCAAGCAGACGGTCATTTGAGTGACAGGCTTTCCCTGAGCTAAGTGACAGAACGTTTGAAAGTTGGCTCTTTGTGTTCAGTCTGTAAATACTCAGTGCTTCATCTCTCTTAAAGAACACAACAGGATTTCCAAAGTTATTTTGTATACTGAAATCATATGAGAAAATCAGTTTAGAAGGTTGGTGGAGCTAAGTGTGCTGTTGCAACCTGGAAGACTTAACTAGAGGGGGGCTTTTGTAAAATAGTGTGTGGTATGATACTGTACTGGATAAGTAACAGATGCTGGAGGCAACAACCAGAGAATTCTTTGGATGCTGCAAGATGCCTGTATTGGAAGAAAGTGTGATTTAGAAAGGAGACACAAAGAGGTCATTTATAATCCCTTTTATTCTGAATCTTTCTGGGTGCCCAGGAAAGGAATAGATGTTTCTGTTTAGTCTGTGATTTTGTCATTATTAGATGGTTAGAGTAGGAGAGAGAAATACATCTTCACTCTCCTTAAGGATTTTTACCCTCCCTATCTCAGAAGGAGTGGGAAACAGAGATGTCTTTTTTGACTCAGGAAGGCACTCACTCCCACTCTGATAAGAGAGATGATTTCATGTTGCTCCATTTTATTGCTAAGGCCTGGCATTTCCCAGTATGTGTCACCACTCCCGGTATCCCCATCTTTCCCTTTGTTCTACTCCATTACTTACGCATAACTTTGGCTTGAATGACAAATCTTGGGGTGGAGAAAAGGGACGTTTTTGTACTGTGGTTACCTGGGTAGTCTGCATATGTGGATTTATTTTCTCAATATAATGTCTGGGATATGGGTAGGGTAATTTTTGGTTTTCTGCATGATGGTGTTTTGGCAGAATTTGACGGTATCTAGTTACTTCCCTGGGACCTGATCTATTTGAAATGGAAAATGTAAGATGGAACTAAGTGGATTTTCTGGATAAGAGTTTCTGTCATCTGAAAGTTGTCATCAGACTAGCTTCATGTAGGGGATCATGCATTATTCTCCTTTATGCCCTCTTTCCCTTTGTACCCAGTTGTTGGTGCAAGAGACTATGTCATCTGCTTCTATTCTGGAAAAAAAAATTATGTACTTACAAAGTAGTTTTCTCCCTGATAATTATTGTAAGCTAAAACTCTTTTAGATTTGCTGCAAGCAGATCATGAACATGACATCAAAAGCCTCCTGGACCCTTCTGGTTTTTCCACCTAGCAAAGAGCGATGATACAAAGAGAAATTTAACATGTTTTCTCTTATTCAGAACATTATGCTATCAAATGTATGCTGAAGCATTTGCCAGTTTACAGAGACCTAGAGTGTCTTTTATGGTTTATGATAACTGGGAAGCCACTGTTTAGCTTGCTGGCCTTGGCACTGAGCTTCTCACTTGAACCACAGGAATCAAGATCCTGCCCTGAAGTATCAAGGAGAGAACTGCATCCCCTAACTTTGTGTGTGTGGGCAGTGTGTGTCTGTATAACAGCAGCTAATCCAGTTAGATGAGCAAGCAGAGTTCCCATGAAGAGATATACTGGAAGACATTCTAGTTTTCCTACATTAGATTTATTTTTAAAATTTTTGTGATTTGTTACCATCAGATTCCTGGCATATACCACGGGCTTTTTCCTAAACCAATTTGGAAACTGGGGTAATTTGAAGAACTAATTTCAGATCTTATCTGGTTGTGAAAGATTTGAGGGTTGCATGCAATTAGATTTTATCTCTCGGTGATAGTTCATATATACATTCACAACATATATGTTCTGTCATTTGGAATTAAATGCTTAAATACTTTTTAAAAATCTTCACATTAGCACTAACTGGCACAAAGTCATCCCTGTCCTTCCTCATCTTTCAGAAATGGCTACCTACATTAACTGTTCAATTTTACAGCTTTCTCATACACATATTTTTCTGTAGGTGGTTCTTAATATGTATGTAGTGTTAAATTTCATCAAATGATCAAACTTGGTTTGTGTAGTAGATCAAATTTTGTCCTGAAGAGCCTCCAGTGGTGGTAAACATAAGTGCTGAAGAATGAAGAACAGCCCCCAACATATAGTGTATTTTTAAAATGAGATCATCATAGTATTTAAAAAAATCTGGTCTTGCAACTTATACCTTTAGACAAATCTAGACAAGTTTCAGCTGAACAGTTTAGAAGAGAAACTTCTTTGTCTAAATGTGCCGTATGCCATTTCTGAAAGGTTTATATTGAGATTTCTAAGTACTCACAAATGTGAACATATTACTGTGAGTTCTTACACAATAATTACAAGTTTAAGTTTCGAGCTGGTTTTATTGAATTAGGTGGGTTTAGTTCAGTTACACAGATGAATTTAAAGAAACGTTATTAAAATAAATTTTTTTCTATGATCTCTAGAAGTAAATGGATAATGCTTGGAACATGATAGGTATATTTAGTGACCTATGTAATGTAAAATACAGTTTCTCCTACAGGTACTTCTTTAAAAATGTCTAAACATAGTAATTACTAAGGCCTTACTTGGAGAGATTTTAAGATGTTGATACATGTAATGTAACACGCATTAGCCAAAGCATTTAAAATAATCACACAAAACCAACCCAAAAAAGGTGTGTAGAAAGTTCACTGCATTAACTTATGGTAAAGATTTTGAGGTAAAACTGTATTTCAGTGTCAATTAACGACTGAACTTTTCTATGAAATTACCCCATTTTCCTTGTAAAATAATATTTTACAATTGTTAACTTCCCAGTTTTTGCCAAAAGTACTGTGAGTATTCTTTTTCCTATCATGAGAATCCTATTAATTTTACTTCATACCTTTCAAAAAAATGAAGGTATTTGCTGTTTGAATCCAGATTCATGCAAGCTGCCAAAGTAAATGACCATTCCTAAAACATATATATTTTGAAAGTACTATTATTTTTTTATGTCTAATGTGTAAACTGATACTATTACTTTACTTTGAGTCATCCTTTTCTTCATTCATTGAGAAATGACATTGAAGTTGTTTATTCATTAGCTGTACTCTGTACAGTGATGTGACTAAGAAATTAGAAGCAATCATATTTATAAACCAGATTTCAGTAATGTAAATTAAATTTTCTGAATTACAAACATGAATTAAGTTACGACCTCTGAATGCATAATATGCTTGCTAGACTTATGTGCAAAATAGAAGTAGAAAAGATGCCCTAAGCCTCACTGAAGAACTGTAACTAAAACAGAAGTACTTTTTTTCATACCTGAAACAAAGCTATTAAAGTGAGATGCCTGGATACACTTTTGATTATATTATTATGCTTCGCAGATCCAGAAGCCTTTATTTTTGTGTAGGTAAGCAAGAGGTGCCATAATCGTTTGAATCTTTTTCATGAGAGGTGTATTTGTGTTTATCTGAAGTAGCACCAGAGGAATGATGTCAATAGGGACGAGTTCAGACTTTGAAAGTTCCAGCACAATTGTGTCAAGGACCAGATCAGATCCTCTCCTGGAGAGGTGGGTGCTGAGGCCACAGCAATTTATAACAAGAGGTGTTCTTAGATAGTGTTAACAACATGTGAGGTCCTGCAGTGAAATAGCGGAAGGAGAATAATTAGTCTTTTAAGGATTACCAAAGGGTTTGTGGATTTTGAAGAGTGGGAATGTTTCTTCCCAAGGCTAGAAACTACAGACAAACTATGAAGAGACAGCTGTTTGCTTGAGTTGTGTGTATATGTATGTATCTGTTTTTTTTCTTCTGTGTGTTTTCCATCTTGAAGAAATTGTAGATATTGTAAGGCATTCTTTTCTAGCTTTTTAAAGAGCAGTACAAAAGAGAATTTCTTTTTAACTATTTAGAAAGTTACTTAAAGGGACCAAGAAAAGATTCCCCAAACTAAAACAAAAATATTTTTTAATAGTCATTCACAAATCAACACAAATCTAAAAGTCATCTGTCCTCCAGACTTCACTCAGTTGAGTGTCAAGATGCAGGCATTTGAGTACACGTTTGAGAAATGTTCACTACTTGGATTTAGAGAGGTGTTAGCTGCCTTGAGATAATTTGTGATCAAAGGTGAGAAGTTTAGGGTAGTTAAGCACCTAAACTTCCAATGTTTCACTAGAGGACTGATTGTCCTTGAAAATGTACAATACTGGTAGAGATGGTGACGAGTTCTTACCTCTAGGTTATTGAAAACACTTTGAACAACCTTTTCTCTCTGTAGCAGTCAGAAGTGATGGACAGGGGAAGTTTTCAGAGTCATCTGAAATATGACAGAATACTGAATTTTAATTCAACATATCTCCAGATGTTGCAGCAAAATATAATATATGAGGTGTTGTTTCCATTTCAGGTCTTTGCAGGTCAGTTTTAGGTATCTACTTTGTCACATGTACCAACAAATTGTCTCTGCTCATCTAAGAAGGACTTCTGCAAGCAGTGTAGCTACCACAGCAGGAAGTACTGTAAATACTAGTGGGCTCAAATTCCTGGACAGTAGTGGTTAAAAGGCCTGGGATGAATTTCATTGTGGGGAGGAATCACCTGTGAGAAAGCAACAGCTGGTTTCTTTAGATTTTCCTCGCTAATGCTATCTGTTATTAATAAGGTGATAAAACTAGCCAACACTTCAAATATTATGTGAAGCTCAAAGATTTCTAATACTTGCCATGAAACTTAAGTAATACTTGTTTTTCTCTTTCTTATTGCAGTCAGCAACTGTTTCTGATGGAGGTAAGCTGAAGCTTGTTTTTACTTTTATAATGAAAAATAATCAATTTTCCACATTTGGCAACATAATATGTGGTAAATAATGTGATATATTACAAGATGTTAGTCCAAAGTGGCACAGAACTCTGTGACTGCTTTGGGAGCTGTGCCAGTGAAAATATTGCAGGATTGTGTTCACATGCTTTCACTGGTTTGTTTGCATAATATTTTTATGGGACGTTTATATATGCACGTTTTTATTATACCTAGGCTTCTTTATTCATAATAATAAAGAGGCAGAGCTGGTAGAGTTTTTTGTAATTGGATGGTAGATAAAATCTCATTCTCTATTTTATTGTCCTTTATATACCTTGTGTGCTTTTGAAGAGATGTTCTAGCTTCTAAGTTGTAAGCTGTGTTGGAACATTTGTTGATGTTGAAATTTCTTAAATATGATGCATTTTGAGAAGGGGTAAGTAATTTGATATTTGTAAAATCCCAGCATGGAGCTTTTGCACTTCTGGAATACTTCTAAGTAAACTCTTCTTAATTGCACCTAAGCTTGTTTGTTTTAATTTTAACATGCCTTTAATGTTTTAAAGGATGTCCACTCTTTGTTAAACGTTAGAAGATGATTTCTCTGAAGCTTTGAAGTTAATTGAAACAGTTTAAGTATGCTTCCTTAATGGAATAAAGAAATTTGTATAGTTTAGAGTATACAGGAGATGGCTTTTCTCCTTGTCTTTCTTGGCAGGAATTGGTTCACTCCATCCTGCAGAGAAACTCACTTACATACGTATTATTACATTTGCTATTCTTTGACAACAGTACAAGACAATTTTATTAAATAAAAGGGGCAGAAGGGAACAAACTGTGTTGCTCTAACAGTGAAAATTTTTGCTCTAAGTGAAATTGCAGAAATATTTTGAATAGTAAGGATAATTTTATATTACACGCAAATGTAAATGCAAAATTAGCAACACTATTCACAAAACTTCATCATTTGTCCTAATTTCTGATTCCTTGCAAGACTAAAAGTACACTTGTGAGAAACATTACTGTTTTGGTTCTTTTGCCAGAGCCATTTTCCAATGGTTGGCTGACTTTGTCAGGTATTTTCCTTCTCTACTGCTGACACAGTCTACTGCTGTACAGTACTTCTGTCTGGATGAGAAGGTAGACTGTGTTGTATCTGCCTTGTCTGCAAAGTGAAAAAACAACAAAACAGAAAATAATAGTGTTTATTCTGCTTTCTATTTCTAAAATGTAGCATATGTTTTTGTGGGAAAAATGTGTATTTTTCCCCCCCGATGTTACCTGCTTGATATAAAAATCAAAACAAAGCACAGACTTTTTGTTTCTGTATGTAGCCCAGGTGCTGAGGGCCAAAAATTTGATTGACCTTTTTTAGTTAAAATGGAAAGTGCTTATGTCTTGTCTCCAAGAGGGTTCTTGCTCTATGTTAATGAAAATTATTTTACTTCTGTTGCTTATCTAGACTTGGAGATTCCTGTGATAGTAATCATATGATAGTAATTTCAAGCTTTTTATGCCTCCAGCTGAAAATTTATTTTAAAAATTCCACTTACTTTCAGTTCTTCCAATATGACTTTTTTATCGCATTCCGAATCAGTAGGTAACCGTTTTCACAATTAATTCTATACAGTTTTGTGAAGTCATGAAATCTAAGGGCCATGTAAGGTTGCAGAGGTGAAAGAACAGCCAAGAAGTTATATGCAATTTTCTCCTGAGTAGTATTACTTATCTTTTCAGCTAGTTCAGAATATTTAATGTGAACGGTCTCTTCATTGTTAAATGCTACTTAAGAAGGGTGGTGTAACTTGTGTAAGAAATGGTAGTTGAACTATACTGAATAATGTTGAATCAATGCTTAACTACCCAGAAAATGGATTGGAAAAATAGGAACCAGAGAGACTGTAACCAGAAAAAGTGAAATTAAATAAATTCCTAATTAATTTCATTTAGAGTTACCTTAGTTGCGTTGAGTAAAAAGCTCTGATTAGTGTCTGAATTACATTTTCCAGGTTTTACTTTTATTATGTCGCAGAACTGAAATTTTTCCAGTCTTCCCTAATCTCACTAATGCATTAATAGTTCCACAGATTTACACATTTTTGGGCATTTCTATTTTAGAGCAGTTTTAACTAGCGTAACCATTAGTACAGCACTGCATACTTCCCTTCTTAGACTAAATCTTTATCATGACAGAATCACAAAATGTGGGTTGGAAGAGACCTTAAAGACCATGTCGTTCCAACCCCCTGCAGTGGACAGGGATACTTTGTGCTAGATCAGGTTTTTTTAAAGCCCCATCCAACCTGCCTTGACACTTCCACGGAAGGGACATCCACAATTTCTCTGGGGAACCTGTGCCACCGTCTCACCACTATCACAGTGAAAAATTTCTTATATCTAATCTAAATCCACCCTTTTCCAGTTTAAAGCCATTACCCCTTTTGTCACTCCATTGCGTTGTCAAAAGTCCCTTTGCAGCTCTCTTGTAACCCCCTTTAGCTGTTGGACGGCTGCTCTTTGGTCTCTCCAGAGCCTTCTTTTCTGCATTATATTACTAATTAATATTAGTATTTTACATATAACTAGATACTATAAATACTATTGTTAAGCTTTAGTCTGGGAAGGAAACTCATGTGTAAAAAGTAATTATTATGTGTTTATATACATCCCTTCAGTGTAATAGGAGGCACAACAGCTCTCTGTACATTTTCTTTCCTAGGTCAGTGAAGCCTCATGTCATATGGCTTTTATTACATTAGAGCCAGGCACTGGAAACCATCTACCCCTTGTTGTGTTTATTTTACATGGTTCTCAGCTTGTGCAAGGCTGGGATGTTCTTACCAGCCAAAAGTATGCACTTGGGCTTTGCAGGATAGGTAATGTGTAGGAGATCGAAAATGAGTGTTGTTTCCAGAGGTGGTGACCAGTAGCAACTCTTAACTGTAATTGATTTGCTTAATGAATTGCAGGCAATTGGAATGCAAACTGTAATGCTGCTTAGATGCAAGATCACTGCTATAGATCATCTAATCTGCAGCACCTATGCTCTAGGAATAGCAGAAACCATTTTATGTTACTACAGTGACCTGTAATTAGCAGGTTTCTCTTACTTCCCGTCTCAGAAACTGTCCTTTCCCGCTGACTGTAGGAATAGTGAGTGTGTACACAGCACGCAGGCTGCGGCTGATGTTTTGAGCACTGTGCCATCTGAATCATCACAGGGATGATCAACAGTCCCCAGCTAATGTGTGACTTTGCTATTTATACCTGGATGGCACTTTACAAAGGGAAAACCTTAAGGTCAAAGGACATATAACAGAAGTACTTCATCACTCATCTCCCAGACAGAGGGGGTGAGGTATCTGAGCTAATGAGAATGTCTTAGTTCTTACCTGCTATTCCCTACTGAGATCAGTTCCATGAAACTAAAGTCTGTTACTTTCAAAATTGCAGCATAACAGATACTAATGCACATTTTTTCCCCAAGATACTACTTTGCTGTAGTTTCAGCTGATTTTGCCTTTTAGTGTTCATTGTTTGGAAAGAATTTCCATAAGGAAAAGTGTTCTTAAAGACCTTGTTGAAAGGCATCTGATGTTTACAAGAATAAATAATGTAAAACTCTATTTTAAAAAGTAACTAAAGAAGGTAGAGCAAAAAATTCATAATGAAGTACAAAATAAAACAAACCCCTGTTTTACGCTTTTTACACTCTAAATAGAGATGGATTATTTCCTCAACAGGTATATGACTTATTTGTCAGTTCTGCTGGCTGTGCACGCTTACTGTAGCTGTGTTCCACTGTAACATAAATAATTCAAGTTCCTTTAGCAGCAGTGGCAAAAGGTCTTTTCTTTAAATTATTTATGTAGCATTTTATAATGCTTTGTGGTAAGCATACTATTGCTTTCCTCTGCTTGAAGCCATGAGGGTAAAGAATCAATTTGTTTAGAATGGTGTTAGAGGCTCCCAGGAATTGCTGGGGGGAAGTGCTTTAGCTTCCCTCATCCCGAAATTTCAGAGGAACAATGTGCTGTACAGTAAGGCTAATCTACACCCAATGGGTTCCGGGACGTTACAGCTGAACTTGGTATGGATTCAGAAGGATGGCTTTCAGTGAAGGGCTTGAAGTATTTGATTAAGTGGCACCACAGTGGTTCTTATCAGCTTTACCCAGGTAATGTATTTAGTGATTAACTAGAATATCTTAATTATGTGAATGTACGTGTTCCGATGATTACAGGGAATATGTTGAGCTTCTCACAATAATAAGTATTTGTATGTTGAAAAATATATACAAAATACATAAAAGTACATACAAAAATGCCCTTTGTGAATTGTATTCAGGCTTATGACTTTATATTATTTAAATCAAAACTTTTGAAGCCATCTTATCCTGACTACTTTCAAGATTAGTTGATTAAGTGCCTGCATTTTCTTACATAATGTTGTTTTTATAAAATATAAAACCAAGACCCTGCACAGGATGTATAAACGCAAAAGGTCTAAAATACTGGGTTTTGAGGATATTTTAGACAGCTTTCTGTGTTAATTCTGTATTTGAAAAAGGTAATAAATGAAACTGAATGAGTTTGCACCAAAAGTAGTTTTTCTTCATTAGGTATGGTTGATTTCAAACAGAACAGAAATAAAGTTAGGTCCTTGGGATTTGGGATGCTTGAGCAAGGAGCCTCTTTTACAGGTAATACAAGATGAGTTGGTGGTTCTGACAGTAAGGACAAAGGAAGGCAGGCATTTGGAAATTTCACAGCACTGCTATTGTCCGTGTTGTCCATGCAGAGTTGGGGTTTTTCACATTAAACTCCTCTGGTATCCTGAGATTCCCAATAGGTCGTTGTCTTTTTTTAAATACTTTACGAGGGGGAAGAGGAGTCCACTTCGCACGACAACCTTGTGATTAGAATGTATGGGAGTGGGAATCAGAGCTCTGTGTTTCCTCTGATGACCATCACAGAGTGCTCATTAGACAAAATATGTGACCCGACTGGAAAGCTTCTCCATTCCCGCTTTCCAAGGTGGGCTATGTGTACCTAGGAATGCATGAACTGCGAGAGTTAGGAAACCTGATGCTGCAGTCTTACATTGGAAACATTTCTCTGCAAGAGGAGTGGAGCA
Source organism: Pseudopipra pipra (assembly GCF_036250125.1). NCBI lineage: Eukaryota > Metazoa > Chordata > Aves > Passeriformes > Pipridae > Pseudopipra > Pseudopipra pipra. The sequence goes on along the minus strand of NC_087552.1, from coordinate 66,438,357 downwards.
GGAGTTATGGTTTATACAGTCTTCATTTAAGCGTGATTTGGATACTTTGTGTACTAGTGTTAGAGTCGGGGAGATTTTTTTCTTTCCATCTTTCTTTTTCTCCAGTTCTTAATGGTATTTCTGCACTAGGCTGTAACTGTTTTAATTGCAACTGTTTATCTGTGTGGTGAAACAAACTACAATAACCAAACCTTTTCTGGGAAACAGCCTTGTTCTACGTTGTTTTCAGGTTGACAGGTACCCCAGCAGAAAGCTGTAGAGATTTTAAAAGCAAACTGACTGCATTTTTGCTTTAAGGGAAACCAAAGCAATGTCAGGTATAAATTCAAACAATTCTTTCTGAAAAAGGTCTGAATTAGCTAAATAAAATCCACCAGAACAGAGACAGTTTACTGGGAATGCATAATCCCTTAATGCTGTGTTAACACGTTGGAGGACCTGTGCCAGTTGCTCCACGGTTGTTGGAAATACAGTCTTAGTTCAGTTCATTTGTGTTTGTGGGACCTCTGGAGTCGGCAGCATATCAGAGGGAGGAGAGTCCAGCGCAGTTTAGAGCGAGTGTAACTGAGGAGCTGGTAGCAATTAAAGGTGGTTAGCAGTTCCCCCCTGGTGTAAACACGCAGAGGTTGTAATTGCAGTTGGGTCTCCCTGCTGCCATGGGGAAATGGGACGGCTGCCACTGGGAGGAAGGGGAGTGAGGCTGACCGGCTGATGGCTGCTCTGCTGCCTCTTTTCAGTCCCTCCCCAGTCCTAAGGCACTGTGACTCCTTGGTGGAGAGCTGAGCACTTTGTGTGGCCGCTCCCTAATTTCCCTCCGTCAGCCAAGTAGGTTTCAAGGGTTTGGGATGTGGGATGAGTTTACCTTTCTGACTTTGCCTGAAAGGAACAAGGAAATTTTCATCATTCGTCACTGGAGAACACGGGGGATTGAACCCTCCAGGAGTGAGGCAGTATCTGAAACTGTTCCAGATCTATCAAGGAGTGGGTGTCTATTTATATCCTGGACTGTAAAATAAAACATATCCACCTGCAGAGTTAAAGCAAAATACTTCAGATAATAAATTTAGATATCATTCTCTTCAGATTCACATTAGCTTCTTTCACAATAGTTTCACTGTGGTGACAGCTATTCTCTAATGAAGCTAACAGTTGACTTGGTTATGCTCTTTCATATGCCTTAAAGGAAAAAGTGAATAAATATTTCTATAAGAAAATTTGGCATTATTTGCTGAGTATTTGTAATTAGCTTTGATTAATATGGTGATTAGGGAAAGAAAAATGTTTATATACATGATGTGTTACTATTGCCCTTAAATATTATCCTCGTTGAAAATATAAAGTTGCATTTCATTCTTCCGTAATCTAATTCTGTTATCTTTGTCTTATTTGATTTTTTGTCTTGAAAAATAGCTTTGCATACAGAAACTCGCAGTAATTAACTGTTATGTCTTAGTGAATATTTCTGAGCTGCGGAACATATTTAAAATGAAGTTTTAGAACTTTTAAAAAATTTTTTTTCTTATCTTTATGACTATCTTTATAACTTTTTCCTATGCTTGTAGCTGTTGTTTAGTAGTGCTTTTTTTCAAAGTTCATAGTTCCAGGGAGGAACAGTAATGTTTTGTAACATAAAGTTTGGAAATGCAAAGTGCTTTCAAATATTTATAAAAGAAAAGGAGACCTCAGGAGGTCTTATAAAGTAGTATTTTTGGTGAAATTACTCCTTGCTTTAGTTAATCCAAGTGAATAACTGAGGAAAATAATAAAAATGTCCCTATAAAGAATAGTCCATTTCTGACTTGTTGTGAACTCAGTTTTCTCAAACTGCTTACATTTCTAGTGAGCTACATACTTGCTTTTCCATTTGGCATAAAATTATTGAATATACCATCTATTTAATGTGAGGATATTATTTTATCACATCTTTTACTGCAAATTTTTCAAATAATTGAATGTCTGGGGTTTTTTCACCCCTTCATCACAGAATCTCATTCAGTTGGCATCTCTAGTGTCACCTGTCCTTTGTGTGCACTGAGAGATGTAGGGAGCGTGCTGTAAAAGGGCATGCAACAAGTAATTTACAAATTTGTGAATAGGACCCTGTTGTAAGCAGTTCCCTCTCTTACTTAGAGCAGCCATTTCTTTCACTTTTCCACTTCTGTGAATAGATGGTCACTTTAAAATTCCGTGTATTGTGTTTAGTGTGACAAAGATGGTCTAGGGTAATACTTGAATTATTAGTTAGGCTGCTACACAGGGTTGGGTTTTCCTGAATTCTTTATGGGTTCTTGTTAATTTGTTTTTCAGAATACAAAGAGCACTTCTGTTTTTTCGAGGTCTAAAGAATCTGGTCATTTCTCATCTTGGGGTCCCTAGATTATCCCTAGATTATGTTGGCTGGAGTCTGGAAGGGAGTAAGAGATCCCTGTTTTTATTAGAAACCATAATAAATTGAGAATCTGTGGTTTGATACCTCTACCTGCTGTGGATGAGGAAGGCATCCATTACTAGCTCATTTTCTTGAGTGTTCTTTTACTCAATCAAATCCTTTCCTAAATTTTCAATATTTAACAGGCATCTTTTATTTCCACATAAAATTTCACAGATTCCCTGTCTCTACTGATTTAAGTGTATATGAAATTTTGCTATCTCCTATCACCAAATAGATTTTTGCCATTCTGGTGAATGGTGGGTTCTTGAAGGTCTGCCTTCATTGAATAATCTTATGAAGGAGTGCAGTCCATGGGGTGAGGAATGTAAGCAGGAAAATTTGCCCAAGGTATTTTATTTTTGTGGAGGTATTTTATTTTATACCTGCCTTTTGTGCTTCTGGCAGGGGACTGCTTTTAAGACACTCATTTAATTTTCTTTGCAGTGCAGCAGAAGAAACTTGAGAGATGTTTGTGGTTATTTTTTCTATGCAAAAATGGAGAGGGATATTTTGAAGTCTGCACTACTGTGAGCTTGAGCAGGAGGTGTGATAAATCAAGTAAACAGTGTTGAAGAGTAAAAGTGAATAGCACTTTATTGACAGATTTGTTAATTTCTTTTATTAACAGAGCTGAATAGCACTGATTTAAAAGACTGCATCAGTGAGAACAGCCTCAGTAGCAATGCCAGTCTTCCCAGTGTACAGAGCTGTCGACGACTTCGAGAAAGAAGAGTTGCAAGTTGGGCTGTTTCATTTGAGCGTCTTCTTCAGGATCCTATTGGTGTTAAATACTTTTCGGTGAGTTGTGAGAGATGATAACAGACCTTTCAAAACAGATGATACTGCTGCAGTAATTTTGCCATATTCTTTTTTCTTTCTTTCTTGACACTATCCTTACACAGGAAAAGAGACAGGAGTTCATTCATGCTCAGTTGTTATCTGAGCACCTTTCTAAGTTTCAATGGGTTCACAGTTGAGTAAGAGTTCCTAGTAATATACATATTGCCATGCATTTCTGCATAGCAGAGGTTTCATATGGAAGCTATACTTTGTTTTGTCTGTGAACTTTTAGAAAACTTCCCCATTTTGTAAAACGTTATTTTTATATCTGTAGCCTTTGCACAAGAAGAAGGAAGTAGTTTCCTGAGAATGGGTAATCTATTTACATTTATCTACTGAAATGTTGAAAGCCATGTAGATTTTTTCAATGATATAGTGGCTTATTTTCCTGCGAAAGGCTTTTAGAAATACTTTTTGGAAGTAATTATGGTACCTAAGAACACTTGATAAAGCTGCTCCTTACAGGAATAGCGTTGAGTATTTGCAAAGCATAAATTAAGCTGCTTCACAGCACATTTATAAGTTGTAAATAGCATCATCTCTATTTTACATGCAAGGAAATTGAGTGTATACATTTTTATTGCACTGAGAGTATGTTACTGATTCTGAATATGTTACACAAGGACAGTTCGTGCTGCCCAAATAATTTTCACGAAGAGAATATGAAGAAACTTATGGTAGATTATTGGAATCTGCAGTAACTCTGAAAGAGTCCTTTACTTAATACAAAAGTATCGAGATATCAAAATGGTTAATAAGCAGACTTGTGTGTGAACTGGTGTGGGGACACAAAACTCGCATTAACAATGAACATCTGTTTGAGGAAACAGAGAAAATGAAAGCAAAATAATATACCATGTGTATTGTGTTCCCTGGTTTAGCAGAGTAGCCTTAGAGTTATCAGCATTTCTGCTTAGATACTGAGACTTCTCGTCAGACTGGAAGAAAAATTACAATTCTGATCTGATGTTAGAGTCCACCTGGAAAATGATGTGATTTGTGGGGATGCTGCTGTAGGTTTAGTAGACTTTTCTAATGACTTGTAAGCCATCACTAAACTTATGTACACTTAGGAAATTGCTGCATCAATCTTTTACTACTGCAGATGTTCAAAACATATTAAAAACGTAGAAAGTAGCTTATGACATTTTAATGAATATTCAGATTAAAAGGTTAAAGATACATTTCATTTCACCAAAAAGCAACCTCAGATGCTTTGGAAGTTTTACTTCCCCCCCCATTTTATTCTAGTTAGAACTTATTTTTATAAACACTGCAAAACTGTGTGTGTTAAAGAAATACCCAATTTAAAGAACAATTAGGGAATGTTAAAATTTGTTGTGTGCACCATCATTTTCTTGAGGCCCAGGAGATGTCCAGAGCCATTGCTTAGGTTCATTTGCAACCTCGTTGTCATAACACTGTGGAATTACAGATTCTGCCAGTATTCAAGAACACTGAAGCATCAGCATTTAATTCAAGGTTACCCAGTAAGCATCTTGGTGTGTTTAGGATCCAGCATGCATCTGCCTTTCCTGAGGACAGCTTTGTCACAGAGCAGGAATTGCTCTCTAAGACGGAGAGATTTTGCATGTTTTGCAAATACTCAGACTTTGCATAATAGCCTGCTGATCAGAGCAGTCAGCCAGGAAGTGAAAGACCTGTTTGCAGGTTCCCTCCTCAAGGGGTTCAAACCAGCACCTCCAGCTTCCCAACCATGTGTGGCAACTGCTGGGCTGCCTCATGTTCCAACTGGGGAACCACTTGGTCTTCCTGGTGAAGCCGAAGTGTTGTACAGGCAGCTGTGCCCAAATCATGTGGCCACAAAGCAACCAAGTGGGAGATGGACTGTAGATTCCTAGTGAATGTGCTGAATGGGGAAGTAGGCAGTTGTGTTCCAGTTCCTGCTCAGTAATTTGATTCTCTTTTAGTATGTAATTACATGTAAAATGCAGAAATGTCTCCTGACTGTTCTCTTTTATATGTTTATACTATTCTCTTTTATATGTATATAATTGTCTTTTATATGTTTGGTGTCACAGGTTATGTATCTGAAGATCTTTTAATTTAAAGAGAGTTTGCTAGGCGATTTAGATTCCCTGTATTGTAGTTTATCTCAATTGCTTTCTTACAGTTGGACTCCCTAAAGTCTGTGTAAATCTGAAAAGCACAAATAAACTTAAGTTTTATGTTTTTTTTCTGTGGAGATTCTTCTTACATTGCTTTCTGAGGCTGCCTTGTATGATAAGGAAGGTTCAGTGATACCAGTGTAAGTTGATTGAAGGTTATGGCTCGTGGCTGACTTAGAATAAGATTTCCAATTAACCATGGATACCTTAATGCTCTGAAGTATAAACAAGTGTGGTTCCAATTATGTAAGTGCCTAGATAACTTTCTAGAGGATGGAGTTAATTTTGCTATAAATTTTTTTCCTTCAAGATGATTAAAATGCTTTCATTTTAAGATGCTGAGAGAAAATACAGATTTGAATATGGGACAGTTTGTGGTCGTACAGGTTTCCAGCTGAATCAGTACCAGTCTTCATTTGGACTTTAGGATGGTATAACATAAAAGTTGTGATTATTGTGTGTTGTATGGGAGATTTATTTATTTTTTTTTCTCTAAATAAGTATTTTCCAGGGAGAACCCATGTAACCACATTAGCAAGCAGTGGTAAAAGATTGTTGTGTAGTTGCCATGTGATGCAGAAAGACACTGTAATGAATACAGAATTATGGGCACTTCTCGATAAACATCTCCTCTGTTATATCAGTAGAACTGGAATTAAAGACAGTTTCCAGTGTAATTTTTTAATGTAGTTTATAAGTTATTTAAATTTGTACTAAAAGTTTATTCACTAGTTTATACGCTACTTAACATGACATTTCAAACTTCGTCTTTATACTAGCAAATGGTTTGATTAATTTGATGGATTCTTCTCAGTTATACATGCTTAAAAAGAAATGAGAGAGAGGAGAAGCACTAGGTATGCATTGGACTTGCCTTGATTTTTACGTTAGAAGAGAACTGGATTGTGAGACTGATTGAAAAGTTACCATTGTGCAAACGTACCAAGCATTATAAATAAGTTGTTTGAATTGGCAAGTAACTTTTCTTTGAGACATTTATTTATTTGTTTATTTTTTCCCCTAGGAATTTCTCCGGAAAGAATTTAGTGAAGAAAATATTTTATTCTGGCAGGCCTGTGAATATTTTAACCATGTACCTGCACATGATAAAAAAGAGGTAAGTCAATGTTGTATTTCAGTACATTGTGTTGTCTCTTCAAAAATTGTTACTCCTTCAAGATTATTGAAATTATTGGAGCTGCGCTTGGTCTTTGTATGTGACATCACTAAAATGGGGTTGGCTGACCTACATTTAAGATGTTGGGTATATTTAAACTGCAGCAAAGTGCGGAGGTGGCTCTGTAAAAATGAGGTAAAGTATCCTGGATGTTGAAAATGGCCAGCTTTGGTAGCCCAGAGCATGGGAGTGCAGAGCAAGTTAATTTAACATGTCAAGGAAAGCCCTCTTACACTCTTTTAGCTAGACTGCCTCCACCAACCAAGATAATGTGTTTATAACTAACTTAGATTGTCTGCTGCTCTAAACATAGTCATGTTTGTCCACAAATTATGAGAATCTCCATCTCTTCCTTTTAAGGTAGTGTGGCATTGGTCAGGCAGTTTAAGTGAATTTTGAATTTTGTACAAGCTGGCAACCCTTCTGTCTACACCACAGCCAAATCTGAGCTCAGTTTGATGTGTTTTTAATTATTTCCATGATGTGGGTGTTTCAAAGTAAACAAGTTAAAAATTATGTACTTACCTTTTTCTAACTTCTAGAAATTGAATCTTAGAGGATTTATTTAAATAGTAACTGTTATGTAAAAGGTCTAAAATCTAAAAAACTATTTTCCTTTGTAAAAAACCATTTGCTGTGCTTCACTTTTATTATTTTCACAGCTTGATTATTTTAATTTTTATTTTGATGACAACTTTTACTGCTTAAGAAGTATTGTAATTGTTTGTAATTTTAAAGGGAAAACCCTATTTATGTGCCTAAAACTAACAAAAGCTGACATATGAAAAATATATATACATAAAGGAAACAGGAATGGCTATATATTTTTGAGTGGAATATATCAGTGTAAGAAATGCCTAGCTAAAAATATGGTTTTAAAGTCAAAATACATTTAGCATTTCTTTTCTGTAGCTTTCTTACAGAGCTCGGGAGATCTTCAGTAAGTTCTTGTGTAGCAAAGCTACAACCCCAGTTAATATTGATAGCCAGGCACAGCTGGCAGATGATATTCTCAATTCTCCACATCCGGATATGTTCAAGGAACAGCAGCTTCAGGTAACCACAGTAAACATCAGTGCTCTATATTTGTCAATTATCTTTTCCTTTACAATCTATAAAAATAGTTTCACATACTTTACTATGTATAAAAAGACACTGAGATCAAGATCACATAGATTCTGCTAGCAGAATAGAAAAAGGCTATATAATGGAAGGCTGCTTGACTGTTTTTCTGTTATATGTAGAAAATTGTCATTAACTAAAAAATAATCTGACAAGTACTATTATTGAAAGGAAGGTTTCGTGCAAGTAAATAGTTCCATGTGCTGCAACACCATTGCATATGGTGTTTGCATATGGTTGCTTATTCTTTTTTTTTAGTGGAGCGTTGAGTACACAAATAGTGTCTAATTTTGGTTAAAGTAGTTTGTAAAATGTCAGTTGTATTAAAGGAGTTCTTCACTTGTGCTTTAAGGGTACTGTCAAGCAAACATCTTTTTAAAACTGTTGATGTCTGAAGACCTCTGAAGTGGATGTGTTTTAAATAATTATTGGTGTTCAGAACAGTTATATAACAACAGAATACACTTCGCATTTCCTGTAGAATCTTAAGTTTCTTATTTTTTGTTCCTAAGTAATCAGCTTGGTTACTCTCTTGCGCCCTAGCAGTTTATTAGTAGAAGTAATTTTGAGATCATGTTATTAAATCAAGGCTGTAGCCTTAATGAAGCAGATCACAATCTTAGTCAGCACACAACCTCAGACTGCATGTTTTTGGGGGCAAGCTGAGTAGCTGGTTGTATTATCATCCTTCATGTGCAAAGTGGAGATAGAGAGGCGAGTCTGACTGCTGGTCTGGAAGCTTGTGGTGTTACGGTTACCCCCTATACACCTACCAGGGCCTGGGACTTCTGTGGGAATTACCAGTCATCATCTTCCCAGATATTATTTCATGCATTCCTCATCCTGGTGTTGTGGAGACCATGCCTGAATTCCTCCTCATCCTCTCCCATTGTTTTGGTGGAGTACATGGTGTTCTTATGAGTCGGGTGGCAGGGCTGATGCAGGTTTTCTTCCTTTGAACATGCTGTATCCTTAGGTTGGAGGGCTCATAAGGTGGGAGAAAATGCTCATGTGAAGTCCTACCATGGGTTCAGTCCCAGCCACATGGCCTGTCTGGACCAGACCTGCTTATCTCGTGTCGTCAATGCCTCAGTCAGACCCGTTCCTCCCACTGGAAAATTAGGTGAAGCACAATGAGAGTTCCTTCTGCCCAAGCAAGTGGCCTTGGAGCTAGTTGTGCTGGCTGAGGTACTAATGGTGGGTTGCCTGGCTGAGGTCAGTGCTGGGTGATCAACTGCCTTGATGGCTCTTAATATCTTGGTTTCACCAAGTGGTGTTTCTGCAGTAGGTCAGTTTGTGGTCTTGGTGGGTGGCATGACCCTGAGAACACAGAGCTGTAGGTTGTGTAGTTACTGCAACCCACCCAAAGACTTTCAAAGTTCAGCTCATGGTGGTGAGAAAGCTCTGCATTTGTGGTCTTTCACAAGATTTTTTAGATTTCAGCACTGACCAAAGAGTGCAAGAGTGCTGCTCTATGGTGGTCACTGGATGAGCGTTATGTGATGCTGGGGAATAGGAAATGTTGCTGCAAGACTGCAGTGAAGTTGGAGAAGTGTGTGGGAAAGTGCCTTGGAAAGCACTGCTCAGGCCATTCTCTCGCAAGCTCTGCCTGTTGGGAATGCTCCTGGAAGTTGCTTTCTGTCCATGTCCTGACAAATTTGCCCTTGATCTTGTTGTTAAAGGTGTTGTAATGACAGTGTGGATGCAGCCAAAATACCTAGTTAGGATTTATTTTGTTATCAATTGCATAAGTACAATCATGTTGAGTGTTTCCAGATGCAAGACAGTGTAAGTCACTTGAAGATACTAAAATAAGAATAAAAAAACCATGTACTTCATGTAGAGTTGTGTAAATGGATGTAAGTTTTTATACTCTTGTTTATGTGTAAATTTCAAATTATGCTTTTATAAGATATATTTCTCTTTGTCATTTGTAAGAACGAGTACCTGCTAGCCTTTTCCAAATAAGCAGAAGTCATTAAGATATGTAAATCAATATGATAATAATGCTAAATATAGGAAATCATGGATGTAGTGTGGGCTAGAAGCATGGTAGGGCAGATGATAATCAGCTCAAGGTAAACTAGTTATACTCTCATCACTCTGTACAGCAAAGTTAAAAGACTGTAATTGTTTTTGCTGTATTAAGTATATTTAATCTGCAGACTGCATCTCTGAAGTAACTTTTTTGTGTCTCTTGATTTTCTGCAGTCTTTTCCTTTATTCTTCTCACCTAGCATGGAGTAACAATTTTATCTTCATTTGGGGCTAAATTCTGTGATGGGGGAAACTGCAAAGCTTTGTTTTTCATTCTAAAGCTGTGTTAAATTTAGGGTACTAGTGTTAGCTGTGCCATAGGATGATGTCTTATCTTTTGGGAGCTCAAAATGCATTCAGCTTAAAATACTGTGACTTGTTGAGGAATGTAACCTTTATAAGTTTCATTTTCTTAAAAAACTCAAGGACAGCTGAAATATTTTGTATTTTTCAGTTACTTTGGTTTTTGCCTGTGTTTTGGCGTTTGCAGACTATACTTACGACTTTCCCCCAATAATCTTATATCAGTAGTGCTTCTGTGAGTCCTTGACTCTGATGGATTTCAATTTCTTGTAATTGCTTCTCCGTATTTTACACTGTTTTGGCAATACACCTCAGTATTATTCACTGAACTCAACAGAACTCAAGAATTGTTTCAAAACTGCGTGTGTTGTCTATACTAAGTAATTTGTGGAGACTTGGCCTGAAGACTACATGTGTTTGAAATTAGAAGGATTTTATTTTTCATTGAAAAAGAGATTCCCCTTTGTGAGCAGGTTTTTAAACAAAGTCATACTTACTGCTGTTTACAGGTTAATGTGCTAAATTTTTGTGGGAGTTGGCTGTTGCAAAATAGCTTAATTTTCTTGATGTGTTAAGCTTATGTAACCATTATCCATTGTGTTTTAATTTCAGATATTTAACTTGATGAAGTTTGATAGCTATACTCGCTTTCTCAAATCCCCTCTTTACCAAGAATGCATCTTAGCAGAAGTAGAAGGACGTCCTCTTCCTGATCCTCAGCGTGTTCCCAGCAGCCCCACTTCTAAACACAGCGTCAGTTCAGAGAAGTCCAATATCTCGACACCAAAAAAGGTTACCTTTGCATTGTTGTTATCTGAAAACCATGTTTTTAAATAATATTTTTGAAGTTCTTTAGAAAATCAAAGATATATACAAAATACATATAAAATACAATTGAAATGTTTGGTTAGAGATGCTGGCAAATACAATTACAAAATATTTATGTACTCAGAAAAATACTTTTTTTTTTTATCCTTACCTTTGAAACAGTTTTCTAGATATTGACTTCCTGAATATAATTTAAAATCTTTGTTATTATTTAAATGTATGTGTACAAATAAAGGTAAGGGTTATTTTAATGCCCCGGTTCAGAAGGTTATTTTAATTGAACATTGGACTTAAGATGTGATAATTTAACCTTTAACCTGCTGAGAGCAGACATTTTATCAGAAGTTTCGAAGAAGTCTTAATCTAATCTAACTCATTTTTGCAGAGGGTAGTTTTTTTGATTTCTTAGCCCCTACTGAACTAAGATACTTCTGCGTTAAACAAATTCAGTTGCTTAAAAATTAGACCAGTAATTTTACTCACTGATCTCCTAACATTATTTAGGGTTTATTTTTTGTTCATGTAGATAATACCACGTTAGCGTTACATAACTTTATGGATAAATTATAACTTTTCATTTTTCATGTCAATCACTACAGATTAGCCCGTCTGCCATTATGTATTTTTATGACTAGAAACCTTTTAAAAGTAGCATTTTAAGGAATATTCTAATAATCTAACAAGAATACTAGCTTGTTAAAAGCAAGTTTAGTTTAATATCAAACATTCCTGACATTTGTGTTCTTTAACACTAATACTCGATTATACTTGTAAATGTTAAACAGTATTTTGTCATTGTATTCAAATGCAGTTCATGTTCAAGGCTAGCCTAGGAAAAATACCAAAATTAAATTCAGTGTTTTAAAAAGGCAGATGGCCTTTCCACATTAACCTTAGGCATTACTGGTGAGTTGGGAAGAATTCTTCATATCTGCAGGAGCTCTCGGTGCCTTGTTTCCAGCTACTGTTTTGTACTCCCTACCAAGTAGCACATTTGCATCCCTGTGTTTCTTTTTGTTTCCACTGGTGGGGTTTTTGGGTTTTTTTTTTTCATTGCTGCTGAGAGGGATGCTGGCAGATACACTTGTGCGTGGGGTAAAGAAGACAGCTAACCTGACCATCACACTCTTGTTTTAGGAAGAAGTGTGGGAAGGTTTATTTTAGGCAATATACTTACAACTGTGATCCAACCAATGATTTAATTGTGTTTTGGTGATAGCTAAGCGGTAAATCAAAGTCAGGAAGATCTTTAAATGAAGAGTCGGGAGAGGAGGACACTGAAAAGAAAAAACGGGGAACGTTCTTCTCGTGGTCAAGAAGTAAAAGTTTGGGAAAATCACAGAAGAGAAGAGAAAATGGTGATTATCCAAACGGTGAGTATTCACATTCTGCTTTGTTTCAAGGTTGTTTCAGCAACAGATGTGACTAATCTCATCATGATTAGTTTGTATCTAGGTGCATCCTTGGAAGTGACAGAGGGAAAAGAAACTGTTGAGTCAGAAGGCCGTACCGTGGCTAATAGCACTGCAAGTTTTGTGGAAGCAGATATACAAGTAAATAGATGAAAGTATTAAAATACTTAAGTTTGTTTTTATTGACTTCCACGAGACTTTTTTTTCAGCTTATCAGTCATTGTGCATTTCTTTGCTGTTAATTGCTTTTTCAAGCAGAAAGCTACTATTTTCATAGTAAGATAATTTCAAATCTTTACAGAGTTCAGGAGCAGTGCGTGCAAATAATGCTGTAATTACAGCTGTTTCAAAATTCCTCCATCTGCATAGTCCTACTCTTCTATCAGTACCACAGAGATACCTGTGTGGTAACTTCTGAACGCAGTTACTGCCTGTAAAAGTCAGTTATGAAAACCCTGCTGTTTTGTTGCTTAATTGTGTTTGAGAGTTTAAGGAAGAATTCCCTTATGAAAGCACCTGTACATGGCCTCTAAAGGAGGAAATGAAAGTTTTACATTAAGTCATTCCATTGAGTTAAAGAAAATGGACAAATTCCCTGGAAGTACCACATTTGGTCCATATTGTTACTGTGCTTTTTGCTTCCGGTAACTGCCCAGACCCACAAGATATCTTTAATCATATGCACATTTTCAGTGTTCTCATTATACTCATATATGAAAAGACATCAGAGACATTTGCTAAGACTATAGACTTAACCTTCTGAAAGTGACTAGTAATTGCCCTATATTTTAGTTTTCTAACACCATATTTGGACTTCTAAAAATATTTATTTCCCTTCAAAATAGCTGAAGAGGTAGAATAATTTTTGAGATTAAATATTTAAATCTTTTTAAGCTAGTTAATTAAATTATGGTTTTTTTAAAAAGGGGTTCAGTTGTTTTTTCAAATATAAAAGCAAGTAGGTTTATTCAAGGGTTACATAACCAAGAAATACTTGACCAAAAGTTGTTTTGGTTTCCATGCATCAGTGCACAATAAAAAGATTTGGTGGTTTTTTTTCCTTTAATGAAAAAAATAATTTTTCTTACTAGAGGAGGAGCTAATATTTGAAATAGTTTTCTGTATTATAATAAATAATAAGCCCCTTTACTGATTGCTGGTTTTTTTCCACAAACAGATTCTTTTCAGTCCAATGGATTGTCATACAGACGGGAATCACAAGGCTCCATGTCATCAACTGCTAGTCTTGACTTGGTAATGGCTGGCTCTTACTAATGAAGAAGTGGGGAAGCAGATAAAACAGTGAATTAATAATTTTCTAAGTAGTGTGATGTAATTTGTTTGACGTAATACTTTGGGAAAGGGTTTTTAAGTCATACAGTTAGAGCACAAGATGTAATATTAAGCAATTTTAGAATATTAGAAATGTAATAGGGGTTGTATTCATATACTGCTTCTTATTTTGTCCTTGTATCAGAAAGATATGCTTTGCATCTTGTCTGTCTTAAATTCAGGTACCAGTAAACTTCCAAACTAGTTTCTGTTTTAAGGGGCTTTTTATAAACAGCTTTTTCCACCTACCAGAGCTTTGAGATTCTGTTCTGAACAACCCCATGTTAAAGCTTTCCCTCTTCTTGGCCTGTATGCAAGTTGCATTAGGCTGATTTCTGTGGTACTAGACTGTAGTAACTATGTAGTTCTGCCTATGCTGCAAATACTGATCAGGGAAATAAGCATGGTGAAGTCACATCTATTTCTGTTGCAGAAAAATTTCTTGTCTTAGCAGTGAATCTTTTAACTCTTTTACCCACTCTCTGTCTAAAACTTTATCTGTTCTTGAAATAAATTTAGATTTGTGCAGTGTTGTTATCTTTACCTTAAGTTTCCCCCTGGGATTTAAATTTATCTGATATTTGTGGTATTTGAAAAGATTTCTAAGACATGATAGAAAGTATGCTTTTTGGCTTGATTTGATTCGTGCAGGCTCTAAAAGTTTATACGCACACAGTCCTAATCTTCCCATTGGGCACTGACCTTTCTTTCTTTTTCCTTTAAAGTCTGAAACCTCAAGATTGCCTGCTTTTGTACCAGATAAAGAGAAATCCCCCAAATACTGCTGTGTAAACCTTCCGGATGGTTCATCCAGCAAAATGGCTGTTAAATCTGGATTCTCCATCAAAGAGGTGCTATCTGGGCTCTGTGAGAAGCATGGCATTAACATAGCTGCAGTGGACCTTTTTTTAGTTGGAGGTGATAAGGTATTGCATATTCCTGGGTTTTTTGGGTTTTTTTTGAACATTCTCATAATAATTTTGCTAATGAGGAATTCTGTTCTCTCTATACTGTTATGTATCTCCTGGATCTGCCTGTAGCTTTATATTGTCAGTGCTGGTTAATTGAAGGAGAATTTTAGTGAAACTTTAACTGTTGCAGTTCCATGATTTTCTATGGTGTCTACATTACACACACAAAAAAAGAGCTTGTGACAAAGATTTCCTTATAATAATAAGTTAATTTAGGTATCTAGTCCGTGTAGTTTATCCAGGAAAAATGTTAGCTTGTATTTAATTGAAAGTATCCACAAAGCAAGCAAATGTGTTTTAGTAGATGGTACTGCATTAAAGCAAAAACCATAGTGACATTCAGTTGTTCAAAGATGAAATATGCTAGAAATAAGGTACAGGTTTTCATATTGAGGAAAATTTCCAAAACAACAGTCTATATAGATGGGGCTGTGTCTGTGTGATGACTTAGTTCAGCAGAAATGTCTCCAATTTGAAGAGAAGCTGTGGATGTGAAGCACTTATTCCCTTAAAATGTGTGCTTTTGATTGGTCTAGATGACTACAAAGGAAAAATCAATGAATGTGCGTAGCTATGGGCTTTTTCTTTTAAATCTTTTAAAGACTGTTAGCTGGCCATATTTTCTATTGCATCATTCTGTGTAATTTATTTAAGTTGAATAACCTAGGCTTGATTTAAAATACCAAGTTCCTGAATACCTGCTGACTCCAGGGGAAGTTTCACAACTAGCCAAAATAAAGCACACTTTAATCATGTTCCATATGGTAAATGAATATTCACTAAAATGCATGCAACCTATATTAATAATTTTCTGAGTATTTTAAAAAAAATTAAAAACGCAGCTGTTCTTTTTTACATAGTTTAAAAATTAATTTTCTTTCTCTTCTTTTATTCCTGACATGTGCTCTATAGCCACTGGTATTGCACCAAGACAGTAGTATCCTGGAGTCTCGGGACCTACGTTTAGAAAAACGCACTTTATTTCGGTAAGAGTCAAAAATACTGCCTTCCTCTGGCATTTTCCACCCCAGTTTTCATTTTACCTTTTGTGACTGTGCTAACGTGTGTTTCTAGTTACCTGTGCAGTGAAACGGTCGTTGTTGTAGAAACGAATCTTTTGTAAAAAAATCCAGTCAGCCATGTAATGCAGCATCTTAGATTGTAGTCCAGAGTCCAGCATGAGGGGATCTAAGGTTCCCATTCATTTGTACAGGCACATAAAATAAATAAATCTCAGTATCAAGCAAAGAGTCTCATGGGGACAACCAGGGTAAGGATCCATGGCAGAAACATGGACCTACAGGAACGTTTCAAACTGAGCAGAGCAGCACCTGATGAGTATTAGGTGCTGCAGGAGGGAGCTTTCTGGATTGCTGTCCTGGATACAAATGGGATTTTCATGCCAATGTTCCAGTTTAGGGATGTTTAAATAGTGTTATGATGCTCAAGCTGAAGCAGTTGTGAACAAGCATATAGGACAGATCTGCAGGCCCAGAAGGACCTTCTCCATCAGGAAGGGACATGTTTAGTAGATTGAAGTAGCACAAGAAAGGGATGGAAATTGAGCTGCCAGTCTCTTAGTCTTAAGGTGAAATGGATATATTTATTGTTCCCATTGAACTGAATGTTCCCATTCAGTTACATCTGTAATTATGTACCCACTTGGAAAATTATAGTAAGACTAAATGTATAAATATAAATTAATCTGATTATAGATTTATAGCCCTGAATCTTAAGCAAGTCAGTGCTAAATTATTAGTATGGATGTAATATAATTTGGCACATTATATATTTAGCTGTATGTAATATTATTTGATAGCATACTTTTAATCAAAATAATCAGTTTATATTTTTTTCCCAAATGAATCCAAACTAGTGCTATGAAAACTCCTGAAATAATTATTTCAGGAAAAATTAATGGAGTAAAATGTTTGTGTTACATTAGTGAATTGCACTTTTGAAGTGAATAAATTTTATTTTGTTAGGCTTTCCTCGTTTTGGCTTTATATTGCTTTTCTTTAGGAAGCAGTGCTAGTTTCTATTTAAGGGTACTTCAGGTTAATAAACGTTGCATAGAATATTCAATTTTGAAATTGAGATTGAGCAGTCTTTTATTAGGTGTGAGTTTGTTGAGTTTCCAAATTAAAAAGCAACTTTAAGTAGGCAGTACCATATGGTATTTGTGTGTTAATTATAATGTATAAAAGTTCTACATTATTCCTTTCTCTGGGCAGACACTGTGTAAGCAAATACAGTCAAATATTTGGAACATTTTCAGACACAAGACAAATACTATCTGTCTATACTGGGTTTCCTGTATGTTTGCTGCTTGTGTCAATTACCAGTTAATGATTAAAATTGATCATTTTAATTCAGTAGCTGTTGGTTTCAAAGAAAATGTGAGAGACAAAGTTTTAGTTATTCGTGTTTTGTTTGGAAGGGAAAGTCACCATGACTAAACATCTTGTATTTAAGTAATTTGTGTGAGAGAAAAGATGGGGTTTACATTTAATCGTGACTGAGAAAATTACTAGTAAGTGTCGTTTCTTCTGGTAGTGCACATTTCTTCTGATAGTTTTGTTAGTAATAAGCCTGCCCTTTTTTTCATACTATAGTGCCATTGTAGTCAAACAAACCTATTATGGAGGAATCAGAGCACAGATAAAGAGCATGTAAAAAATGAAAAATGAAACTAGGCACAGTTCTGTGCAGGGGAATAGATGTTAACAAATTAGTTGTTTGGGGGTTTATTTTTTTTTTCTATTTCATTATTTTTTGCTATTTTAATGAAATGATAGAAAATGATGTAATAGACTCTGAAGAGAGCTGTCTTTGGCCTTTAAGTTCCAAGTGAATTTCTTTTACAGCTTTGGTATATTGGTTTCTCTTACAGCAATTTTTCCTGATATGGTGACACAAACCCAAAAGTAGCATCATTTGGAATTCCACTGTGTTTGTTCCTCCCCTTAAAAATAAAAATACGTGTCCAAACCCATCTCATGTAATTGAATTAGAAGTTGTGAGTCTCTTGTGGAATTGGGGAGAAATATTTTTCTTGCATCCAGGTCTGTAGTTCAGGTATAGAATCACTTTGGAAGCACTCCTGGACCAGAATGGTCAGAGTAATTTCTGTAAAGATGATTTAATTGCTGTGAAGATCATCATGCAAATAGGTTGGCTTATGCCTTCACTCAGCTCTGGCGAGTGAAATAGTAGAATTTTTATTTGAATTAAGAGTTTTTTATACCTTCCTTTTATACCTATCCTTTAGGATAAATTTATGCTACTGAATTTTCAGCTAGTTACTAGCTAGTATAACTTTACTGTAGGTTGGGTTTTATATATTTTTGTAAATTTTATTTATTGGAATATTTCATACTTAATGTTACAATTGATATGTTTCAGGCTGGATCTTGTTCCGATCAATCGGTCAGTTGGTTTGAAGGCTAAACCCACTAAACCAGTAACAGAGGTCTTAAGGCCTGTGGTTGCAAAATATGGTTTAAATCTTAATGAACTTGTTGCAAGACTAGTAAGTATCTTTTGATGTAATTCAAGCAGCAATACTTTCTGTCTGAAGAAGATAATGCGATATTCCCTGAAATGATTCCTATCCTGACAGGCATTAAAATAGGTATAGCTGGATGTTGAGATAAAATACATCATAGTCATAACCATTATACTTAATAGTAGTTCCCTCAAATATTTAGTCTGCATCTATTTTATATTCCCCTTCAGAATAAATCCAATGTCTTAAATTACCAAGCTTCTTCCAGAGCTCAACTCCCATTATTAGCCAAGGAAAGTTGATTGGGATTAAAGTTTTGTTCCGTTATCCTGGGAATCATGAAAGTTGCCTCAATTCCCCTTGCAGAAACTTTTTGTGAAGGCAGACTAATTCAACTTCTCTACTACTGAGCACTTGGCTACATGTTCTCTATACTATTTTGCTGGAATATCCAGGAAAGTAAAGTTACTTTTGTGATATTTCTAGAATGTATCCTGTCTTAGCTGAACAAGTCCATGTTTTTAAGATAACTGAAAAACATGTTGGTATAAAGATAACTTTATTTAATAAAATTACAAAATTAACAAAGTACAACCAATTTAGAATATAAAATATCTCAAACATCCTCTGAAAAATATGGTGTGCTGAAGATAGACAGCAGTGGTTCTGGAGTATTTGTGCACACTTGCAAATTGGATGATTTTTTTTTTCTCCATGTATCTTCTTTTCCCCATGTATCTTCTTTTCCCCAAATACCATTCTCCTCACAAGAAATGGGTTACACTCATTGGAATCAAGGTAGTTTTATACCAATGGAATAAACATTTTTAGAGCAGTAGAAGAAGAATATGTTGAGTCTACGCTGAAACGTAAAAATGCTTTGCTTATTTTCTTTCAAAAATATCAGACTGCATAAATTTGTTCTAAAAACAGCTTTTTCTCTTATATACAAACTGTGATCCGACTTTAGAATGGTGAGCAGGAACCACTTGATCTTGGTGTCCCTATATCTAATCTGGATGGTCAGCGGGTTGTTCTAGAAGAAAAAGAACCAACAAAAGGTAGAGGTAAGTTGGTATAAAAGCTTTTATTTATGACGTCAAGTCAGTGTCATGAACCCTGACTCTGGTGAGTTTCTTCTGTTGATACGAAGGTGAGAGAAATGTGATTAAATTTAGATTTGTCACATGGAGCTTATATTCTTTTTAACTAAAAAGGAGTGCAGTTTCTGAAGATTGAAGATTAAATGAATCTGTTGGTAAAAGTACTTTTACTGTTGCTGTAAGAAGTTTTACACTAGCAATATTTGAATATTGTATTTGCATTCAGCCATATATTCACATACATATTTAGGAACATAGTCCCTAGGAATAATGATGAGAATAAAGTGCCAAATAACTTCTGTGAATTTGGCAATTATTTAATAAGAAACATTCTGTATAAATAAAACAGATGCACTTTGGGCAGCAGCTATATATATTGCTATGAAAACTTCCTTCTTTAACATGAGAAAGTAGCAGAGCCTACTTTTCCAGTTTTAAGTGATTATTTCTGCAGATAACACTAAAAAATAAAATAAGAAAAATAAAAATTTGTCTGCTGAATAGTTGACAATCTTTTGAGACAATTAACACTCTAGATTAATGTAAGCACCCTTAAGAGTAAAGGTTTGGTTTCATTAGGATATTAGGTTAAATTCATTAGATATTAGGTTAAATTAAATACACTTAGAGCAGAGATCCTCTTTAAGGAAGAACTAAGATAATAAAGGTGGAGGCATTTATTGAGTAGAATCATATTTGTCGTTTTTGTAATAAACAGAACCAGCTGTTTTTTTGAAAAAAGTTATCAATCTAAATGGATATCCCATGGATAATTAGTTTAAGGATTACAAAAAACCCCTAAATCCAATGTG
Organism: Pseudopipra pipra; assembly: GCF_036250125.1. Taxonomy (NCBI): domain Eukaryota; kingdom Metazoa; phylum Chordata; class Aves; order Passeriformes; family Pipridae; genus Pseudopipra; species Pseudopipra pipra. Next base: position 66,418,352 of record NC_087552.1, on the reverse strand, counting down.
CTGTCAGGGGCTATAAAAGACTAAATCATAGAGCATCATTCTAGCAGTGGGTTGGTTCTCTGGCAATGTACCAGTGAAGAGGGCCATGATTCTGTGTTAGTATATTTGCTGTAGGCAGGTGAAATTCAAAGGAGCCATTTGGTTATTTAGAAGGTGACAAGGAAGATATGGAAATGTCTACAAAACAATTGATGCAGGAAAAGGTTCAACATGACCTTTCAATGGTCTTTTCTACTGATTTTTTTTTCCTGTTTAAATTCTAAATTTGAGAATTGCAAACTGAATTATTAGCTCCAATTTTAAAATTATTTGATCTAAAGCAACTGGAAATTTAGAACTTAGGTAAAAGTTCAGCATCTTTAAACTTTAAAAGTATTGCCAGTATGACGAAAATTTGAAGATGGGAGGGAGATTCTGATAGGTTTTGACTGAAAAGTATCAGGAATATCAACTGTGTTCACTCTTTTTGTTTTCTGATACATCTTTGAGCAATTTTAAAGCAGAAATCTGTTTTGTGAATCATTGTCACTTAAATATTGCTTCTCTGGGAAATTACAAATTGGCAGTTATGGAAGGCATGTTTATGTTTATTGTTTACAGAGAAACAAAAAGGTACATTGGTAAAACAGACTGCAGTTGTATCTACTTCAAGAAGTCAAGCATCTACTGTAAGTCTTCTGCAATGAATTTTGTCCCTTAGTTCATCTTTTGTTTCCTTCTAGAATTCTATACTAAAGGCTGCATTCATCCATGATTTTGAATCAGCTAAATTCTATAACTAGTTTGAACATAGCTACAATTCGTCTGATGTTTTTCCACTGTCAGCAGCATCTGTTTGTGAGAACTTTGTCATGTGTTGTATTTGTTGTTTTGTGTCTGATTGGCTTATCTATGTTAGAAAATGATTGAATTATTCTGAGATTCAAAGGCCGTTTCTGTTACGTGAATTCTTCAGAGTGAAGAATATTATATTTATTTATACTTTTTTGGGAACTACTATGGCAAATGTTTCTATGCCATAATCAAGACAAAACTAAAGCATTTATTGCGGTGTTAGAGAAATGTGTTTCCAAAATAACTTTTTCATTCCCTTAGACCATATTATGTACACAATGATATAGCCTAAATGTAAGTAGTACCTTAACTTTCCTTCTAATGCAGGGAGAGGGAAGAACTCTAGGAAAATCTAATTCTATCAAAATGAAAGGAGAAAATGGAAAAAATGCTAGGGAAGTCCGACTGTCAAAGAGAGAAGACTCTATTGCAAAGATTGGAAAAAAAAAATGTCAGAAAATTAATTTGGATGAAGCAGAGGGTATGTGAATTTTATAGCTTACATATTAACATAAGTAGTCTTAGAAAAATGAGAATTTTGTATCTGTGTGGGATAAGGTGCCATGTGTTTAATACTGCACTGTGAAATCAGTCATCATCATAATATTTTTGTTTGGTGCTGTGTTTGAATTGTCTTTTTTTTTGTTTTTTTTTTTAAGTTGAAGGTAAAATTTTAAGAATACCTAAAGTTAGATGTAGGTACCCAGTGGGATTTTCAATAGTGAAAGGTACCTAATTCCTGTAAAAAAAAAAAAAGGAATTAGTTACTCAACTGCAGTTGAATATCCCATTTGATACCCTTTGCAAGCCATGTAGAAGCTTGCCTTTCTGTTCACCTTTACATAAGTGTTCAACTCACTGACAGGCATTCTGCACAGTAGTGTAGATCCTAACTTACTCAGGTAAGAATTTTTGTAAATTTTCTGCTGAAGGGCAGTACAGTCTGATAACTGTGGAGGAGCTGTGATGGGCAAGAGTAAAACTTAGTTTACATTCAGCATGTGCCCTGAAAAGGTATTTGAAAATAGAAACAAGCAAAGAAGTCATTGGTAATCTTGTCTATTCTGAGTACTATTTTTACCTTCATTACATCTTAATAGTTCTGGTGATATCGTTGGAAAAAAACTCATAAGAGAATTTGCTTTCTTATAGAAAGATGTCCATGGGAGAAAGTGGAATAAAAATGATGTAGCACTAGAAATATTGATATACCACCCTCTGCCCTAGGACATTAACTGAAGCAATTGCTTGTCTTGTCAGCCCTACACGTTCCTCCCTATTTTTCCAAGTAGAAAAAAATCAAAGGATTGAAATTTACTGCTGAAGTTACCCAGTATGCATATCCAAAACCTGGTTATGCACATTTATACAACAAATGAATGTTTATCTGTGAATGTTCATCTGTGAATAAATGTCCACTGACTAGAACTGAAAAAAATACTATGGCTAAAAGTTTTATTACGAAATAGATGTCCTTTAATGTAAGTGTTATTACAAAATATTAGTGCATTTTAAATTATTTTCTGTTGCTTACTATTTTGTTAACTTGTTTTCCACATTTTAATATTTTCGTTTTTCTTCCTAGGACTGAGTAAAACATTAACATAATTTGAAAACTTCAGAATTCGAGGCTTTCACATTTTATTTTGAATTTTGTGAAATTTGTCAGAGTTTGGAAAATGCGTACCAAATGTTGTAGACTGTTTTTTAATGAAAAAAACAACTGTCCTATGAACTTTGAAATTTCAGAAAGAGACATTTTTGTGTGACGTCTTAGAAGTGTTGCATGTTTTAATATGCCTACCGCCATTTTGCAAAACTTTGGCAATAAGAAGCATTTGGAAGCTTCCATCTTGGCTACGTTCAGATTTTATGGCATTTGACAAAGCATGTTAAGAAGTCATTTTTACAAATACATTGCAAAGCCTGCCAAATATGAATAGAGAATTAGGAATAAGGTCATACAAGTGCAAGCGTATGACTTCATATTATGCTAAGTTAAAACTGATATTAACTTTCTCTTGCTTGATTTTGTAACGGCTTTTGCTTCAAACAATATTTATAAGCTGGATTGAAACTATTGATTTTAATTAACCTGTTGGAGATGGCCTTTTTAAGCATCTTTTAATATTCTATAGTTAAAGTGCTCTCTTCTTGAAAAAGTAGGACATGCAGAGACACTGTATTAAGAATTACATATTTTTATATGTATATGTTTTGTACCAAAGAGTTTGTTTATTGTTGCGATGCTTCTTTTTTGAGGAGTGGTATAATTCTTGGTTTATAATTGATGTTTCTTGTTGCCAAGTTTTGAAACTTTCTAGAACAGTGTTGATTTACTATGAGTATTATTTATATATAGAAACATATTAAACCATTGGATATCATTAAGGACATGATCAGAAAATCACTTCTAATTGTGTTAAAACCTCAATAAAAAAACTGCCCCATCGCTTTTGGTAATGGTTCCTTGGATGGTTATTGACTACCTGTAAGCTACTGATCCATTGCAGCACCGAGTAAAATGGGGTTACTTAAATCATCATCTGATCATACCCTGTGATGATAACATCCTGGTTTAAAACTACACCATGAATTGAATTTAAGCTGTGATAAAATATAATTAAACTGAGAGAAATTCAATATAACAAGGAAGTTTGCAACATTCTGAGTCTTTGAATGTTCAAATGGCATGGCTATTTTTGAGTTAAGATGGGTAAAACCCATCCAGAATATAAAAATGTGCACCCACTGTCTGTGAGACCAGAGCCTTGTTTTGTATAAAGAATTAAAAAAATCCTGTGTGTGTGTACAGATTTATTAACTGCGTAAAATAGAAGATGTGTTCAAGGCTCAGTGAATTGCAGCTGTTCTAAACTGCAAAACTCTTACAATAGCAATGCTGATGGTCTTAATTATAGTGATGCTAGTGAACATTGCTGCAATTGAAAAAGTTCCTAATTAACATGGGATCTTATTTCAAGGCAGCATTGAAAGAATTGAAGATCTTCATGGAAAATAAATGTGCTGAAAATGTACATTTTAATGGCATTGCACTTTCTGACAAAAACTTGTCAATTTTGGGTTTTTCCCCAATAGAATTTTTTGAACTCATATCCAAAGCACAAAGTAACAGAGCAGATGACCAACGTGGACTGCTAAGGAAAGAAGACCTTATTCTTCCTGACTTTCTTCGTTTACCACCCACTGGACCAGAACCATCCTCATCTACTCCTGCAGGTCCTAAAGGCTTCAACAAGCGAGTTTCAAAAAATGATGACAATGATGGATGTACATCACCAACTGGAAAACAGGAGTCCATACAAAACTTGAATGAAAATTCAGTTAAGAAAATGGGTTACTCAGAAAATAAACACAAATCTGCCTTGGCAGCTCTCCACAGTCAGAAGACTTTCAGTGTTCCTTTTAGTCCTCCATTGTCTCCCATTCCGCATGCACAGGAAAACAATGCAACAGTGTGGAAAAGGCAGTCAAGAGAATTACAAGCCGAAGGCATACAGATGGTAGATGATGACAATGTGGCAGACTTGACTCTTGTGGCTGAAGGAGATATTAGTAGCCCTAACAGCACTTTGCTACCACCGCCACCACCGACACCACCGTCAGACATCAGTAAACTCACAGAAGCCAACTATCCACCCCCAACTCCTTTTACAGGTAATCAGGAAAAATCTGGATATCAAAGATCCAATTCAGGTATTTCTAGATTTTAATAGTCTTTCCTTTTATGTAAAACTACTTTTCCTTGGCACTGTTAATCAGTATTTGGCACCCATTAAAACAAGAAAGAAAATTCTCTCTGCACCTTAATTTTTTTTACAAAAAAAAAAAAGGAAAAAAAGATTTTAATTGCCTTAGTCTGTGCTAACTGTAATATTTCTGGTTGCCTTTAACAATGTACTTTTGTTTGGATTTGGCATGTGGCCAAAAATGGACACATGCAGACAAACGTTTGAAACGTATCCATGTGCTATAATTATCTCATTCACCCTCAGAGTACAAAACAGGGTGTCAGCATTTTGAGCTCCATAGCACTGTTGTGTTCCAGATTTTCTGATCCATTTCTCATAATGAGATACATGATTAGGGCTTGGAAGTTTAAGTACTTTAGCAAAAACCCTAATTATGTGTTGAAAATTGCAGTACTGTTCATGATTAAAATCTTAAATAGATAAACCTCAATTTAAAAAATATTTCTCTAATAAATTAGATATTTGTGACTAAAAATAAAAATGTTATTTTTTTTAACCCATACTTTCCTACACAGAGAAATAGATTGCATCTATCACGCTTTCTCCCAGAATTTCACATGTCAAATAGCTCTTTCTATTAGATAATTTTAAAGGAAATATGTAACTTTTTCAGGATATAAGTTTCTTGGTCTAGCAATATCACAGAGCAATATTAGCCCAAGGCTGAAGTATGGAATTTCTTTATAAACATGGACTCTAATAATAATTGCTATTACCAGAAACAAGAATTTGAAGATGATGGGTGTCGTGACATTGACATTTTACAGTCGTTGTAGTGTACAGTTTAATGTAAAATATAAGAAGAGGTATCTATGTGCTACATTTATTTTTGATGTTTCACAAACATATGGTGCCATAATTTGTATGATCACATTTCTTTGTGATGTGGGAATATACAGTTTAATTATTTATCTTTTTACACAGAGTATTTGATACTGTTCTTTATCTGTATGGTTGATGATTTGTAAATACTTCTTTGGTTGTTGGATGCTTATAAATGGCAATGCAAATTATTTCCTCCTCTTGGTATTTTAAAAACAAATTCCTTTATTAGTAGTATTTGAGAAATGTTCTACAAGTGCTACCACTTAATTTCTGAAACTGAGTATTGGACGGACTTGTAACCAGTGCCTATGAATAACTGAACCACAAAATGTACTTCGGACATATTGATGTATATATGCATAGATTTGTGTTGGTGTCTTTCTGATAATATGACAAGTGTACAACATAGGTATCAATTTGCATATTTTTCAGTGAGAACTGTTAAAAAAACCATTTGCACTTAAAAAAAACTTCATGAATTTACAATATTTTAATGCATGCCCTACATTTCTGTGTAACCACTGAGCTGTAGCTTTCCCTTTTCCCACTTTCTACTTTTTACTTTGTAGAAATCTTTGTGTAGTTTTCACATGTATTTTGTATCTTTGTTCTCTCAGGAGTAATAAATTCTAGGTCTAGTTACACAAACTGGTTTTAAGCTTTGATTTTCTTCATTATTTTTGAAATTCTTTCAGTCCTGGATTGTGAATTCTGATAGAAATTATCTTCTTATAACAAACAGATTAATAGATATGAACTAGCAATTACCGTGAGACAAAGCTGACAAAAGTTAGATTTGTTAATAATTTAGATATCAAAGGGCAAATTCTGTCTTGAGATGCTGGTGGGTCACATGTGGAATCCATAGCATTGACATGTGCTCCAGAAGGCAGATAAGACAGGAGATTTCTTTAAATTAGTCACAACAGGAACTCCTGAAAGGAGAATCTCTTCTGTCTGTGGGTTCGTGGGCTAAACTTTATATTCGTTACTTTCCTTCTTATTTTAAACTAAAGCAACTCTTCCTTGGTCTTCAAGAAATGAGCTGGTGATCTCAGCTCATCTGATGTGGAGTAACCAATGTAACCACCTCTTTGTTTGGTAGTCTTGGGTAAGAAATGAAGGGTTGGATGGGTGCTGGAGACTGCACTCCTCTTTTCATTCTTAGAGATGGGTCCTGTATAACAGCACTGTGTGAAGCCTAATTGAAAAAAAAAAATTCTGCAGAGAGGCTTGTAGTGCTGTTAACTAGGTCTCATGTTCTGGGGGATGAAAATCCAGTTTTTCCAAAAGTCACTGTGTTCCCACATATTTGTGGGCCTCCATGAAAGAAAAAGAAACAGTTGAAAGTCCTGTAGCAGTTCCCCTTTTAAAATTATTGAGAGTTTTTCACAACAAATAACTAATATTCTACATATTGAATTATATTTTTTTTTAAATCGATCTTAATTAGCATGTGTTCCAACTGGTCTTCTCTACTTTCACTGGTGATTGTGACTTATTTTTCTGTCATAGTCACCTGTAAGAGATGTTTAAGCAATCAAACTAATTCTGCAAAACTAAAAATCTAAATTTCTCTTAGCTTTGTGACAAACCAGATTCCTTTTTTTTTTCTTTTCTTAGGAATAACAAAAATCTGAAAGAAAGATGTGAAACACTTTGGTTTTTTGCCACAACCTTATTGCATACAATAACTGTATTCTATGCTACACTAACAACTCACTCCTATTTTATGGGAACTGTATTCTACAAAAGAACAGTGATTTTACGGAAAAAGTGTGGGCTGAAACAAAACTTTTCTATTTTCATGATTTCATGGAGTTTGCATGGAAAGGCTGTTCAATGGTGTGCATAATTATAATAAAGACTTCTGGAAACTGTCCAGTCAAGAATCGAAATCTCAAAGGACTAAAACATTAATAATGGTTGCTTTTTTAAGTGCTTTAATGGTTCTTCAATCATAATCTCCTATCAATGGAAACCTCATTTCTAATTGGTTTATTCAATTAAAGTGTTGGGATATAAAGAAAAATCATGACTACTTAATTTGAAGAGGTCTATAATCTTGGTTTCACATTGGCATAAAGGTAAATGACGTGTGTGCTTACCCTGCACATTTGGGCTTTTGTATGTTAGGTTTATAAGTGCTGGGAAAAGGACTGGGGGGAATGAAGTCGTCCCTTGTGTTCTGCAGGGGACAATTTGCTAATGTGGTAAAGCCAGGCCAGTATCCATCCCTGCAATGGGTAACTGTTGAGGTTTTTTTCCACTTAGAGATCTAGAAAGCAAAATATGAACAATGGAAGACAGTAAAATGAGGCTTGCATTGCTCAGAGCTTTTGAGAACAAATTTTCAAATGCAGTTCTTAGCTTTCTGAAATAGGTGTAATGTTTTTATACTGTAGTAATACTTAGCTATGAAGTAAATATCAAATCAGTTAGCAACACAAGAATCATTACTGATTCTAGTTGCATTACTCATCAAGAGAAAATGTCTTTATTTTGAATAAGCCTGCTAGTTCTGGCAAATTTCCCACTTTAAAAACCAGAGATTTCTGGAATCCGAAGAATGTCTCTACGTATAATGGTGGTGGTACCCATCAGTGGAAGAAATAATGATTGTGTGGTGTGATTGGATTGAAGGGATGCAGTAATTTTTGAAAGTGTTAAAATGCTGATTTAATCTCTTTGTTGTTGGTTTTTTTTTTTTTAATTGCCTGGTGTAGTCTGGGTACTTTGAATGTTGTCCAGTTTTTCTCAGGGGGTCAGTCACATGTGTTACCTAAGTGCAAAATAGATGTCATGGGCAAAGGCAGCCTTCCTCTCCTCAAGAGCTGTGAATATTAAGCTACAGGCCTTGCACTAGAGTGTTTATTCAGCAACATTCCACTGGCCTGTGAATTGTTCGTGCTGATTGTTGCTTCTGCTACAAAGTAGGTGGGCTTTTAGTTGTAATAGCAGCTTTTTCATGGAATAATACTATTTCATCCCAAGGTAGGACAATTTGCAGCAATTCAGATTGAAGGTGCACAGACTGTAGATTTGATTCCATCAAATTTTTCCTCCATCTGTTAAAAAATTCCCTGTTGTTTGGTTTATTTTTTTTAAGTTGGGATGAGAATTATTCTTAAAATGACATTAAAATTATACTCAATGAAATTATTGCCTACCAAGAAGGTGTTTCTTTTGAGTAGATATATAGACTAGATCCAGCAATGCAAAAGAAAAAGAAAAGAGTTTATTGAAAGCTTCCTTTTAATAAGTATATAATGTCATTGGTTAAGATAGAGAGCCAGCTAGGGAAAATAAAATCATGATGAACTTTCTGCAATTATACTTTAACAACATGTCTATGTAAGTTAAAGGGTGATTTTAGACTATGTGAAGTTACATAACTTTTTTTGAAGACATACTTGTTTGTTTCTGAAATAGATGTTCAATTGTATCCTCAAAATAAACTTACTTCCTTTCTTATTGAAAAGATTTCTTTCAGAAATGGAATAGTTAATACCAGTGCTAGGATGCTTTTGTTGTGAAAGATAAATTATGCAGAAATAAAATGCAGGGTGGACTCTCAGAGCCTGGGGCTGGCTATTGTTCCCAAGGACAAAAAAAAATTTCCAAACTGCTCCTTTTCATTATTCACAGAGAGGATGCAGTACATGACAGCTGAGGAATAGAGATCAGATAATATCAGTGTAATTTCTGTGACTTTCACTTTTTTTGGCTACTAAACTTTTCAAGGGTGATGTTCTAAGGGTTCTAAGGGTAATGAATTCCAAGTGCAAAAAAATTTGTAATAATTAGGGAGATAAGGAGCAATCACATATCTATGTTCAAAATTTCAAAATAAACCTTTGGTTTTGTAATAAATTATATAATATTTTGCATAACTAATATTTTACATAATCTCTTAATTCATGTGGCGTATTTTAGAGACAATCCAGTGGTGTTCCCTGTGTAAATCAAGATAACCTCATAAATGAAAACATAAATAAAAATTTAAGAAAAGGAAGGGATTACGACTTAAAGATGTAAAAATAATGTAAATTATTATATTTAGCAAAGGCTGTTGTCCTGCAGTTACTTATCCAAGATAATTGGATTCTGGATCAATATAAATAAGTACTCGTGGGGATCCAGAAACACTAAGGCCAGAATCTGTTAATCCTCTTTTAACCAGAGCGTGATTAAATGGGAGAATTACATGTAGTACATGACTGTGATCAACAACAAACAAAGGAGAGTTTAGAGCAGACAAACAGGATGCAAGGAAGGCCTTGGGGGATGATTATTTGAATTGTAAACTTATTTCAATCAAGCAACAAGATACTAATTTTAGAAAGAATTGCAAATTTTGTCACTGACTAGATAAAATGTTAGAAAAATGACAGCTGCTCTTTGAGCCAAACACACGTAGGCTAAAACCAGATCTACACGAACCCGTGGCAGCATTTGGATGATGAAGTGAACTTGGTTGAATTACTAGTTGAAATGTAACCAGTAGCCCTGCAAAACCACATTTTAGAATTTCCTAACTGAAAAATAATGTAATTAATGGCAGATTAAATTAAAATGGATTCAGGTAATTCAATCCACCATTTCCCAACATAGTACTCCCTGCAATAATTAAACCTGCTGTTGCTGATGACTGATGGAAAACCAGAATGAACGTTAATAATAAATGCTGGAAGACCAAACTGAGGGCAGAATATGTGTAGGCTGCTTCACAGATGTTTTGTCATGTCTGCTGCTTAGAAAGTATTAAGAAATTGTTTCAGTTTTTGCAGTGGAGAAACAGAAAGTTTGAGCAAATTGGCCAGTGTTGATGAGGGCACACGTCTGCCTGGATCAAAATTCAGAACTTTTCATTTCCTGGCCTTTAAATGGCGTTGTGTGCAGTTCCCTTCAGCCACTGTTGTAGCCATGTATATAAAATGTCTCTGCCCTCAGCAAATACAGATTACACTGTTTCCTCTTTTGCATCTATATGCCCCTAGTGAGCAGCAGTGGCCATACCAGCTTCCTCTTCCGTGTAATATTCCCAATTTGTCTTTCTGAATCATGTTTTGTGCTTTGTTCTTCGGAATACTTTGGAGATGAGTGTAATGAAAGGATTTCTATCCACCCCGTCTTTCTAAACGTAACGCTGCAAATGTTTTCCAGAAACTCCCAGGACAAAACTAAATAGCCTGGTAATGTAGAATGTTGCTGCTTTGTATAATAACCCATTTCCTATCTTGATGCCTGCATTTTACTGAGTCAGATTTGAAGACACTGAGCATATGCTGCAGTTGGTGTTTCATCATGCAAGTGAAATTCAGCATATAAAGTCAAATTGCCTTTGAAAAGATTTAGCATAAACTGTAGGTAGGAATCTTTTATAAAATCTACTTTTTCCTCAGTGCTGTATCAATTAAGAGATAAAAAGAAGGAAACTCCTAAAGAAAACTTAACCTGCAGAATTCTAAAACTGAAATGTAAAGTATCCTTTTCCCTCCAGAAACATAAACCACTTTTCAAACTTGTGAAACAGATAATGCTTTCAGTGGTAACAGTATGTCAGCCAGTGTGGAAGTCATTTATCCACCACTTGCAAGAATCCACAGCTGGGAGGGTTAAAATTTAGAAGTAGCATTTCCTGACAGTTTGGACAGGGAAAAGTGTCTTTTATGGAGTGAAATTGTCAGATTATGGCCATGGTAAGGAAAAGAGTTACTTGTACTGACATATTTCCAGGACACCAAAGTGAACACCTACTGCAGAAGTGACCATCACAAAGCTCCTTTTTTAAGTCTCATGAAAAAAGGCTTGCTCAGGCAGTGTGTTACCACCTTAGGACAGGCTTTGTGGAGCCAGAGCCTAGAACAGTGCCTACCCAATCTCCACATTACAGCACACACCAGAGCTTTACTGATTTGGAGACTGAAAGTAATTTGGGGGTGGTATATGCCAATAAATTACCAATTCCAGGAATTGTTCCTGAAAACTTCAGTGGTTTGTTTTCACAAGAGTTATATTCTAAGTATTATAAAGTACTTCAAACAGATTTTTATCTGCTGTAAGTCAGCAGAAAATCATTAATCTGCCGCTCATTCTTTTTAACTGAAATCTGATCCTCTCTAACAGTAGTTAAATGACTGGGATCAGTGGTGTGGAAGTTAGGAAGATATTCTTGTTATCTTTCCATAGAACTGAGAGTCATCTAAATAGTAAATGCTTTTGACAAGAACAGTAGGATTTTAGCAAAGGTAGAATGATAAGTGAAACACTGAATTTACATGGAAGGGGTTTTATTAAAAAATCATAACTAAAATTTAGCACATTGAAAATAAATGAATTTAATAATTATGGTGTAGAAACTATCATTGCAAGGTGTTGTGGGTGAACCTTTAAATCCCCAAGCATCTGCATTTTACTTACAGTTATATGATCCTATCATCTACATTTGACAGTTAATGCTGTTCCTGGAATTTCCAGGGGTTTTTTTGACCTTTGTCTGGAATTTGGCCAAATGCTTCCTTGTTCCTGAACTATCTGGAAGGCAATGTTGTGTGATCTCTTGCTTAGATCTTAGAGCTTGAGGAATATTTTATACAGAAGAAAAAGACTTCCCTTTGTCTTCCTCTGTGAAGGCAATTCTCCATAATCATAATGTTAAATTCAGAGTGCTCGAGAGTAATATATAAAATCCAAACATCAGAAAAAGGGAAATATTGGTAATGGAAGTCAGGAGATCAGTGCCTGCTTGTAACCTTTGGAAAAATGCAGACAGGTGCAGCCTTCTAAGCAGTCATTTGGCTGTGAGTCTGTAAAACAGAAGATCTCTTTAAGGACAAAAGATGACATGCGTTATCCCATCTTTAAACCAGCTGGAACATATTAATGGGATCAGATGCACAAGAAAATTCCCTCAGAGCTGCGAGGAATGCTTAGCAGGGGAGGTGGAGATTACCAATAGGCATGATTTTGCTATTCCAGGATGGAAATTCATCTGTGTGACCACTGCTCCAAGCACTGGCTTCCTTTCCCTTCTGAGGTTAGGTAGGACATTTGGCAGATTAGATTTGGGAAAATGTAGTATCATTCCTGACATGCTTTATGCAAGGCAAAGCAATTCGGAGGAAAGGATTCCTTGGAGGTTTTCATCACTTCAGTGCAAGAATATATGAAGAGAAATTTTATCTGTGAACCTCTGCACCTTAGATGGTGCCCTGCATAGCTAAGTGTGTTCAGGTATTTGTTACTCAAAAACAGAATATGAGAAGGAGACCAGTGCAAAAGTGTTGTAAGCATTGAAATCTCATTATTAAGCTCCACTGAGTACATGCAAATCTTGAGTCTCTAAAAACTTGTGAGATATATCTATACACAACTGTTTTGTGGAAGCTCTCCTATTATTTATGTTAAACAGCCTTGTTTCATAGAAGCTTTTTTTTTTTTAATGAGGGGAAAAAACACATTAAAATATTTCTTCTGTGTAGTGCTAGTCTTGAAATCGTCTTCCTGTTTGGTGTAGATGAGTCAAGATCTTTTCTACCCTGACAGAAAAAGAGAAATCGTCTTCACAGTATCATCCCTTAGCAATTCCATATTCTTTTGAACTGGTATTTTAGACAAGATATTCTCTATTACTGTCCTCCCTCTAGTAGTAATTTATTTGATGCCACAGAGAGGTTGCTCCTGAAAAGGTCATTAATAGAAAAATATGTCCATAACGTGGATGTATTCCTGTTCAGACGAGCTTATGTCTTGAGAAGCCTGAGAGCAAACATTGACCTTATTTTTGCTCTGTTCCTTTTAGAAAACTTGTACTCCCAGTTGCTTCGTGTGGCAACTCAGTGACACCATAACTCCAAGACTTAGTGGCATTTCTTTTACTTAGCTGTAGAAAGACGTAGCAACCAAATAAATACAGTAATACTCACACCTCTCTTAGTGCTCCTCAGTAGGAGTTTCCAGCTCTTTCATCTGTTGTACCCTGTTAATGCAGTCTGCATCTTCTCACTGTGGAAAGTGTTTCAGCCTAGTTCAAGTCAACAGAGCTATGAGACCTTCCAGCACCATCAAAGTTGTTCCTTTACATTACATTTAATAGGAGAATGTATTCTCAATGCTAGGACAACTGAATGACTCATGCTCTGTCAGTGCAGTATATTTGTGGTAATTTGTCATTAGTAGGCACTTTAGAAACTTGTAGCTCTTTTAAACCAACTTGAAAGGAGAATCAGAGATCTTCCTCGAAGGGCATAGTAGGTTAAAGACATCAAGAGTACGATTCAGTGCACTCATGTTAAGATAAACATTTCAGAACAGAAGAATAGCACTTTGCAGCACAGCCATGCAAGCAGCAGTTGAAATTAAGCCCATGTTCGGCTGCAGTAGGAAGATTTAAACACAAAGTGTAATATAGTCCCATTAAATGTTAGCTGTAATTTAGTAGGCTGGAGTCGTGCTGGGCTAACAGGGCTGAGAAGGCTTTCTGCCTCTCTCTACTCAGCTGATTTGTTTGGAGTTTGATCTAATTCCTCTGAAAAAAGGCAAGCATTACTGATGTGGAATATCTACATTATTCATGTAGGGCTGTACTGTAGCTAAAACACTAAACATTGCACTACTTACAATTTTAGCTTGTTTTTCTTAAATAGAAAGCTTTAACCCTCAAGAAGACCCTGGAGTGAGTTGATTGAAACTGTATGAAAGTGCTTTTTTTGTCTTCTTCATTTGCATTTCGCCCTTTTTCCATATCAAAAAGTTCTTGATTATGATGATTATACATTGAAATTTCTTTTCCTTGCATAAAACTGTACCAATCACTTTGTGGGACAAACACAAATAAAATATTTGAAAGACAGCTATGGCATTTAACCACCCCAGTCTCATGGGATCTGTGTGGCTAAATGTGCTGGTCAGGGACTTGTGTGTACTGTGACAAAATATTTAAAAATATTTTGGATAAAGTACGTCAGATAATATGGTGTCTTTTAAAAGATGGATAAAAAGATACATAGAAAAAAGGGATTAAATATGAAATGGAAGCCCTTACTCAGGTCTACCTTTGTGCCTTGAAAGTTTCTCTTTTTTTTCTTGGCTCTCAGTTTGGTCTAATAAAAGCGAGTCTCTTTCCCTGAATATATCACCATTTTTAGATCATTATGGTGGGGGAACTGCAACTACAGAAATCATGTTGTTAACTGTGGTGCAAATCCTGAAATCAACTCCTTCATCCTTCCCTTCTTACTGCTGTTGACACAGGCAAACCAGCTTCTCTGTGCTTGCTTTAAGAAGCTCCTAGCAGTTCGCAGCATCACACCTCATGCAAAACTAGCTTTTGGGAACTCACCATGGTTGGTTTAAACCGTGGTTTTCCTGGGATAAGTGTTTAGAGAATAGGCCCAAATCCTGGCAATTGTGATTTTAGAAGTGCTGTACCAAAAAAAAACTTAAAAAAAAATCCAGGCATTTCTTTAGTGTTTAAAGCCAACCTCAGAGGGTCCCTTCAGAGGGACCTCGATAGATTGGAGAGTTGAACAGAGATGAACCTGAAACTCAACAAGGGTTGAGGCAAATGCAGGATCCTGCACCTGGGGAGGAACAACCCTGGACACCAGCACAAGCTGGGGGCTGACCTGCTGGAGAGCAGCTCTCTGGAGAAGGACCTGGGTGTCCTGGAGGACAGCAAGCTGTCCATGGGCCAGCAATGCCCCTGTGGCCAAGGAGGCCAATGGTACCCTGGGGTGTGTTAGGAAGAGTGTTGCCAGCAGGTCGAGGGAGGGGATCCTGCCCCTCTGCTCAGCCCTGCTGAGGCCTCACCTGGAGAGCTGTGTCCAGTTCCAGGCTCCACAGTAACAAGAGAGACATGGGGCTCCTGGAGCAGGTCCAGAGGAGAGCTACAGAGTTGGTCAAGGGTCTGGAGAATCTCTCTTAGGAGGAAAGGCTGAGGGAGCTGGGACTGTTGAGCCTTGAAAAGAGGTGACTGAGAGGGGACCTCATTAACGTGTATAAGTAGCTGAAGGGAGGGTGTCAAGAGGATGGAACCAGGCTCTTCTCAATGCTTCCAACCAATAGAACACAAGGCAACAGGGAGAAACTGATGCACAGGAAATTCCACCTGAACATGACGAAGAACTTCTTTACTGTGTGGGTGACTGTGTGCTAGAACAGGTTGCCCAGAGAGGTTGTGGAGTCTCCCTCACTGGAGATATTCAGGAACTGTCTGGATGCAATCCTGTGCCACGTGCTCTAGGATGACCCTGCTTGAGCAGGGAGGGTGGATGAGATTGACCCACTGTGGTCCCTTCCAACCTGACCAATTCTATGATTCTGTGAAGTTTCTTTTATTCTTACCCTGTAAACCATGGCCCATAGTTGCTTGGTTGCAGTTCAGGACAGTGTACTAACTACAAGTTCAAGTCATCCCTTCCTAGTCTGGTAGAGAATTAAGCCCTAGTGAAGTAAAAATAATATCTCAGCAGAGATCTGGTCTTGGAGGCCAGTTGAAGTGAAGAAACATCTCCCATTCTGCCCCACTGGAAGCTCTATATTCTCCTCCTTCACCTTTGGGTTTGCCGGTGTGAGAATTTTTGTTCTAGAGGTGTACAAAATTATACAAAGTAGTTATTTTTAATGGAGTCTTTTTAAAAACTCTGAAAAATGCTAAATTAAGACAGATATGTAGTAAGATTTTACACTGATCTTTGAGACCTAATGTTTAGTTACCTACCTGGTACATCAGTAAGTCTCTTTGGTGGAGTAGATGAATATCCCAGCTGGCTATCTACCATTAGGGCCTCAGAGGAAGCTGCAATATTGAAAACTGCTAAAACCAGAAGATACATAACTCTCCTGTGTTTTTTTTTTTGTTTGTTTTTAACTCTTCTGGTAGGTGCAAACCACAGAAAGAAAAAAGATTCACAAGGAACTTCAGGAAACTATTGTGAGCAGACCTCTCACAAAGCAAAGACGAGCAGAAGCTTTAATCCTCCCGGTGCAAGAGGGAATCCTGGAACAGAGCTGCCTGTAAACAGGATAATCGATGTGGACGGAGTCAAACTGGAAGACTCTGGCACACGGTCCTGCGATGATTCTGAAGGAAACCTCAGCTTTGAAGGTTACGTCTCTGAACTGAGATCTTGCCAAGGGAGGATGAGGACTGGAGTTTACAGGACGTCAGACCTTCCATCTCTGATTGCTGTCAAGAGCGAAAAGAATAAGGCCACTGAGTATAAGGCTACCTTTGTTTAAATCTCTGTTTTTAATTAAATATTCTGGTATTTTTGCTTGGCATCAGCAGCAATGGAGATATGCCTTAGAGAGATGTTTCTGCAAGTTATAGGTGGTTTTCAATGCCCAGTTGCCTTCAAAGAGCCTGCCATACCATCACTTCTGATATGAGTTAGAAGCCCTAGAATGAAAAGATAGTATTCCAGTGAAAGTATTGAGCTTTGTACTTTTACCATTTCTATATCATTTTCCCTGGGATAATTCCATTGCACAGTGCAATTAAAATTGCTATTTCCACCCCTACCCTTCTTGTCTTTATTCAAGACAAACTTACTTTAAATTCCCCCGCCAAACCTTTTAAGATAATTTCAGTTTAATCTTCTAATGTTTTTCTCTTGTCTGCAGGATTCCCTGTGTTTTAGTAGATTTTTGAAGTGTAAGTAAAATCAGTTACTGATGTAAAGAGATTAGGATTATTTTCTTAATATCTTCCTGTCTGTCTCATAACATTTGGGAAGAGGTCCAAGTGGAATTCAGCCCATTGCCTGGATATATGCAATATAACCGTTGTAATACAAGCAGTTAGAGGCAACCCCCCCCCCCCAACTGTGAATTTCCTGTGCTGGGAATAATAGCTGCTTTTGTAGCCAACACTGGTGATGTTTCCATACCAAAAATATATATCTAATTACGTAGTGGTGTGAGGGTTGTCAGGTCCCTCCTCATCACTGCTCTCGGTGTCTTTTAGCTTTGGGGTAAGGCACTTTGTTACTGCTCTTTTGATAAGTGGTTCAGTGCCTCTCTTTCTTCTTGTCATTTGTTTTATTTCAGTTAATTTTCTAGCCTTGGGTGGAGAGTTGAGAAAAAAAAGACACTTAAGACTGCTGAACATGTTCTTTTTTGCCACCTCGTCCTTTTTCTCCTTTGCCATTTCTTCAGAAGAGGTTTTGGGCCTGGACATGCAAAAGGGTACACAAAGAAATGAGATTGGTGGACAGCTGCTCATCATATTGAGTGGATATAGTGAGACTTTAGGTGGTTCACTGCTTTGCAATTACTGTGAGACTTAAGAAGTCATGCTGCATAGCTCCTGAACTGCAGATCCACACAGGCACTATGTATAAAGCATCACAGTAATTATTGATTAACTTCTCTTTCTTTGCTCCTAAAGCATACCAAGAATCGTGAATTTTCTGAATAGCCGAGGGTACTGGACACTGTCAGTCAGTTTCTTAAACTTGAATCTGTAAGGTGAGAAAGAGGATATGTAAGATTTTGTAATCGTAAAGTAAGATTACTAAAGCTTAGGCTTAATGCTTAAGCATTACATCAAATATTCCAGTGATATAAAGGGATACAACACCCATTAGCTTTAATACTTTAATTCTTTTCTACTGTAATTGATTTTTCTTTCAATATTGAGGAAAACCCTTGTGTGGGCCTGAATGAGGATATATCCTGTGAAAACAGCCGTTCTTTTAAAAACTTTCCTGCTTTAAGCTAATTTGAGAGTCCTGATAAAATCATGGTGGTGTAACAATACTAGAGATTTGGGAAACACAATGTACAGAATGTAGCAAACCAGTCATAGCCCAGTGAAGTCCAATGATGTGAAAACATTTAAATATCTATGTATTTTTAAAGCTATTTTTGTTGTTGTTGGGGTTTTTGGGTATTTTTTGGTAGCATTTTGCTAACAATTGCCCATGAGAGAATATTTCTTTGCACAAATAAATGCCCACAATTTTTTCCCGTGTCTGGAAAATCAATACCTTCATCCTAATCAAGACTAACATTACAGCAGTCAAACTCAAGAGAGGGCATTTTTACCTGTGATATGCTTTGCACTGTTTTTGTGTCTTGAAAAATAAAATCCTAATGGTAAAAACTTGAAATTCAAATACAGCAATTACAGTCTTTATTAATCTCTGATCAGTATTTTAGATGATACAAGGTTGCTTATCTCATGTTGTGCAAGTGCTCTTAAGTGACTGGTAGTGAGCAATACAGAATTCTTTGACTGAAAGCTGAGGGGAGATGCAATATCAGCTGAAAAACCTTGAGTGCCATGGAAAGGGTGGATAGGGATTGACTTTCACACTTTTCTAATGCAAGGATTAGGGGCCATCAGATGAAGTTAATAGAAGCCAGGTATAAATCAAAGAGCTCTTTCTTCATCTTCTCCTGTTTTCTCTCCCCAGCCTGCTGTGTTTGGAAAAAAAAAGCAAATAAAAATGCTGTTCATAAATTCTGAGTGCAACATATTGGATTTGACTGTATCAAGGATTCAAAGAAAATTTGACAGCATGGGAGTCAAGCTGCATGCAGGAAAAGGAAGGATGTGAAAGAACAGAGTTTTCTTTAACATAGAGAAAAATCTTGGCATAATGCCTGGAAATCCTGTGAACAAAGGGACATGGGAAAAGCCATTTCTCCCTAGACCACACTGTCATGCCAGTTATTGGCAGATTGTTTAAAAGAATGGCTTCTTATCTAGGACTAATGGAAATTAATTCCTTAGACTTAGAAATAATTAATAATGTTAGTTTTCCTATCCAATATCTGGCAGAATATAAAAGCTAAACCTGCTGGAATCAGGAGTTAATAAAAAGGAATATGGACAGCCTGTCTCTGGCTGATGATTTCCAATATTTTACTAGGAGTGTGGTCTAGTTTCTAATTACTGTATGACTTCAACATTGTTATGTGATTTTAAATTGCCTCCTCATATGATTTCCACTACTAATCAAATCTGCTTGAAATTAAAAAGCAGCCTAATTGAAGCCCTGCTTGATAGCTTGATCCTTTATCTTGCCATCTAGTTCCTGAAGATAATCAGATTTTATGTGGCTTTATTTCTCTTTTACTTTTCCCAGTTTTTCCCTGTTGAAACTCCACTTCTGCAGAGTTACTCTTAATGTCTTTCTAATCCCATGGTGATAAATAGAGGGGAATTCAGTTATTCCATCCTCTTATGTGAAAGAGGGAGATCCACTGACCTGTATCAGTACTCAAACCTGAAACTGTAACACCCAGTGATATAAAAACCCCAACCCCAACACCTGGAAAACCCTGCAGCATTCTAAATCTCATTTAACAGTTGTCTTATATTTCACTTGTTGTCATGGTATCTGATTTTCAATTGTGGTGGTTTCAGCCTCATTGGCTCCACACGTCGCAGTTTTGTTGTGTTTTAGTTTTAAAGGCTTTGTGAAGAATAGAAAATATACATATAGGTAAACTTGCAACGAGACTTCCCCGTAGGATTACTGTAGCTGTGTGCCTTGTCAACAAATCTGTGATATAACACACATGCAAAATAAACCACTGCTCTGTTTAGCTCTGGGGGACTGCGTGACAAGGAACCAATGGGTTGTGAAGACATATAAACAGGGTTTGCAGAGAGACTTTGCAAGAGCTTTACTGCTCCATGGGAAGGAGCCAATACCTGAGCTATACTGTGTCCTTTCTCATGCCCCTGAAAGTCTTCTGGGGGCTATTTAATGTCATTCAAGGATACTGGGTCCTTCAGGCACTACTTCTCTGCCTGAAAGTTTTGGCTTCTTTGTGGCTTTGCTGTAGCATGCATTGCTTTATTCTTGCTTCTTTTCTGCTGCTAAATTGACTGTTCTTAACAGAAAACTTCTAAAAGACATGGCTCAGCCAGTAGCCTCCTTGTCTCACTGTAGCAGAGATAACCAGGACTTACGAACATATTTTGATTCTTTGGAAGTAGCTTGATTTTTGCCACAAAACTGAAATCCTTGCCAGTAGTTGTTTCTCTGTAGTGGTGCTGCTGCTCATGCAGACCTCTCCAATGCAGAATCGATAGCAAATACTGTCATTTAAAATGGTCTCTCCTAAGGTACTTGGTAGCTGGAAGACCAGGCAAGTGTGTGGTAGCGTGAGGCAAACACCTGGAGGCATCTTTTCACAGTTTCTCAAAGACTTTGAAAAGTTTCCAAAGGCTCAGTTAGACAAAGGCCCAATGGCAGGTCCTTATCGAGGGGTGTGAGAAGCCAAAACCCTTGCAGGTCTGAGTCAGTCTTCCTAACTCCCAACCACAGCTCACTGACTTGGCTTTAGAAACAACCATAGTTTCTGCATGAACAGGCGGATTTCCAAACTTTGTGGGATTGTAGCAAACCTGTGTGACAACACTGTTGCTCTGTGACAGTGTGGGTGTTCTCAGCAAAAACAAGTGGCACATCCAACCGCTTCTCTCTGTGCTCTTGGAACAGCATCCCAAGCTCAGCATCACGGGGCACTGAACAACCGTGAGATTTGTGAACCCTAATCCAATGCCAGTTAAAACAAGAAAAGCTTTCATTGATCTTATTGAAATATTTCCTTGCTCTAGACCAACTGTCACTTTTAGCTGGTTTAGTCTTGATTTTTTTCAGAAAAAAAAATCTGCTGAGAAGTGCTGGATGATCAGGTGTCTGCAAATCTTGCCTGCATTACTCAAAATGTTAGCAAATCCAAGATGTTGCACATGAACCAAGATGCTCTCTGAATTGCTTGTGTGAAAGATAAGAAAATTGTTTATATTTTTTTGTCCCAACTGATCATTCTGTTGTACAGTCTAAAATGCTGATGTACAGAACTTCATTTGTATTCTTGTTTTATTTGTGATTTTGTCTATAAATGTCTATATGATCACTTTCTAATATGAAAACGCACATTACTTTTGTTTCTCATGCCTTTTCTCCCCAAAGTATTAAGAAATCATGTACTGCACAATAATGTTTATAGAATCTTAAGTGTGTCAAACTCATTAAAAATGTTAATTGGATATGTAGTAAGTAAATAATTTATGCCACTGGTACTGATAATGTTTCATTGATATGTAATTTCCATGGAGGGAAAAGATGTGAAAAAGATTTTTTCAGTTATTCTGGGACCTGCTGCCACTTGGACATCACAGTTTAAATGGAAGAATGAGACAACCTGAGACTTGCCTGCATTTTATTAGGTTCTGCAAAGATATCTTCTTAAACCTAGCTTACATAAAGAAATTCCTTTAGAAGAGGATTCTTAAGAATTTCTGCCAAATATTTATATACCTTAAAAATAGCTCATGCTCTGGAATTTAATAATAGTAGGGTATGTTTTTAGCCTTTAATTAATTCCTTTTGCTCGGTTCTAGCAACACAAAGGGATTGCAAGTCTGAATAGCCAAATGTTTTCCAGGTACAGTGTAATCCTCCTCTGGCTTCTCTTCTGCATAGTCGTGGTGGGTTGTCTAGATCTGTGTGGTGGTCTGAGGGGACCAGTGCATCAGAACTTCTCTGCCCTTGCAGCAAGCACTGCTAAAATATACAGATGCTCTACCTACCAGAGAGAAAAAGGGGAAAAAACTTGGGGGTAACAGGGCTTCAGTGTCTGTGTACACTGACTTGTGTCAGTGACACAACGGTCCTTCAGTCCTTCAATCCACATTCCTTTTTGTGCTTAGAAAGATCTGTGCCAGAGTGAGGGGGCATACAGAAGTTTAAGTACCAATAGTAGAAAATAATGACTGATGGGAATGGAATGAAACCTAAATCTTCCACGTCCATGACAACACTGGAGATGTTATCATGCTGCCATGCATCATTATAATGCTGCCCATTATAATCTCATCCCAGTTTCCAGTGATAATGCTGAATCCCATCCCTGCAGGTACACAGAGCTGCAAAACCACCAGAGCATTTCCAAGTGCCCATAGCCTGCAGCAAGTGTCAGGGGTAGTGCTGTAAAGGCCACTCACCCACATCACTGGAGAAGGCCCTGGAGACCAAGTTTGGGAAGTGTATTCCTAAATACCTTGTGTCTGCTTTGCCAGGGAGCATCAACCTGTACCTCATTTGCATTCTCTGCCTGCAAAGATCTCACAATCTCAAAATAGTATATAACTCAGTTATGTGCAGATTCACACGTCAATTCCAGACTGATAAGGAAATTAAAGGTCTGCTAGAAGTTCATCTGATTAAAGCTAAACCTATTGGAGTGGCACATTCTTAGACCAGGGCACAAAAATGAAACTAATTCTTCTCCCCATTCCTGCAAGAGGTAACTGGGGTCTTTCTTAATGCTTTGAGTCTTTTCTGTAAATATGAAACCATGTGATGAGGAGAAACTACCCTTTTAATTACTGTTCTCCCTCATTTATAGACTTGCACATGCATCCTTTTCAGTAGCTATTTGCCTGTATTTACCAGTATACGAACATGAAATCCATCAACAACAGCTACATAACCTCGACCTCTTCTGTGATTTTAAAATTTCCAGAGCCGGTTCTATGGCCAGGATGAAGCAATGCCTAGCTGAAATCAGCCCTCTGTATGCAGAGCAGTTAGCTGAAACTTGTTTGCAACCAGGAGATAATCCATGATGGTGGGCACATATCTCTGATCTTGCTCTTACTCATTTGAGCGTTGACTAAAGTGTGAGCATGTGTGTGTTAGAAAATCCAAAGCACAACGCATGCCACAACTTCACTCCCTGGAGAGAGGGTGAAGGCAGTCAGATGTTCATCTCCTGTGGGAAGATGCAGGATGGGGAAGTTCCATTGGTCTTGCACTGCCTCCATTTTCTGGAGAAAGCTGGTTCTCCCATTGCATCTTGCCTGTTTTATGCTGTTGTGGGAAAGGGACTGATACAGAGGTATGAGATTCTGCTGCCATTCGTTGCTTATACCACTAAAGCACCCACTCTGTGATATCATAAGATATAATTTTCCTTGCTAGACAGCTCTGTAGTACATAGAATTTGGCCTCCTGTGAGCAAAAGAAAGTCCAGTTTAGTTCAAAATAGTCTTAGCAGAGCTGATCTGAAAGTCGTGATTTCTCTTTTAGGAGAATGCAGTTGGGATCTTGCCTAACATTGGGTGTCTACTCCAAAATTGCCTTTGTATCCTAAACACTGGTTTTACTTTATGTACTTGCTACAGATGTAATTAATACTGTCTGTGGATATAAAGAATTTTTTGTTTAATACTGTCTGTGGATATAAAGAATTATTTGCTTCATCCTTGAGTAGAAACATACTTTTGGACAGGGGACTCATACCTTAAGTTTAACTTTTCTATATTTCAAGGTCTCCATTGCTTATGCTGTGAACCTTGATACCTACCTCAGATGTAAATACATATGCAGGAGGCCCCTGAAACTAGATGGGGTGACTCTGATCTGCCAGTTCCTCCTGATCTGTGAACAATGTAGTTCAGTGACAGCTCAGATTTTTTCTGCAGCAATTACACAGAGCAGCGATTACATTTCTGCAGCAATTACAGGGAGTGGCACTGTAGATACAGGAAAATGGGGGGAAAAAAGAGAGAGAGAAGGAAATACAGCAGAGGTATTGACCATGCTGTGAAATCTTTAGCCTAAGCCTATTCTAGAGGCCAGTGATGAGACAGCGAGTGGTATACAATCACTTCTGAAGTCAGGATTTGTGCGGTGGGGAGAGGGCTGCTCACCTGGTTCTTCCTGGGACATCTCTGCCTGCCTTACCTTTAGGAGTACAGGAAAAACGGCCTTGGAATTTTGTGAGGGACAGAATCCCTATTGATTTGGTGAAAAAACTGTGCAGCAGTATCCAAAAGGATGAGTCCATGGACAGGCAAGAGCAGAGGGAGATAATAGAGTAGGCTAGCAGTTTGGATTTTGTATGCAGTGAGAGGGGTGCCCAGGTAAGGGACACTGTGCCCCTCCTTCCAGGAGGCAGCCTTATCTCTCTGCTTACCAGCTCTCCTAAGTGTATCCTGGAGCATGGGACTGAGGTCCAAGAGTCCTTCTCCAGCACAGGAACAAGAACTTGGCAGCAGGGAGTCTGGGGGGAGAAGCTGGAGGAGTCCCTTACAGGTTTGTATGTATGTATGTGTGTATATATATATGAAAAAAACACAGAAAAGGTGGGTGTGTACATATATACTGGTTTCCATACAGAATATTATTAGGCCTGCAATCAGAATAATTGAGAGCATTATATGTGAACCCTACTCTCCACCTTACCACAGGAAATCATCCCAAAGTTGAGGCAGGCTGTGGATCTGGCATGCTTCCCATGGGGCTGTCTCTTCCTTGTTAGTGCTCTTTCCCCCTTCAAAAGGGACTACTTCAGCTGCCTTCAGCTGCAGAAGTGGAGCCACCTTCCCTCACACATGCTTGACTTATAGACCATTTTAAAGTATGCCATGGGGGCGTCTAATATGCTAATGAAGCAAGTGGGTGGAATAGCAGAAATTTGAGCACAGCTAAAAATGTACGTGCCTAACAATTGCAAATCAGCCTGTGCTGAAGTTACCTAAATGTGTTGGCATTGGTGGAAGGTGGGTGCCTCCACACCTCTTCTTGTCAGTTTTCAGTGAGTACACAGCTAAAAAAACCCCATACGCCTCTGTATATGGGCCTACTGTTTCAGCCAGGGTTATTGGCAAAGGTTTATACCAAAGTCCTTGAAAAATACAGTTACCTACTTTCCACTCTTATTCATACAGTAGGAGTCTCTTCATGCAAACACATCCTAGGCTGGTTGCAGGCATAGTATTTTAGATATATCATGACATCTGGGTGTATGAACAGAACTAAGTGTTATCATGAAATGGACTTCTAAAAGCTTAGATTAGATCGATGTCTGGGATGTATAAATTAAGATTCAGCATACTGTGGCTTGTAGCGGAGCTTCAAATCCCTCACAGATTTGTGTGATTAGGGGTATAAAAGCACAGGTTGGTTTTGTTTCTACAACTCAAGCCCAGCTCTTCCATTGCAACTTTTATATGATTTGTTTTCTTCAGAGCAGAAACAAAGTCTTCTGGATGCATCAAAAAAAATATTCATGAGCACAGTTGCAAGAAAGGCTTTAAAAATATGTACCTGCAATAGATACCTGTGGTGGCTGTATCTGGCTGTATCTGGCTAAAAATGAGGTTTCACAGAGAAGTACACATGAAGCCATTACAAAACCAGTGCACACAAGCATGGTCAATTGAAAAGACAAAAATCACCATCAGGATTTTGTCTGATACCACATCCTGCTGAGGTCAACCACCCATGCCAATGGGGACCAGTGTACAGGAGATTGTGCTCCCAGAGTTCAGCCTGAGCGGTGTGTTATATGCCTCTTTGGGAAGTGTTGGCAGTTGTCACGTGAAAGGCTGAAGCAGGGTCACAGACACAGGGAAATTATAAAATAATGAGGAGAGCCTTCCTAGGTGCTGGAAGAAGAGGAGGGGGTGCCCCGGGTCCGTGTTGCTGCTGCAGAGCCTGTTTGAGAGGCTGCAGCTTCTTGATGCTGGGCTGTGGAGGGTCCTGTGCCTGCTCCTGTGTGACACAGGCCATCAGGACAGGCTGTGCAGCTCTGGACTGAGGGAGGGAGGTGAATACAATGCCTTGTGACTGGAGAGGGACTCATGAGGTCTGCGACTTTGAGGTTGGTATAGGTCTGAGTGCAGACCCAGTAGCATGGGAAGAGAAGGTGCTAGTGGAGAGCAACCAAGGAGGCCACGTCTGAGGGGCAGCAGTGAGATAAGAGGGTAAAAGTGCCAGAAAAACACCAGGATGAGGGGTTTGGTGAAGTATGATATTTAACAGAAACATGCCAAGGCCAACTGGAGGAATCATGTGGAGAAAATCCATGTCCATAGGGAGATGTGATGGTAGTGTGAAGATCTGCGGAGCTGCCAAAGGAGAGTCCCAAGCCCTGCAGAAGGCAGTGGAAAAAGGAAAAACCTGGTAACACATGAGACTGTCTTGAGCATAGAAGGAAGATAATCCCTCTGCTGCTGAACACTGTGAGGCATTGGAGACTGCTGGCAAGGTCGTGGGCCAGGATGGGACATCCACAGCCAATGTGTCAGAGGAGATGAGGGTGATGAGTGAGTGAGATGGAAAAAAAAGACACGATAGATCTGAGAACAGTTTCAGTTTCAGTCCCTGGAGAGAACAGAAAGGAAATCGGTGCAGAAAACCCCAGATCTGTGAGCTTGCAGGTGAGGGAAGCCAGGAGAGCTGCTGGAGGTGCTGGGGGAGCGTGGGAGGTGAGGGGAGTGAGGAGGAGTAAACATTTGGGTGAAGGCGTATCTTTCTGTCCCAGGATTATCTGCTAAATGCTGCAGTGCCAAATCTGTGTTTGCTGGGTCTCAGCTGCTCAGCAACCAGCCTCTTGCAGCTGCGCTTTTACCAGCCTTGCTGCCTTGAGGAGAGGGGAGGGTGGTTTGTGAAAGGGTTTTTTTGCTCTGGTACGATGTGGCAGAGTTTATGTGCAGTATGGGGACTGTGAATGCTGACAGCAAAGTCTAGTGCAGGAGGGGATGGACTGAGACCCACCTCTCTCTGAAAGCCAAAACCATGTCAATATTTTTCCCCCTGGGTTTTCTGAAGCTTCCAGGGAAATGAGGGGATGTTTGTGGTTGCAGTGTAGCTGGGTCCTGTACTGTTTAAGGCCCATGTGAATAACTCAATTTTAAGTTTGATTTGAGCCAAAATTGTTCTTTTTTCTTTCTGAAATAACCAAACAAGCAAAGTGATTTCAGCTTGCTTTCTTTGCTCTAGCAAAAGAAACACAATGGCTTTTCTCAAGGCACCACTGCAGGAGACTTAAAAGAAGGTGGATGCTCAGTTCTTGCCTGTGAATGTGAGTGACAAGATTGAGGTTGCACCATTTGCCAAGGCAGGTGTGACCTGTCCTCTCATACTGGGGCAACTGAGGAGGATGAAGTAGGGACAAGAAAGGGTTCCTCATGTACTCCCAATGTTGCTGTGTTGCCTTATTTTTGTGTATATATATATATATATATATATATAAAAGTCACTATACTTTTAGCCCAGGAGTGTTAGCCTCAGTTCTGGTGATTAGGATATCCATTAAGTAACAGGGACAGCTGAGTTTTGGTAATGGCTCCCAGGATGATGGGAATGATCTCAAGCAACAGAGATGAAGGGAATCCCACCCGACAGACAACAAGGTCTGTAGTGTGGTTTGCAGGTCCCCTAGAGGAAAAAAGAGGAGAGTTGAGCTGGACTGTGAGTCAGTCTCTGGTCAGCATTGAGTCCCTTGCTAGTACACCAGGAGCAGAATTGCACACAGGCTGGCTTGCATCCCACCCATTCCTGAAAGATAAATCCAAAGTTGTATTTTTAATGCCAGAAATATTTCTAATTACTTCCAGTTCAGGTTCTATAAAGGTCTTGGGTAGAGCATGCTTGCAGAAACTTTAGATCTTGCTCTTGTTCCTTTTGCCAGCACTGCTCCTGCAACCATCTCCTTATCCAGGAGGCTGAGTCTGGGCTTCATAGCAATAATGCCAACTAAAGCTGTGAAGTCAGATCATCTTAGGAGGTAACATTACCCAGTTATTCGGGGTTATCTTGTTACTATGAAAAAGCTTAGAAATTTGCAAAAATACAGAGGGGATCAGTCATTAGAAAAGTTTATAGTCTTTCTTCAGTTTTGTAGTAGCTGAGTGGAAGTTTTCTCAGAAACATTTACAATGGTCAGAAAAAATGGAGAACACATGACCTTGCAGTCATGGGACAGCCCTCTCAGAGTCTTCTTGGTAGCTGGTACATAGAAATGAATGCAAACCGGGTGTGTGTGTGTGTTTAGACTTGTCTGTTCAGTTATGTCTAGTCAAATAATTGATGGAAAAAAACCCTGAAATTTTATTATTTCATATTGATGGCTGACTCAGTTAATTTACTTCTTGTTGATACTTAATGATTAAGAATGATTGCTAATATTATGTCATTATTACTAAGCAGTTTGGAGTCTGGACTCAGTTGGGCTTTTATTAATTATTGTTAAATTTTAAGAAATAAAAAACATTGCAATGTGGGAAGTGAAGAAAAGGCAAATGTATGAGGCAGCATTATCAGTATGTACTACATGGCCTGCAGTAAGATTTCTGTCTGTTTCTCCTCATTTATTGTGGGTTTATTTGCCTTTTCTTTTTCCCATGATGTCAGTATAAAGGGGAAAATGATTGCTGAAACTAAGGGATTTTAGTCTTTGATATAGAAAGATTACAGCCTGCAAACATGATAAAGAATTCCTAGTCTTATTTTGAAACTTTTCACTGTCTTTAGTAGTAGCAGAATCTGGCTCCAAATACATTTGGATTATATGTCCACAGGAAATGTTCAATATTATGTGCAGCAAAATTAAGAATCAGAATATACCTTCCTTTAAAAGAAAAATGGAATTTTCTTTGAAAACAAGAACCAGACTCTAGCTTCAGTTTTGTTTGTGGGATGAGTTGCCTACGAGCTGCCAAATATTCTGTCCCCCCAAACCCAAGTCTTTCCTCTAGCTCCTATTTCCAGATTTTCTCTTTCTTTTATATATATGTGTATATGTATACACACATATATTTGTATTTAGTGTTTTACAGAGCCTTGTGTGAAATGGGCACTAGATGAAGTCTAAAATCTAAAGTTAGGGAGTTTATCTTGACTGCCATACGGATTGTTTCCATATCTTCATTGTGTTTCTCCTTGTTGTTACAGTATTAGCTCCATACACACCTGACTCTTATTTCCCTTTATAGGAAGTTTCTGTCACTACACTGGAAATAGTGAGTCACAGAGGAATTGGCTTGAGAAGGTTATGGAGAGCAGCTCTGCAGCTCATCAGCCCGACCCATGGGACGATGGTTTTGGGACAGTGCCCTGGGTCTCACAGTCTGCAGGGATACAAACCAAAAAGCATCTGCTCCCTGCAGCAGGAGACATTTCACTCATGGCAGGCACCCTAAAGGTCTTAAGAACATGTAGTCTGGTGATACCTCAGTGTGAGAGTGGGTGCCTCTCTGCCTCTGGAGTCATTCCCAGCTCACCCAGGCCCGTGCTGCTGGATGGTTCTATCTGGAATGGCATAAAACCAGACCAGTGTAGGGGATTCACACATCTCAGCTCTCTCTCCCCAGGTTTGCTCCTCAGCTGTCTCTCTGTGCACACTTGTGCTGCTCATGGCCACAAGGTTCACATGTCACACACATCTCTAAACAAGATCATACTCTTCACACTTATGAACTCCCAAATGCCCAACATTCTCTGAAGTGTATAAGAATTCAAATATCAAAACTTAATCTTCAGTTTTCTGAGTAGTTTCTTGCCAGTGATACAATGTTTCTTAAAAAAAAAAAAGGTGTGGCATACTTCATTTTTACTGATTCTACAAAAAGCCTGAAGAAGGCAGGCAGAGTTTCTTCTGGTTATAAATACCTGAAAGAGTCACTGATCATTTAACATAATTTACCAAAAAACCACACCTCAAATTCTGCCTTTTCGCTGTGGCCATAAGACCTGTTCAGACACCTCTCTGCTGAACCAAGGCAGGCAGCATACATGTAGCCGTTAGGGTTTTTAATGATTCAGATCTGTCTGAGCCCTGAAATTGCTGTTTGGTCATTATTCAGACCTTACTCAGGGGTAATTCCCATTTTACGGTGGTGATCCTCTGGCAGCTGTTGCAACTCCTGGCTTTGATGTCTTTTCCTTTTGCTTTGTGCCAGCACCGTCCTATCAGCTGAAGTGGCTCCTGGTGTTGGTGCTTCTTCATTTTTCTTATGTTAAGGAATCAGTTTGAGCTAAAAGCTTAGAGTTGTGACTCCCCAGAAAGTCACCCTGCAGCTCTTGATGTAGATCATTTCCTACCAACTACAACAACTGGGAGTATACACACAGACACAGAAAGCATTCTTCCTTTTCTTCTCTGTTATTTTTAGGTATGCAAAAATGCTTTCCTACAACCTGGTGACTTGGTCACCATAGAAACACAGTGTCTGTGGTCCTGGAAGTGGATGATTTTCATTCTGGAAGTGGGTGGAAGAGGGTATTTCCACAGCCTTAAAGAAGTATCTTCCTCCTCTACTTGCTCCCCTGCTCCTCACTTTCTGCAGAACTTTTGCAAACTCTGAATGGAACAGCAGCTAATGCTATTCTTTTGCTCTTTCTTTGCATAACTTCAGTAGCCTCGGTGGTAAGCAGATGCCTACAAGCCATAGTACAGGCATTACTAATTTGAAGCCTGATGGCCAAAGTTAAGAATGAGGGTAGAAAGTGGAAATCTGTTCCAGCTTTGCCAGGAGACCCCAGGCAGATCAGACTGCCTGTACATCCTATTTCCATGTTTGAAAAGAGTGAAAATAAGACAAACCTATTCCACAAGTCTATTCTGAACCTTTATTTACTTCAAGTCTTCCAGCAACAAGCAACGCATAGGGGCAAAGATTTTTTTCTACTTGTTTGGTCTTTGCCGGATTTTGAGAAGCAAATTCCAAATTTGCCTGGTTCCTACTGTTCCAAGCCTTGCTCACAGTAGGAAAGTTTAGTCCATAAATCTATATATTCCTACTTGTACTAACAGGAGCTATTACTGTAATGAAGGCCACAGTAGTGTGATAGCACAGCTAGTGCAAATTCCCTCCAACGTGATAAACCATCATGTCAAAATTGTGCAGGGAGTAGCTCCGCTGCACTGCTGGGCCCTACTGCCATGGTCTTGTTGGGTCAAAAAAATTAAAAATAATCATATCCCTTCCATAGCTGTGCTGGTGAAACTTCAAAGGGTAGCACACAACTTAAGCAAGGACTATGGTATTCTTTCTGTTGTTGTGGCTCTGGGGATTTTGGGTGTGAAGAGGTGTGGTCCCTGATTGACAGGACATGGCTGGCAAAAGCCTCGAGCACAGGCACAGTTGTACCAGCCAAACCTGTGGATTTTGGTTGTGAGGCAAGGTGGGGCTGAAATACACTCCACTGGTGAAATCTCCATTTTAGCAATACCCTTTACATCCCTGTTAAAAATGCTTTTGCATTGCAGCTTTCTCAGACAGGCTCTTACAAGACAGAGATGGCTTTGCTCAGATGGTGGCAGAAGGGAGCTTTTTGGTACACAAAATATGTTTTCAGAATAATGGCTATTTTCTTTCTTTGTAACTTTCCCAATCTGTTGCTGGAAGGCTGCTGTTGCAAGTCACAGCTGGGCAGGTAACCATCTGTTAATGAGTAATCCTTATGTTTGATATTGGCATTGATCTGGTCCATATTTTGCAATATAATCCCATCTCCTGAGTGGGCTTGCTTTGAGCTCCTTGTTTTTGATACACCATGCTTTTAATTAGCTCCTGAAGAGAGAGAGAAGGGGAACATCTGGATAATAAATCATCTCTGGTTGCAAGCAGCATTGGATCAGCTCCTCTGGAAGTGTTATTGAATATTTGCTGATTACAGCAGGGATCATCTCTGAGGGTCAGACACTTTGTAAACTCTTAACTAACTCCCTGTGGTTTAGGGAGAGTCTCTCCCTACATGTCATTCCCTTCTATCCATGAAGACATTAATGATTAACAACGATAACAGCTCTGCTTACTTAAAAAACTAAAATACCCTAAAGTGAAGTAAATCACAGTCCCTTATGAAACCTCATTGCTAATTCACCCTTCCACTTCAGCCCAGCCCTGGAAGTTTCCTTGCACCAGGCAAAACCTTCATGAGAGGAAAGCAAAGATGAAAGTCTGTGCTCCTTTCACTGTTGTCTTGGCTCTGACTCTGAGCAGTGACTGTGCAAAGACGGTAAGTCTGATTCTTCTGTTTTGGAGTGGTGGATCAGCTACGTGCTGCCTGGCAAGACCATGTTGCCTTGGGGTTGGATGAGTGAAGCCACCAAACAGACCAAGAAGATGAGAGCTTCAAATGGAAAACAAAATTGATTTGCTAGATGAAGGTTGGCAGCAGTGCTGACTAAATGGGGGGCCTGGGGGATAGATGGTACTCTACATTTCTGTGTTTAAAGCAATTGCTTACATCCATGCCCTGCCAGGGACGAGGAATGGGAGGGGAGGAAAGACCACAAAAACTGAAATCCTTTGAAAATACATCTCAGAAATGTATTGACACAAGCCAGGTACCTGCAGTAGCATGGTAGGAGAGTGCTCCCCTGACAGACTTTACTGCTGTCTGGTAACTGAACAGGCCATCTTAGGTAGCTATCTTGTTCTTCTCAGACCTCTCCCTGTTTCCACATCATTTTTTTACATTTTTTTATCATGTGCTTTGTGCCTTTTCTGTGGTATATCTGCCAGGCATTTGAAGCACTGCTGAGCGTGGCCATGATGGTTTGACTTTACTAGTTGGCTTAAACCCCACCATGGCCTGGCATCCACCATGTACTAGCAGGACAGCTAATAGCCTGGACCTTATGATCAGCCCTATTTCACTAGCTAGGTTAAAACTAACTCAGATATACTTAAACAATGCTATAAGATATACTTAAACAATGCTATAATCCCAACTATCCCAGAGAATTACGGAAGTATCTCCTCAGATATTACACGTGGGAGCAGAGAGAAATATTCATGGCGCCAAGGAAAAGATCATCCCTGGCTGAAGCAGTTGCAGACTGCTCAGTGCTGGCAGAGTCAGTGTAGACTGCAAAAATTGGTTTTTTTCTGCAGAATGGTTCAAGCCCTTCCTATATATCCCAGCAACAGCTTTTTCTTAACCCTCACTTGTTATGTCCCCTGTCCACTTCTATGTTCATGATGTGCTGCTTCTTTTGCTGTTTTTTTAATATTTTTATTTTGCTATAGTTTAGTTGCCAGCACTGGCAACTGTTAGTGGCAGCAGCACTTTATGTGTATTACCATTTTTTATTATTTCCTGTGGCTTAAAATCATCTCAACCTAGTGCTCTTTGCTTGCTGATCGGCAAACCCAAACACAGCTGGAGGTTGCTTTTGTAACTAATGCCCTGGGGGATACAGCAAAACTGCAAGAAGAGTCAAATAATGAGATACTGTTTGTAACTGTGAACTGGCCCCAGAGTGCATGTATGCTTCCTGCCGAGAGAAATAGGAGATGTGTCGCTTGGCAATAGAAAGATATGAAGTAGCAGAGCTTTGGCCTTTGTTTTATTGTGCTGGTTTAACAGAGATCTTTTACAAACCAACGTAAAGCTCTCTTTCACCAGACTGTGCCCCACCAAAAATCACATGCAAATAATGAGTTATTTGCAGAAGCATTGGGAGAAACGCAGTTTCAGGGCACCCTGGAAAATACATTTGTCCCAATAGGATGGTTCCCAGCATGAATTTGTTTCTCCAATCCACATTCTCTTTTTCTCTTTGTAGCGCCACAAATCTGGGGGAGGAAAAGGCTCAAAACATGACTTCACTCGCCGACAAGGTAAAAGTCAAATCCAATAGGTCTTATGACAGTAAGAATGATCTGCTTGTGTGTGTCTGTGCTGTGCAAGTCGGTAGGAAGCCCGTCTTTGTTTCAACATGAATAAGGATTATGGAATGGTTATGCCGATATTAATTTCTGTTTAAAGGGGAATTTGGGATTAGCTCAGGAATCTCAGGTAATTTTCCTTCAGGTGCAGATTAATGGGAAGGTGCTGATGAGATTTTAGTTTGTCTGAGCTGGTGTGGCTTTATATTTACTCATAACGCGGTATGGCTGGAGATGTGTAACTCCCTTTAATCAGAGCTGTGTCTTCCCTATCACTTTAAAGCACATAAATTCTTTGTATGTATGGGTTCAATTTCTACCACAGCCCTTGATCTCTCTGTGGGAGAAGGGTTTGAGCCCCATGCAGCTTTCTGGGTTGCATTTGTTCTGATGGCAGCCAACAAACATCCTGGGTGTGTGCAGGCACTGAAGACTTCAATTTTATTTTATTTTATTTTATTTTATTTTATTTTATTTTATTTTATTTTATTTTATTTTATTTTATTTTATTTTATTTTATTTTATTTTATTTTATTTTATTTTATTTTATTTTATTTTATTTTATTCCTGTGCTTTTGCTGTTAAAGATTATGTGAATCAGGCCATTAGTGGTACCGTTATAGCTTATAACAGTCTTCAACAGCCTTTGGGATGCAATATGTCTTCTGAATGGGGATGTATTTTCACAACTCTCCTAACTACTTATAACGAGAGGTATTGGATAGAGAAGGTTGGTATTCGAACATTTGCTTAATTAGTTCAGACAATGCAAACTAGGATCAACAAGAGGATGGCAGAGGGGCTGGTAGTGACTATTTCACATTGACAGAGAAGAGGATAGTTAGGGCAGATGGAGTGACCGTAATTCCAACTGATTAGGAAGGATTTGGACCACAAGGAGGGGTTATTTTTTCCATAATTCTGATAACCGACCTTGTCAGCTCTTTGAGATGATGAGTCTTGGCTCGTGAGGGTTAACAGATATCCTAAGAGTTTGCAGGAGCCCCAGCCAGCACGGAAGGGGTAAGCTCAGGACAAGGAGCAGCCATACATTGTCTCTGAGACATGGAAATGTGCTGTGCTGCCAGTTTGGTTGTATGTATGCCCCATTTCTCTACTATGGCAGTGGCTTGCTTCCCATTCAAGCTTCAGGCTTTCAAAACTGATTGCTTTTAGCTAAATGGTTAAATAAGCTCTGACAGATTTTCATTGTCTTTTTTATCCTCAGCCTCTCTCATTCTCAAGTCTTGTCTTGAAGGATTTTTTTCTGATAGACTCTCCCACTAGACTTCCTTAGACTCCCACCACCCTTCCTTAGACTGCCATCACTGATGTGGTGAATGTAAAACTTGCCCTTTTTAGACACTGGTCCCATCAGTTTCTCCCCATTTGTAAGGAATATGCTTATCCCAAAGGGAGAGTGGTATGATCAAAAATATCTGTCTACCCCCAACCTTTAAAACTTTCTTCCTCCTGACTGTTTCTCTTTCAGTTTGTACTGTCTGGTTCCTTAATTATTTTAAAAAGATGTTATAATGTGATATGGATCTTGAAAGGATACAACTTCAGAAATTATTTTAATATGCAATTACAATACTACATAATTAGAAATGATAATTGCAATTAATGAATATAATTGGCATTTGCTGTACCAGAAATTGCAATCTATTTTGAACTGAAATGATCTGAGGTCTTTATTCTACTGCAGAGTCCATTAATCTTTGTTGATTCTGTCATTATATAGGATTTTAAGCCTCTTATGCATTAAAAGTTGCAGAGACATGGAGTCAAAAGTAGAGCTGAAAAACTTATAGATATCTACCTTCATAAATCCATATAATAGCATATAATATATATACCTGTGGGTTGGTGTTCAGCTGCATGATGAGTTTTTTATTTTTGTATTTCAGTGTTTACAGAGGATGGAAATTTATGCAAATTTCCTTTCCGGTTTGGTGGAAGGTTTTATCACTCATGTATTTCAAATACGTTTTCCAGAAAGAAATGGTAAGTTGACATTGCTCATAAATGAATACAGCATTCAAATGAAAATGTCATCCCTCTAGTGCTTTAATCTTGCTTTTGGAATAATTCATTTGAGCTTGGTGTTGTGCCCAAGGAGACCAGTGCAGTTCTGCTGATAGTCACGGCCCTCAGGTCAAGGCTCGTGCTCAGGGAGAAGGCAACCCAGGCACTGCATCTCCAGCACCACAGAAAGCTCAGGAACAGCAGAAATGTTGCCTCACTGCCCTTCATATTGGAACTGTGACTTACATGAGTGACAAGAGCTTGCACAGAAAAAGCAGAACCTGACAGAAACCCTCTGCTGAGGGAGAGGGATCCAGACACCTGCAAGAGAGGACACCTGGTTGAGGAGTTATTTGATTTGTGCAGGCACTACTTGTATTGCAGCAGAGAACATCTGATTTTTGAGGAAAGTTGGTTTCCCTGCCCTCCCTCCCCGCGGTATCTCTAATTTCTATCCAGATTGGCACCAGGCCCCTTTTGGATAGTGCAGTACTAAGAAGTGAGGTTACTCCTGTTTGTTGGGTAATGATTTATTCTCCTAGTGTGTTTGAGGCCAGGTCTCCTTCTTTTGGGCAAAGGTTACTCTTTTACATATGCAGAAGCTGTTAAAAGTATTCATGACTCATTTTGGGGTAGGGACACTCAGATGGGAACCCTGCTGAAGCAAGCATTGAATAAACAAGATTAACTTTGCAGACAAACCCATATAATAGGTGTATATTAACAGAAATCAAAGGCAACAAAGCAGGGGATATGTGGGCACCCATAATGTGAAAATATATGCCCAGATGAGCATATATGTGAAAGGCAAACACTTGCATGTTTTCAGGGCGGAGATAATATTTTAGAGTTTATTTTACTCGCCCATGCAGGGCAGAACTCTCATTTTTTATACCTGTCTGTCTAATTTTTTCATGATCTGTGGTGTCTTTCTGATGACACATCTGTTTCAAGTGTAAGTGCTGGTCTAATGTAAACAACACAACACACAACTGCTTACACAAATAGATATAGAGCTCCAGGCTAGGAGACCACTTTGGAATTCCCCCAATATCCACAGTTATAACACAGGTAAGAAAAACCTCCAGGAAACAAGAATTTGAGACTATCTTAACTAAAGAAAGGGAACTGGAATAATTTTCCTATCTGAACCCCGTCTTTGATGAACTGTAGCCGCAAAGAGTTTGACCTTTGGAGCCACTTAATTTCGTGCAGTGCTTAAGATGTATCCTGTTAATACATGACACTCTGTGTATTTGTTTTTAGCCAGTTAGGCCACAGAAATGGAAAAATCTGTGAATAGATGGGATCCAAGGTTAGAGCACACTTTAGAGCTGACCTTGGACAACTCGTTCTCATGCTTCCGATTTTTTAAAAGCCATTTACAAGCAGGGAGACGAGGAGGAGGACAGCTGGAGCTGTTTGATTTTGACAGGCCATTTCACCCTATGGGTGACCTTCTGGCCAGTGTTTACTCATAGCTTATAAGCTAAAAGCAACTTAACGTGTGACTTCAGGCACAGAGATGCCGGTAAAAGAGCCCTGAATAGCAGTTGGGAAACCTGTTCCGTGCATTTTTGTGTGACTTGGCACTAACCCAGGCTGGACTTATGTTGAATAACTGATCTCGGGGGACCTGGCAGACAGCAGGTGAAGGCAAGGTTTGTGTCCTTCCTGTTCCTGCCTGCCTACAAGCTGCTAGTAAGGATGGAGATGATGGGAGGCTGGGTCCAACATGCCTCTTTGGGGGCAAATGCAAGGAGACCAGACCAGAAGAGTGCTGGCTTATGCATTTAAGTTCATGTCCTTAGTACTCAAGTCATACTTCAAGGCAAGACTTCACAGTGCAGGCCAAAGCCTTCTCCAATTGGCTTTAATTTTATGTTTTCTCATAGTACCTATGACACAGATACTGTGTTTCAACATAAATCAGCTCCTGACTGCAGAAAGCCCTCCCTACTTTTTTTGGGAGCAACAAACAAGTTGTATCTTTATAAATATTTATTGAAAATACAGGAAAGAAGACAAAATAATTGCAGTATTTAAATAATAGACTTCCTTTAACAGCATCCTGTATTGCATTTCCCTTTAATTATAAGCTATTTTCACAGATAAGTTTCTATTTAGTGTCCTCTTACCAAGTCTTACATGATAACTTACTAAAGATATCATGTAAATTTTCCCTTTGTGCTGAGGAGAAAAAAAGCCAGCTGGAATTGCTTCTGAATTTCATTGGTACCTCCAGAAAGACAGAGCAGTGTGGGGGCTGACAAAATGGGTGTGCAGTGAACATCTGTGAGAGCAAATGGGGACAGTGGTCTGAACTGAACCGAGCTGTGGTTGCAGGGAAGCTGCCAGCACCTTGCCCCTGTGTCCCATGGTGGGATGGATTCCTCAAGATTCTGCTCAAGGGGAATGGCAGGAGCAGACCTAGCCTGAAATTTTGGCTGTAAATTGGAAGGTATTGATTCATACCCTGGAGAAGCTTTATCCTATGCTTGGGTGCTGGATATGTGGGTCCCCTGTGCAAAGGTCCGCTTAGATATGTATAGGAAGGGAATGATCTTACCATATTCCCTGGAATACAAGAAGATAACTTTTGAAACTTTGGCCACAGATTGAAAACAGTGCAGAGGAGAGCTTTATGGACAGCTGGATTACAAGCTGGAGAGTTTATGGCAGTCCTGTAAAGGAGAAGTACATGTGGTTTGAGCTGGGACATGTCAAGCACCAGGCTTGATATTTTTCTGGTGCTGACGGTGGTAGGTTTGGTGTTGTCAGGTGAAGTCTGGACATCTCTCATGTTGAGGACAACACCTAAAAAGGTTTCAGGCAAGTCTTGAAAAGAGTAGCAGCACCAAGTGTGATGACAGAGCTCTTTCCTTCCACCAGTCTGTCCTGAGCCTTTGCTTGCTCTCTAAGACATCTTATTGTTAGGGCTCCCAAGTGAGTAAGATAACCCACTTTCCATTTATCTTGTCAGCCAGTTAGGCCTCATCTGCGACATACCATTTTATTTGTCCATTCCTATGTTGTTTACCATGCATGGGTTTAAAATGTTATTTAAATCTATGCCCAGAAAGTGGACTTTTCTAGTGTAATTAGTTCAGTGTCTGTGTCTTTAAGTTTTCACTTTTTATTAACAATAAATGACAGTCTGATGTAAAGACATTTGCTATCTCATAAATTTTGAGCATGGGTGCATTTTCAAACAGCACAAAGAAATAATAAGCCTATTGGGTTGGTCTGGCTGCTGGAGGTCACATCCCCTGAGACCGAAATATCATCACATTTTTGGTAAGCCTCAAAGCAAAGAAGGCATTTTGAAAATAAAAGGAGGGAGACAAGTGAAGTAGTTTTGAGGATGTGCTGAGGTTGTCCCAGACGGAGAGAGATATGTGGTGGAACCTATAGAAGGATTATGTGACTGGGCAAGAAGCCCGACACTGAGGAGGCAGCTTGGCGTCACAAGGTAGGACCAACCTCTTCGTAGTCACTGCAAGATGATAGGGAAGGAGGGGACTGGCTGTGGAGAGCATTGAGTGGGAGGATCAGTGGGTTGTGAAAAGCTGATAGAATGAGCTTCTATCAGGGTCTCTGATAACAAAAAACATTTTAGATGGAAAAATTTGAGATCCCCCTTTGCTTAGAACTTGACTGTTGCTGGACAGACTCCAGAGAGCATTGAATTGCACAAAAATGTTTTTTCCCCCCATAATGACCAGAGTTTTCTTGCATTTCTTAGGTTTATGCAGAGCCTTTTTCATTTGCCTATTCCATGCTGCCCAGTGTAACATCAACGTGCTAAATCAGAAATTATGTCATTCAGAAAAGTCAGAAAAGTGTGGATTCTCCTCCCCCATCATGGCTGGCACAGATGAAGTGTTCAGTCAGAGATGGTTTTGCCAACAGTGACACAGGCAGTGCTGAGAACACTTTTAACTCATTCCTCATCTTAATCTTCATGCACACTAGACCATCCTTTAAAAAAGCACGATCTACTTCCCACCAAAGGATCATTGAGAAATTTCCATCAGTTCCCAACAGTCACACCAGCCTTAATGCTTATGAGAAAACAGCCTCTTTAAGTTTTTGCCAAGTTAATCTGCACTAGACTACCAAGCACCTTTTTGTTACTGCACCTTGTATAATTGAGGTCACCAAACTTAATATACATGGCCTGTTCAAATGCTCCACAGGAATTAAGTGTTTTAAATGCCACATAGCATCTAATTAAGAAGGAAAGTAGGGCAGTTAAAATGGTACACATGCACTACAATAAAATTTCGATCTAGCTTGTGACATCCTGGGGTGAAAAAATATTTGATCACCCAAGTGTTCAAGGTATGAGAAAACCACGCATAACAAAAATAGATCATAAGGCACATTAAATAAAGTAAACTCTAATTTTTCTAATGCCATGTAGCTGATATTATTTCTCTGCATTAGAACTGATTAGGGAGGATGTTTTGGTGGATGGCGCATTGGGGCAGGACTTGGACCCCCAAGATTCAGCCTCATTTCAGTCACATGTTCCCTGTGTGACTTTGGGGAAGCCTGTAAGTTTACTTCTGCAAATGAAGAACAGCAGCTCAATGCTTTTTGGAGTGCTCTGAGCCTTGGAGATAACAGACCAGTGAGGGCAAGGAAGGTGTACAGAAAACAGTTGTCAAAATTCGCCTTGGTAGGATTCCCACAGGCGACGTGGCGTGCAGGACTCAGTCCTCTGCTCTGAAAAAAAAAAGGGAGGTTTTATCTGTGTGTCTGGAAATCACCACCATGTCAGTTATTTCCTCATTTCATCTAGCAAGTTCCAAAATAAGAATGTTTTAAAGGAACTGAGTGTGAAATACATTTGTCACTGAAAGCCAGGAAAAGTCCCTCTGTGGACATTCTCCTGTCTCCACAGATTATTAAAGTAACCATCAGGCATCAAAAATAGTCTGGGTCCTCTTTTGCTTGTTTTGTGATGAGTAAAGGAGACATAATTTGTTTGCTTTGGTTTTATTTTTATTTCTGTCTTTCATTTTCTAATCTTAGAAATAGAAATAATGTTGGTATTTTTCTGGAGGATTTGTCGAAAATATCAGATCCTGCTTCTACATCTCATTTTTTATCTGTTTTTAATTTGAGAGGAATGAAGCAGAGCAACTTTAACAAATGAAAGCAAACTTCTCCCTCTGGTGTTAAGAGAGTTTGAATGAAAGTAATGTTAATTAGGAAAAAAAAAGTATGAATTTCCAGGTTGCCAAAGTGTGAAGGCCATGAAGTTTCAGTCATTTAAAGCTGCACTAAACTTCACCTTTAATTTTCTTTTCAGGTGTTCAACAACACCTAACTTTGACCGGGACAGGAGGTGGGGACACTGTGCTTTGTTGCACAAAGACCACTCAGGTAAGGTGAGCCATTGCTGGGTTGCTCCAGGTACCTGGCTCCTCCTTTGCAGTAAGGAGGGATGGTGCCTCCAGTGTGCCTTTTATATGGTGTACACAGAGCAAGCCTTCACGTCAGCTGTTTCCATAATCTCTCTGTGACTCTACAGAACCATAGTATTAAATTGTGTATATCACACAGTCTTTAATTCACTCTCTGTTGACTAATTTGAAGTCATGGAGAGAAATTATGGTAACGCCAACGTGGAAATCTGAACTCCAGCTGGAGCTGAGCACATCTCCTCCTCCTGCACAGCTTGGATGTGCCTATTAGCTTTTCCTTAATTTAATCAGCTACTTTTTCTGTCTGTTTGACCTGTTAATCGTTTAGAAGGCACATAAACATTTGGGAAAAAGCAGACCTCAAAACCAGACTTCCCTGGGCTTTGAGCTCTATCAGAGAGGGCAAGAGGCTAGACACATTCGTTGCAAGAGTCCCAAGGGACAGTGAGAGGATTACTTAGCTGAACAGTGCTATGGCTTCATGTGGTCATCACACTCCAA
Organism: Pseudopipra pipra; assembly: GCF_036250125.1. Lineage (NCBI taxonomy): Eukaryota > Metazoa > Chordata > Aves > Passeriformes > Pipridae > Pseudopipra > Pseudopipra pipra. The sequence goes on along the minus strand of NC_087552.1, from coordinate 66,376,515 downwards.
TGCTACAATTACCTCATTGCAGAAATTTGTCTAAAATGGGAAGTCAAGGTCTGTGGCAAACTCTCCTTTCTATATATATAGATATAAGTCACTTTAATTGACACAGAGTGAAAGCACCACATCCCAAGAAGTTCAGTTGGGAACATGCCTCCCTGTCCTCAGCAGTACCTCAGTGACTGACCTTTTCTTGTCTCTTTCTTCCCAGCTCCATCCCAGCTGGATGTTGGAGAATCTCATTTTATAAGGAAAGCATACATCTAATTCTCAATTCATATAGACACAGACCAACACTGACAAATCAGGTGTTGCTCTGTTTAAACTTGATGCCCCTGAAGTTTTTTTTTGGATCTGTGTCTAAATGCTGATCATGTTCCTCTTTTTGCCATCTCACTACTTTTAAACTCAATCTGTTTTATTTAGTCTGCAGGATATGACCAGATGCCCTGAGATGTTCACTTTCCGCTTTCAAAGGAAGGGTATTTTCCACCATCCCCTTTCAGAGAGTTCTCCGCAGTGTCAGGAGTCTCACTGCCAAGCTGATTGCAATCTACCAGAGCACTTGAAAAGCCAATGTTAGCCGAATCATGCTGACAGTCTAAAATTAAGCAGTGCATAGCATCACCTTTTTAAACTTCCTGACTTTAAATTATTTTCCAGCCTGGCTTTATAACAGATTAACAGTAGATCAGAGGCAAATGACCCAACCCCCAAAAAAAAGCAGCACTGTATGTGCCTTTGCAATGTAAGTGTGTCAGACATGAACGTGGACTTTATAAGCAGTTCATGCCTTACAAGAGCCAGGTTATGGGGGCTGCACTTAGTTATTCGTGAGTGGCCTCCCAGAGCTTAAAATATTGGTAGCTGCAACTCGTGACTGCTTTAATCCTCCAGTGAAACAGTTACTGTCACAGTGACAGCTGGCTGACTCAAAGAGACTCCTCCAGGAGCTGAAACAGCTCTCCAAACCTAGTGTTGCATTTCTGGGGGTGCCTCGTGCAGCCTCTGTCCGTCTGTCTGCCCATCACCATTGTCTTGCAAGATATTTCGTTGCCTGCAAGCCTTTTTAGAATTCTTGGCTCATTTTTGCCTGTTACCTACAGGCAGGGTGGGTTGGGTAGGGTGGGTTGGAACGAGAAAGCCACCCTGTCTGCCTGCCTCTCGCCGAGGGGTATCTCTGTCAATGCACCTTAACATCAGTGAGGGCTTTCCCTGGCTACTGGTTTTTCTCCAGAAAAAAGCCCAAATAGGATTTATATGTGTGAGACAGGAAAGAAAAGAGAAAATGGATGGGATACCTGGAAGAGATCACTGCTAGCTGTTGCAAAATGAAAAAAAATCTTTATTTCTAGAAGTGTTTAGAATTTTTAAAAATTAAATAAAAGTGTCTTAGCTGCTGTTTTATTTGTTACCATGTCTATTTTTTTTTTAAAGCAGCAAGCACTGTATTTGAATTTAAAAAATGTTTAACAGATTATCAACCATAGCTTAAAGAGAAAAGTTTTATGGTGAGATTGAAAGGAAAAGTGACAAAATGGATGAAGGGAATTTCAAGCAAACAGGAAGAAAGGTCATCTGCTGAGGAAGACAGCTGGGAATAAATAAGCAATCAAACTGAACAATGCTGATCTTTAAAATAATATGATTTTGTTGGGAAAAAAATCCACTAAAATATTAAATATTTGGGGAAATCTCAAACATTTTAAAGATGCTCAAAAAACAAGATGAAATGAAATTTCAGGGAGAGAGTATCCTTTGGCCATGAGGGGTTGGTGAGAAGTGTGTCAACTAGGATGGCAATAAAGTTTCTTGAAAGCAAAGGTTGAAGCACAAACACTCTCCAGGCCAAGAATAACATGTATATGTGGGGATCCTACTTCAAAACTTTGGAGATGCTTACAAATCAATGCTAAGCAAGTGTTTGAGGCGTTGATACGAAAAATGCATCTGCCAAATTCAGGGAAAGTTTAACCAGACAGCCTTTAAGCTTCAGGATAAAGTGAAGCTCAGGTATGTAGTTTCTGCTGGAGGGAGTTGTTAGTACTGCACTGTGCAGAGTCAGAGCTTGCTTTATCAACAGCCATGGCCCTTGTTCAACTCCCCCTACTATCTGTGGGAGCATTATTGCTGCCTTCAGGGGTTATTTACCCAGATTTCCAGACATCCTCCTCTCCTGCCCAGGGGATACCTCTGGTGTGTGTAGTAGCTGCCCAACGTGAGCCCCTTCACATACATGGACCAGCTGGGCTGTGCATCCACAGCTTGCAGTTATGTACACATATGCACAAATGTGCAATGCCTCTATTTGTGGGACTTCCAGATCTTGGGCAGTCTGGTAGAACTACTGCTCTGAATATCTGGAAATCTTGGACAAATGGCCAAAACCCCAGGGAGGCCCAAACGTTGGGAAAAAAGTGCCAGACAGTGAGTATTTTTAAGGTATATCTGGACTGACATGGAAAGAAGAAGTAGAGCAATGTGGGCTGTGCAGGCAGGAGGAAGAGGCATTACCCCAGGAGGGGCTCTGGGGAAGATGGGTGGCAGAAACAGAAAGTTTTTGTTGGGAGATATGGGTAGAAAGGTGAGACAAGGCTACTGCTCATTCAGTAGAGACTTAGAGATGTGAAGCTGAAGTCAAGATAACTGCTGGCAAGCAGAGTGTTTTGCCCATGAGGGTGCTTTAGATAGTGTTGAGAAGGCAGGGACTTAGCACTCCCCAGTTAATTGATAGTTAATGGTGGTCAGGATTCCCTGCAGGGAACTGTGATGCTTATGAGCAGAAGTTGTTGCTGGACTCCAGGAAAGGTGGGAAGGGACACTGAACACCCCTGGATGGTCAGACTGGAGTGGTGTGTGGGATTTAGTGAGGTAGTCACTGGGAAAGAAATGGAAGACTGGAAGTGCTTTTTGTAGATTTAACAAGGGTACAAAAAACTACTTGAGCACTTGTAGCAGCAGAAGATGTCTTGGAGATCAAGTCATGGTTTGGATGTAATGGGAATAGGAAATACAGAATTTTCCTTTGAGGAAACATTACACCACTAGAAGTTTCCTAACTATCAACAGCAGGAAGATTAGGAATGTCACTGACTTTACTTGCTTTCCCTTGATGTTATCCTGGAGTGAAACTCCCAGTGAATACACCCAGACTTGCTATCTGATAGGAATTACATCACTCTCTTCTGAAGTAAATATTTTGATCTGTGCCAGGGAACCTCACATTCACAATGTTTTAGCAAACTTCAGGATGTACCATTTATGCTTCACCTTAGCCCTGCATGTGTGTGCCTGTGCCTCTATATGTTGCATCCCGTGCTTAGGACCGCGCTCTCTAGCTGAAGAAGCACATGGATTGAGTAACTCTCACAGAGTTTGATGTCACAGAGTTTGGTGTCACAGAGTTTGATGAGCATTAGAAAAGAGGATTAGAATGCAAACAAGCTGTTGGGCCAGCTCTGGAGCAGGTGTAAACATGCTGTTGGTTAACTTCAGGGGAGATACATCCCTCAACACTGCCTGAAATCAGGAACATTGCCTGGACAGCAAGACTTACTACATTTGCATGGCACATTGCCATGTAAAGCTTCTATCGCAGGAGTTAGAGGGTTATCCTGGCTCATATGCTCCTCTCCCACCACATTTTCCCATGATTTAGAAAATTCCTTAGTAAACAGAGATATACTAGACTGGTCCAATTTAATTTTTCTTGGCCTGATTTACTTGGATGTGCTTTGTGTTTTGCTTTATAATTTCCCTCTTTGTTCTAGCTGCCCATCAGTTTTAGATGTAATCCAAAAATAGCAATAGCAAATTCTTCTGTCAAGGGTTGTCCTTCTTGTAATTTGAAAGAGAGATGCCTAATCCCGGTGATTGACATTGCAATGAGAAGGTTGCAGGACAGAATGCTGGGCAGAGGCAGAGCTGCAGCCTTCCTCCCTCCCCAGTGTAAAGGCACAGCTCCATCTTGTGGACACCTGTCCCATCGTCTTCCTCACTGCAGTGCCAGCTCTGGCAACTTCAGGCATGCCTGGACCTACCATCTTTGGATAATTACTCCAGGGGTGAAGATTCAGCTCAGTGATTTACCATATGGTTTTTAAAAGTCGGATAAATATAGCTGCTATACAACTGAAAACAAACCCAATGTAAATTGGTTGGATAAACTTTGTTTTAGCTTAATAGGTGGTATTAAAGCCTCCGTGCATTGAACCAAAATGGTTCATGTAATCAAGTGGATGCCTAACACAGCAAAGCCTGACTTATCTGGCACCTATTAACAACAACCTCTTATGTGGGCTCTCTAGATCACTGTGCAAGCAACCCTTGCCAAAATGGAGGTACCTGTTCTCTCACCCATAGCCATAGGATGTACCACTGTACCTGTCCCGAGGAATTCACAGGCGAGGATTGTCAGCTGAGTAAGTATCTTCTTCCATGGGTGTTGCAACACAAAATATAAGTAAAGCTCATTAATGTTTGCTTGATGAAAAGGTAGTGCTTGATGGGAGAGACCACTACAGCATGAGTGTTTGTGTAGGTGGATTTCCAAATGGTTGTGACAGACAATCCATTCCTGACAGGACATCTGAAAATAGCTTGACTGTACAATTATAAATGCAAGTATGCTCTGAGCATGGGAAGCACAAAAAGCCTCTTCCCCTTCGTTTGCTGTTTTAATGTTTAAATAACCCTTACATGTTTGGAAATTACTTATATCTAGTAGGTAGGGCATAAAAACATGACAAAGCAACACAATTTCAGGTGATGCCTTATTCCTTATGTATATGCACATATGGGTCTGTTACAACTTTTCCTGTGATGTTGGCTTTGTACCTGGGTAGCTGCTCCACCTTCAGGGCAGTCATTTTCAAAGGAGTAGAGTCAGGCCAAAAAGCTTTGCTTGGGTTATTTTTCCAGTTTTATGGTGATGTCACTCCCAATTTGCTGCACATCAAGCAAGGAGTCTGGATTTTTTTCTGAGGGTTTTCAGTTGTGCTTGCTGAAGTTTAATGAAGGCTTTTCATAGAAACATGGAATTGTTTAGTTTGAAAAAGACCCTTAAGATCAGTGAGTTCAACCATTAGCCCTACACTGCCAAGTCCCCCAGTAGCTCTAGACTTCTCTCCTGACAATAAACAAAGAAGGCTTTTTCAGTGAATGATACATTAAAGTGGCACAGACACAAGTGTATACCACCGATTTGACTTTTTCTGTTTGCTGAACGAACTTTTGGAAGGGCTTAAGTAGTGGTGATGCTGTCATGCTTTAGGAGAAAGCCACCTCTGTCTCCAGGTCCTTGGAGCTTCTGCTCTAGTGGCTTGGTGCCTCCACACTCTGGAGGCTGGCTTGCTTGAGAAGCACTGCCAACAAACACAGATCTGCTCAACAGGAAAGAAGGGATGAACAGAGAATGATGGAGATTGTGGTGCTGTTTCTTGTAAGGAATAACATCTGAAAGCTTGTGTTGTTTGTAAAACTTCATTTCAGAGAAATGTTTTGACGACAATCTCTATGAGTTCTTTGATGTGGGCATGAGCTGGTCAAGAGTTCAACACGGAACTGTGGAGCAGTGCATGTGCGTGAACGGCCAGATCGAGTGCGAGCGTGTTGATTACAAAGGTAAGGCACTATTTTGTGTTACAGATGTAGGCCTGCATGGACAGTGAGGATATTAGAGCCTGCGTGGTGTTACACACCATAGTGCTGCTCTTGCAGCTCACATACCATCCCCAAAAGAGAACATTTTAGCTTTCCTTTCCATGCATGAGCAGTAATACTGACCCAGGAAATCACTTCAATATAGTAATTATATGCATTATGATGAATTTTAGGGACACACCTCAGGGTTTTCTTTGAGAGGGATGTAATCCTGGTCTGCTGCATGTAAGAATATGCCACAGATTATATAGTAGAAATGGTAAAATTTCTCCTCCAAAACTGTAACATGCTTGAGTGGCACACCCTGCTCTATATTCCTCTGCACACCTACAATCCCTTCATATTGCTGTTTCACCTCTGTGTTTCTTCTCAAGTCTATCCCACTCTCAAGTTGCTACCATGTAAACTTCACCCACCTCCAGGATCCCATATGACCTGCATTGACCCCAGAGTCCCCATGATTTTTGGCCAAACTTTTTTTTTACCCATTCCTGGCTGGGGTAGTGCTTAGGTTATGAAGCCTCTTCCTTGTTTTAGGGCTGCCAGGTGCTCAACACAGCTGGCCAGGCACAGGGCATGCACTTGGGGTTCTCACTTACCCGATGAAGCCAGCACATCACCTTCCATTTGGAAGGAGAGATGTTGCAAGGCAAACCATATGCCTCACCTCTATAGGTGCTCTGGTATGGCTATTCTGTTACTCAATCTGGCTGACTTTTACCCTGCCCGGACTCCCAAGTAACTTACAGTACAGACAAGCTTCATAAAAGCCCTTTGAAATAGGTGCGTGCTTTTATTCCCACCTTACATAACTGGAAACTAAAGTATGGAGACATACTTTCTAGGACATCAGGAGTCCATGGTAGAGTTGTGAAATTTGATAGGACTTAATACTTCCCAATCAGAGATCTAAAATATTTAACTGAGCTACCTACTAGACGTGTTATTAGAAGTTTTAATACAGCTTAGTGGCAAGCCTGGAACTGGCAGAACCCTCTCAGAGAAAGAAGTGTTAATACCATCACCACTAGTAATAATAATCACCACCCCCATTTTATCTATTGTTCATTAATAATATTTTTCAATAGCTGACATTATCCAATAGCAGTAAAAACAATGAGACAGACCTTGGTGGGCAGAAACCAGCCGAATTTCCTTTGATTTATATCAAGTGTAGGTCTGAGATGAGCAAAAAAGAAAATTCTTCCCAAAAATGTGTATGCACAGAGAAGATGTACTAAAGTAAAATAAAATGGACTGACTCTCTTGAATAATTTGTACCTTTGGTTTGATCTTTGGTTTCTGCTTGTAGGCTGTGTTCATGATCCTTGCATGAATGGTGGAGAGTGTAAAATGGTTACCTTCAGTGGGAAAATAGTATGCGATTGCAAAGAAAATTATGGAGGAAAGTATTGCAATATTGGTAAGTATAACAACCTACTGGCAAATGGAATATGGAGTTTTCATCTGGGTGTGAAGCTGGTGGGTTTTGCCCCTTGTTGTATTCTGCATTTGAGGACATTTCTTGTAACAACTGAAGAGTCACACAGAACAAGGGTCTAATGTATTTCTACAGTGTAAAACACAACACACACTGAGACTGTTTCTAAAAATATTTGTTCATGCCCTTAACTTTATAGAAAATCAATCACAGAAATTTTAATCCAATTACTCATGCCCATATGGTAAGTTCATGCTTCCATTTTGCAGGATCAGTCGCAGAGCTGTAGTCTAGAGCAACTGCCTCCCCACAGATCCATGCATCCCCTCATAAAACTGGAATTTATGCTCTGACAAAATCTAGCAGCTGACTGTGTTTGGTAGCACTAGATTACTGTGGGAAGTAGACAAAGAGAAAATGCACACCTTTTGAGTTACCTTGAATTTTAATAGCACATTTAGCCCAGTACAGCTTACATAAAAACACTTGCTTCCTCTGGTGGGTTAGGGCAGAGAAATATGCTTTTTGGTGTCTATGTGTTAGTCCTGTTTTGCTTATTAGAAGCTCCACAGTTTTTGATAGAACATTCCTCCAGAAGACTTAACATTTATCCATGCAGGTGTTAAATCTGCTTGTAAAGCTTGTTTGCACACTAAATCCTCGAGTTATATCAGTGGCTGAGTGCATAAATCCCATGGCTCATCAAAATTGAAGATATGACTCCCAGTAGCTATGGTGGGCACCTATTTGGTCCAAATGGGTAGTGAGGTAAAAAAACCATGGTAATGAACACTGCAATTTGTATCTGGTGTTCTTTTTTTTATTCTGATAGTTAACAAACTATGCAGCTAACTATTCAAGCTGCAAATAAAAATCCATTTGGGAGACCAGCAGTACAGCTGGAATAACAAATAACAGGAGTGAATTGTCAAATTGGATGGTGTATAAACTGGTCCTGAACCTTCACTCACAAGGTACCTGATGAAATATGCAAAATGGGTTTGTGATGCTTTTAAGTTCTTCATAAGGAGCACTATTTTAGCTGGGGCCTGGATTATAAACATCAGGATGACAGTGTTATAGCTGTAATACTGGTTTCTGTCTGACTAGCTTAGAATAAGAAATAAGCAGGTGCTCTTTGATCACTTGAAAATAATAAAGCAAACATTTGATTTGCTAAACAAATAGTTTTGGATGCTTACAATCCATCTGTGTTCAGCTGCCTAACACTCCCACATAAAATGGGAACTGAAGGAGTGTGTTTATGTGTCAGGGCCTTGGAAACAAGTTTAAAAAAATGAAAAAAACCCTCTTTGCCAGGATTTAGTCATTCTAAATTCACGCAAATGAATTAGTGCTCAGGTCTCTAGACCTGATGGTATCATCACACTAGGGCAATGGCATTCTGGTGAAAGCACTAGGAGTACTAACCTCAGAGCACACAGAACTGATTTTTAAATATGTGTTGCATTACGTTTTTGTTTAACCCTTCAATTTGATGCTGTAAGCACAGCTGGCTTTTTCTCTTTGTCTCCTTCTTACCGTCTTCTATAGTTTTCCTTGTTTAACAGGACGCAATTGTGAAGTTACCCTTTAGTCTGAATAGCTTGTATTTATAATGCTTGATTCAGATAATATTACAGTGTCTCCTAAAAGTACTTTAATCTGAATTATTCAGTTATAGAGGCCACCTTAAGCCCAAGGTGTGATGCTAAAATATCTGATTTTATTTTATTTTTATAAAAAAAAAAGAAATCAATCAATTTAATAAACAGTAAGTCTCCCAACCTGTTATTGAACTGTGATGTGTTTGGGGTCTCTCTGATGTCCTCTGTCCTCAACTTATACAAAGAATAACCACTCTTGATATGGAAATCAACTGGAAAAACAGCTAATTTATCTTAACATTATACTCACAAATATTAATGAACAATGTACCATCCGGAGGCAGATCACAAGTCTGTAACTTGACTGTAGCTCAAGCACTGTCAAAGTAGACAGAAGAGTAAAGAAAGTAGCAGGAAATTAGTGAGAAATACTCCTCCCAGTTGAGGATTTTCTTAGCACATGCTTGGACCATCATACCTGATAGACTTTTACCTTTTTTCCATGAATTTGTCTAAACTCTTTGGAATTCCTTTATGCTTTTCCCTTTCACAGCATGCCATGTCAAGAAGTTTCAGAATTTAAATAGATGTGATGAGAAGAAGTATTTTCTATTGTTAACTAAAAACTTACTGCCTGGTAATTTCATTCTTCCCCTTTGAACAGTGAGTAATGGAATAATCATAACTTTTGTGATTTTAAAGATGCCTATTTATCTGTCCATTACTTTTTTTGGACTACAGGGTCCCTGTCAGCGCTAAAAAATTATCTTTTCACTAATCTTAAAATTTTCTTGCAAACAATCATTATATGTGTGTGTGTGTGTATATATATGTATGTATATATATGTGTATATATATTGCCAAGGCATTATTGTAAATGACCATGCAGCTACTGGAAAAGGATGATCTGAGTTAAAAATACAGGAGGTGATGAAAGTAACATAGGAGATATCCATAACAAAGGAGATAGATATACAAAAGACAGTTTCTAATATAGATTTCTATTCTTTGTGGTAATACATCATTTTCTTGCCCTTAAAGAAGAAACTTTCAGTGCTAAAGAAAGAACTGCCATTTAAAAAAATTTTCTGAGATTTATGTGCATCAGCAAAGTTTAATTTCAAAGGAAATTAGATACATTGTGAACAAATCTCTCCCCAAACAGATGCTGTTTAAAACTTTTCAGGCATCCATGATTAATTAAGTTTAATTCATAATAATTGCTCTTAAATATGTACCTATTTTCAGAAATAAGGAGTAGCTTCATTCTCTCTGGAAACAGAGCTCTTATTGAGAGAGCTCTGAATCCAGTCTCTAGGTGAAGAGGCAGAATTAACTATCCAACCATGAGTAGCAATGGTTGTCTCCTTGTACAGAGAAAGTAATAAAAAGGGCCCAGACCCAGCCACTTTGGCAGTGTTAAATGTGAGCAAGAAGTGAAACCTGAGGACGATGTGAGTGGAATATTTTGTGTTTGGCCCAAGTTGTTATAGGGAGTGGAGAGGGAATTTTTATGGGAGATATTTAACTTCAGAATATTTAACTTCATTGGAGGTGATAACTGATGACAAACAATTATAAACATGTAATTTTAAAATTACTTTGACATTTTATGTTTCTTTGAACAGATGGGAGCCATAGTGGAGATGTTGGGTGAACACAGAGGGACACACAGCTAAAGAAACAGGAGGAGTTATTTGACCAGAGGACAGATAACTCATTATAATAAGATTTATGGAGAAGTTAAAGGGAGTTGAAGGGTAAAGGAGGGAGATGTAGAACTTTTTTTCAAGGGATTGGTTCTTTTTGTTTTCTGTGGTTGAAACCCTACCATTAGATTCACACTATTTGCCTCAGTTGATATGTGAGTGGAAATTAATATACGTATTTTGCCCAATTTCCATGTAAAATCACTTTCTTCTCCTTACAATTTCTTTGTTACTGCTTTTTTTGGGTGTGGGTTTTCAGTAAATTTGGGGTACTTATTTGTATTTTAAATTTATTCTTGTTTTATTGGAGGATATGTTAGTGGGATATCTTTATTCTGTTTACTTGTCAAGTCTTTTCCTGAAACTTTTAGTGTCTTTGAGTGGCTTTGTTGTTCTACTGTTTAACAGAGGAATAGATGATACAGATATGTGGGGTTTAATACTACATATTTCAATGGTGTGTCAGCTTTCAACTGGATTTTTATGGTGTAGGATTACCTTAATCATTGGGTGGTACATTGTTCTTGATGGCTATCTGGGGTTTATTTATGGCTCAATTGTTTTATCAGGACTCAGCAACAGTTTAAGGTATGCTCTTGTGGAACTATTTGTGAAAATAAGGTAGCCGTGTACTAAAGGCAGATTTTGGTGCTTTTCATGATTAAACTAATGAAGAAGTAGAAAGCAGCACATAGAAAGTCTGTCTCACATGGAAAGCCTGCTTGGATTTGTGTCGCTGTGGTTGTGGGTTACAGTAGTTTTGAGAGTATTGGGAGGACTGCACGGAGGATTGTACATTTTGAGTTTTCTTTAGGTTAGGTTTAGGTAGCAATACTGGTTTGAGAGTATTTTGGTCATGATGAACTGTGAAGTTGGTGAAGATATTTTTGAAACCTCTTTATGTTTTCTAGTGTTTGGTTTTGGTTTCTTGGTTCCCTCCCCTCCCCTAATTAGGCTATGGGTACTGGAATTAGAGTGGCACCATAGCTTTAAAAAAAGTATGAGTTGGAATGCTAATTGTGGAAGGCTTATGGTTATGTAAGGAGATGTGGTGTATGTCAGATGTAGGTTGAAGATTCTTAGAAAAGGAAGATGACAGAATAGCTGAGTATATAATTACATACATGAAAAAAACCTTCTTGGCCACATCTTTGGGGGTTAAACTGGGGGAGTATGAGGCAATAGAATTAGTAAAAATGACAGCAAACCCACCTTTTCAGTGGTTCTTTTACTGAAATAGGGTGTTTGCAGTTTTCTACTAAAAAAGGTACTTCAGTAAAGTAAATTCAGCTCTGGAGGCTGGAAGGAAAGTTTTAAAACTTTTTTTTCTTCTGAAGAAGACGGAAGATAATGCATCTTAATTTTTGGCTTATACTTACCATCTGCTAGAATGTTTTTGGACTAGTGTTTAACTTTTTATTTTCTAGGATCACAAGAGACAAAAAAAAAGAAATAGGGTGAAGTACAATCACGAGGTCTGTTGGCTTACAATGAGTCTTCAACCAGTCAGCCAGTTCTCCACTGAACTCGGACTAGTACGTCTGTGACTAAGACTTGAAGAGGATTTCTAAGTGGGACTGAGATGATGCTTGTTGCTTGCATGTCTGAAGAACTGGGATTAGTAATAAAACTAGGCTGAAAAAGAATAAAGTTATTATGGAACAGCAGATAAAAAAGCACAGTTATGGCTGAATATAGCTTGGAGAGGTGACTATTTTATTTGCAGAGGTAAAGTTTTATGGGTCCCCTGGGAAGATGCATAAAGGGAAAGCATGGATTAATAATGCAAGGATAATGAAGAAAAAGCCCAGGGCTCCACTACAGAAATAGTAATGGTGGGTTGGATTTTTATTTAATTTTGAATTATTCCAAAATAATTCAAATAATGCTGGAGTTACACGGAGAAAGAAGTTACATAGTAGATTGTCACCTGCAGTGATAAATGGAAGGGGGGATTGGAAGATGAAGAAATAAGTAAACATGGCATTGTCAAGCAAGTACCCACCTCTGATTCATTGCACTGAGATAGTGCCAATCTAGGGAATGGTGAACAGGAGCCTGGAGATAACTGTGGCTTTGCAAAAAAACAACTATAAGGTGTCATTTATGCAGGTGACAGATGTGAGCAATAATAGCGAGACTATTCTGATCTCCCAGCTTTCTTTATAGGTTTAGGATAATAATAAACATTTTGGCTAATACAGAATAAAACATAAATGAAGACGGAAGCATTGTTTGCATGGAGGTTACGGATTAGTCATTTACATTTGAGACCTTGGCAAATGTGGGCTAAAGAGGAGATAATGAGCTATACTGGTAGTAAGCATATAGCAAGGATTAACTCTGGAAGGATTGAGTGATAAGGCAAATTCCAAGAAAGAGGCAAAAATTTCTCAAGAAAGAGTCTATATTTCCAGATAGGAGTAGGTTTGAGATCAACAGAGGGCTTCTTTATTTTTACAAAGAAATGCATTTTCCAGATATTGATGGGCAATAGGTTTTCTGTGGTGTCCTCTGTGCTCCTACAGAGGTACCTTTTTAGATCACAAGTCTTTATTGTAATCCTAGTATAAACAAATATGATTAATATCAGCAGCTGCTAATATGAAGCAGCTGCTTAGTCCTTACTCTTGTGATTGAATGCCTGACTTGGCAGCAGTATTAGTTACTGGGTGCTGGTTAATTCAAAGCCATAAGGGTGTTTTTAATCCTATTTTTGATTTATTTGAGACATGACAGTGGTACCAGTTCACTACATTTTATAGAGGGCACATCTTCTCTTGCAATGTGAGGGGACTGACATCTCTTAATCCATACAATCTGTTTTCCTGTATAATTGTCAGTTAGGAAGGTGGTTGAAGGAAAGATGTGGAAGACATGGTACAGCAGCTCACAGGCTTTCAGCTCATCCTTGGATTACTGTATTGTTTGTCTTTCCCATTGCCTGCTTTCTCCTCCCAGCCCACACTGGATGCTTTGGGGGCTCCAGAGACCACCCCACTCATTACTGTCCCTCTACAGTACAACTGCTCATCTGCTGACCATCATTAATTACTATACAGTCTGTTTCTATTCCTGTCCAGAGACTTATTTTGGCTCATACTCTAAACACATAATGACCTAGGGGTATAGGTATAGAATGAAAACTTTCACTATGCATTAGGCACTCAGATACTCTTGGAAATCCTGTAAGGTAGTTTGTGCAATAGGTTGTTTCACTGTTGAAGTAATATAGCACTGGAATTTTTGCTTTTTGCTGCTGGAATTTCTTTTCTCTACCTCTTGACAACCTATTTCCTAAATACATTGCTCCTTTCAGCTTATATACCTACCTATTTGATTGCATTCATGACTCTGTAAATCATAACTATTGTACTAAAATTGAAGATAATCAATAGAAAACTGAAATGGAAGAGACAGTCCTTTCTCTTATCTAGAATATTACTTTTCCAAGCTGTCAGAAAATACTGGTAGAGTTTATAGATTGCTGGACTTAAACTTTTATATTAAAGAATTCAATTTACTCAGAAGGTAGCTTTGTACATTAGCTTTTATAAGAAAAATAAATCTCTTCAATTTTAGCTCTGTTGATTTAAGCATTTGCAAGTTTGAAGGTACAAAGATACTTTGAAGAAGAAATATATTAAAAAATAAGTCTAGTTTCAGTAAATGAAGTATCCCATCCTTATGTTAGAATGTAACTGAAAAAGATACTTTTGTGCTATGTAAATCACTTTGTTACCCCAGTCTTAAATCCATTCTTTTTTTACATGGTAAGTTTCTATTAGATTTAATTCATTACAAAATGATGCCAATTTTTCCACCTTTCTGCCTAGTTTTTGGCTCAGAAAAATTGTTTGTATGTGTTATAATCAGGCTACAGTTTCAGCAGGGATTCATTTCAGTGTTAGAGGTTTTACTGCTATTCAACAAACTGGAAAGTGGCACAATTATTGGAATTACTTGTTATAAATCAATGCAATCCACTGTTGTATGAAATCATGAGCCCAAACAGAAACATTGAAATCTAGGTAAATGTTATAAGTGTATGACTGAATGATACAGAAATATAGCCATACAGATATATAGCTTCCCTTATACTTCACTTGTGGCATATCATCTTTAATTTTCAAACTCTGAAAGCTACAGAGGGTGCTGTTATTCTCACTTTCACAGACAGGAGTTAAAATGTGAAGCAATTTGCTTCAAGCCAGGAACAGTCGAGTCCTGAGGCTGCTGCCTTGCAGTCCTCTGCCCCTAGTCATTGAACTTCATATTCTTATCATTAAAGAGTGAAAAAAATGGCAACTGCTTTCTTCTGTGATGTCTATGCCCACCTGGGCACCTTCCCAGATATTTACAGAGATTTTCAGTGGCAGGGTGTATGTCTGTGTGTCTTGTGTTTCAGTGTGATATTTGATGAAATAAGATGCTTGTAAGAGCAATCTCTATGAATACTGGAGACTCCTTTCTGTCACACATTTATTGCCAGCCCAGACTAGTGGTTAGCTGTGTTTGCAGCTCCCTGAAATCAAAGGCTTTCATGTCTTTCATCTCTGAGGGGATCTCACAGATACCCAGGAAAGGGGGTCAGGGAACTTCTAGGTGAGTCAAGAAAAGACAGACCCTTCTGCAAGCATCTGATGAGTCCGAGCTCACACTGAAAGGAAACTTGAAATTGTCTGTGTAAAGGATGCCTTGAAGAGAAACACATCCTGCAGTGCTGAGGCTGTGTAAGCAATAAACTTATACAGAGGCATAAAATGTCATTGTTCATTGCTTTTCATCTTGAGGAAATGGCATGAAGCTGAGTCAGGGCAGGTTTAGGTTAGATATCAGGAAAAGGTTTTTCATCTGGTGGTTGGTTGAGCACTGGAACAGGCTCCCCAGGGGAAGCAGTCACAGAACCAAGCCTGTCTGAGTTCAAGAAGTGTTTGGACAATGCTCTCAGGCACATGGTATGACTCTTGCGTGTCCTGTGCAGGGCCAGGAGTTGAACTTGATGATCCTGATGGGTCCCTTGCAACTCAGCATGTTCTATGATTCTATGATTTTTAATAAATGAAACAGGTTTAGGTGAAAATATACATTTGTAGATGTATTAGGAAGACTTTGGAGATATATGAGTGCCCTTGTCTTGCAAACCAGTTGCTACCTAGTGAGTGCTGGAGTGCTTTCTCAGACAAGCACAGGTGACACAGAGCTTAGGCTCAAAGCACTCCAGCCTTTGAAGCTTCCAGCTCTGGAGCTTCCTGAGACACTGCAACAGGAGTGGAAATGTACTCCAGGAAAGCTCTGGATGGAGGATATTCTCTTAATTTCACCAATGTTTTGTTTTAGTTTATGATTTTCTAAGAACTCTTCCATTGGAGTAATTGATATTTTAGGCACTGGAGAAGACCACTTGTAAAGGCATTTGTAAGCAGAGAGGAAATGTATGTCCTTTTCCTCTCCCCCCCTCTCCCTTCCTGTCTTCAGCTTATATAGAGCAATAAAAAAAAAAAATTCTAACACTGTATTTAATAAAAGCGTTACAGATTCGTCAGGGAGAAAACAAAGTGTTTCTGAATGAAAGGGTTACTTAAAACTTTGCTGTCCCACAATTAGGACTATCAGGGGAAATATGTATTTTTATTACCAGAATGAAATAGGTTATGTGTATCTGGAAGGAAAATACATTCAAAGCTCAAAAACATTAGGAAAATTGCTGATGAGATGTTCTGAAGAAAAGAAAATCTGAAAGATACATTGTTTTCTGCAGAAAGACTTTCAAAGCAAACTCCTAAAATATTCAGGTATGTAACTATAGAACTTGAAAAAAGATCTGGAGATAAAAAGTTTGTGAAATGTTTTCAGGCAGTTAGCAATTAGAATTGGTTGTATAACTGCTATTTCAGGTTGATGTTAATTTTAAGGTCCGAACCTGCTTTTTATTGAAAAATTAAAAGGCAAAGACTTGGTGTGACATACTGATAAAATATGCCACCCTAACACAATTGGAATGTTTTATGTGAACTGTTGCAATATCTTGGATTTTAAAAATAAAACACGACAGGAAATTATTTCTAGTTTTAAATTTTAATTTTTTTTTTCCCCAAAAGAAACGAGCAATAGTGATAGTGGCATAGGACTGTGGAGTAACTTGAATCTATATTTGCATTAAAACTTTCATAATATGAATGTTTAGGCCATTTCTACTCAACATAGTGATTGGCAGTAGCACAGAGAAGTGAATGAAGAAAAAAAAGCATATTATGTCCTCCATTACTTTCTTAAACATAAGAAAATAAATGTGTTTCAGAGTTATCAGACATTGTGCAACCTATACAGATTTGGGAATGAACAATTCCCAATCAGAGCAACCCATTAAGAACTACTGAAAGCAGATCACCTACACACCATTTCTGACAAAGAGAGAAAAAGAGATTTTTTCAGTGCTGTAACAGCTCAAAAAGAGAATTAGAGGAAAAAGGTCCATATGGCTTCAATAGTTGCAGAGATTTTTTTTGGAAAATTGTTTGTCCTGAATTATAAGTGATAAAATGCATTGGGTTTTGCATATACTTCTCATGGCCTTAGTTATACAATGAAGAACCCATTAATGAGAGCCACTGTGGGTACCAGGGTGTTGCTGCCAACCAGTCAGATAAAGGTTGCTGGAGTGAAGCACAGATCAATGGAAAGCTACTAATGCAACAACTGCACTAACTCAGAAGCTTCTCCACAAGACATGAGATTAAGTCATGTTATGTCTGTGCCCAAAATACTCCTTATAAAACCAAAAAGAAACAAAAAACTGTTTGACAGATATTACTGTTCCTGTCAACAAGTGCAAGATGTAATCTAAACTTCTTAGTTACAGAAGGAGAACGTGAGGAATGGTTTAAAAAGGAGCCAAACTCTTCCAGTTAAAATATTCTGGCAGCTTTAGCAGTGACTGGCAGACCTGATGAAACAGAGATACATTGGATTTTAAGACTGACAGGGATGAGCACAACTTTTAAACACTATCTGCAAGATGTCCAAACCATTGGTATTGCAGAACATGGTCCTGGTTTACACTGAAACAGAATCTCTTGTTTCATCCTCATAAATACAGTCAACTCTAAATTGTTTCTGAATGTAATAAGTAGGGTACAAATAAAAACAGCAGTTTGCACTTCAAATATGAAAGAATTTAGCATACAGCACGATGGTGGTATTTTCATGACACTGTTTCAGGCAAACAAAGCAGCGTAACTTGCAAGTTGCCCAGAAAATACATGGCAGGACTGCCAAGACATGGTTACTATTGCTAGCAATACAAATGATAGCTCACAAATTATTTTCTCTGAGCTCCTAGATTATGCTTGTTAAAATATAAATTTGATTTAATGTTTTATTCATAGTAATTGAAATAAAGGGAATTTGGTTCAGGGTGTGGGTGGGACAAACTGTGGTCTCATCATCTCAAAAGTGTCTGCCAGGCCAAGCTAGAGAGTGAATTTTGCTAGGTGTTTGTGTGCTAACTCGCACTGAAGTTCTTGCACCAAACTTCTTGACTTCCAGCTCCCAAATTTATGCCATATGCTTGCTTGTGGTTTTGGGGTCTGTCACTACACTGATGACTTGGAACAATAATTGACATCAGCAGTTCAGTGCTGCAATTCACCAGTTCAGTGCTGGTTATGGGCCCTGGTTCATGTGTCACCTTATTCTGTCAGAACAAACAGATCCTTGTCAATAGCTGTCTACACTGTGTAGTATGATGGATCATCCTCACAGTGTGTTTTTCAACAGTCAGGCAATATCATGATGTTATATCTTTAAGTATGTCTGTAAGTTTAGAAGAAGATTCCGCCAGTCTTGCAGATGTCAAGGATAAGTCACAGTGACATGGCTGGGATAAGAAACCTTCTGAGGCTTGGTCACAATTAATCCTCTTTGTGCATTAGATGGTTTTCTGTTTCCTTTGGGATACTCTGAGCTGTGTTTTGAGGTGTAGGCTTTCTGCTCAGTGGAGTTATTTGTATACAAATGCATCCCCATATGTTTTTCAGCCTAATGCTGGTATGTGCTGTTGATGGATCTTGGCAGCTGAGTATATAGGTCATAGAATATGTATGTGTTAGACCTATCTGAAGAAATAACCCACATGCAGGTGACAAAGAAATGGCTTTCGAATAAGGAAATTCAACCTACTAGTTAAATTTTTGCAAAATATATATGTTTGCATTATGTAGCTACATGTATGTAATATATACAGGTATGGTATATATATATATGGGTACATATGAGGCCATATACTTTCAAAAATCAAGCCTTTTAATCACTTGCTAGCAGGGCAGGATTGTTTTCAGTACTTTTCAACACATACATCTCTATTTGAGCTGGTTGCCTTAAGCATTTTATATTGTCATCGGAGATGCAGTTAATGTGGACAGGAGTGTATGGGATTCACCGCATCTTAAAAAAGTCACCTCAAACAGGCTGGATCAGTTTGGCACTAAGAATCCCTTTTGTCTTAATTGACTAAAAAGAGAGTCCCCAGCGATGAGCTCAGTTGTGTCTAAAATTAGACCAGAGGAATCCCATCCATATTGCTGACTTTGCTGCAGATTGCTGACTGAAATGTTCCATACATAGTACAGATTTTAAGTCTAATTTTCTGCTGTTCCGTCTCTTGAGTAATTATCTGTGCATGTGTAAAATGAGGTTAACTTACTACTAGTTTTAAACAGAAGTTTTAACTGCTTGGGTTACTTTATCGAAAAATCCTCTTTTGATGCATTCAGTTCCTGTGGAACATCAAAGGCACTTTACAGAACTAGGCCTGCTGGCTCTCATTTAGGACCTCACAGCTGTGAAGTAAGTATTGAACATGCAGTTAGCATTGATTCCTGACCAGTCTCTCTCTCTGCCAGTTCCGAGCCATCGGTGCTACGTTGGCAATGGCACGGAGTACAGAGGTACGGCCAAGACAACCATTTCTGGGCTCAGCTGCTTGCCTTGGAATTCAGACCTGCTTTACCAAGAGCTTCACGTTGACAGCACTGGGAAAGCAGTACAGCTTGGCCTGGGGCCGTTCCCTTACTGCAGGTGAGGAAAGTTCTTGTTTGCTCTCCATTTGTGCAGCAAGACGTGGATGTATTGTGGAAAAAAGAAAGGCCAGGAATCTCAAAGCAGGTGTTTTGACTGTCTCAGAAAATCTAGATTGAATTCAGCAGCCTGACAAGAGGGACTGTACAGAAGACAAGATCTGGTAATAGGCTAAATCAATAGCTGGGTCTACCAAGAGAAGCTCAGGCACAAAATAATGTTGGAAATACCAAGTCCTTTTTTTCTCTGGGGGATGTTTATTTTTTTAAATGAGACCATAGTGCAAAACTTTTGAAATTGTTCGTTAATGACTGTCCAAAAAGAGAAAGCAATGCAGTAGCTAAATTGAAATGGTTAAATTTAATTTCTAATTCTTTGCTTGTGAAAGATGTATCATAAAGGAAAATATTTTCAAAAGAGAAAAATTATTTGAAAATGAAAAATCAAAACACTATATTGAAATAATATTGAGAAGGGATGTCAAATTTATTTCTTGGATTTCTTACAAAGCAAAGATATTGCCAAATAAGATTTCACAGTGTTCCAATTTTGACTGAACCACATACTGGTTCACTATATTTCTGCTGAAATTTTCTTTTGAGCTAT
This sequence comes from Pseudopipra pipra, assembly GCF_036250125.1. Lineage (NCBI taxonomy): Eukaryota > Metazoa > Chordata > Aves > Passeriformes > Pipridae > Pseudopipra > Pseudopipra pipra. Next base: position 66,356,419 of record NC_087552.1, on the reverse strand, counting down.
ACTGAAAATAGCTTGTGCTATATAGGTTTATGTCTTCTCCTCAGTCACCTTATGTTCCCCCTATTTCTGAGGTCTAGATGAGGCCAATTTAGAGAGAACATCTGTCATCCTGGAGATGAGCAAATGCTAAAACTGGCAAACTTTGGATGATTCTCCATAAATTACTGGTTGATGTATAAAGTTTTGTTTGTTAGTTTTCTGTTTGTTTGGTTTTTTCCACAGAAGTTAGACCAGTGTGTCAGGAAAATCAGAATGCACTGTACTTCCTAATTTGTTTGATGATTAAAAGCATGCATGCATGTTGAAATAGCTCTTCTCTATCTAACACAAACTAACAATAAGCAATTTCTACCTCCTCCTTTAAACCCTCTCAAATTGCTTCATGCAAGCACTTCAGTGCTTGATTTATGGTGTCCCAGCACAGCATGGAAATTTATCTGGCACATATTTTATGCTTTGATAAAACCTGAGCCCTTTGATTTACATCATTTATATCCAATATTCACTTTCAGATTTGAAATGCAAAGAACAAAATGGTGTAGGAGCTGATGTGTTCATCTTCTGTAGAGCTGAGAAAAAAGCTTTTCACTTTTTTGTCAGCTTGTTACAATTTCTGGGGATATCTCTGCTGCACTATATAATCCTGCAGATATCTTCTTCAAATAGTCAAATTTAGAAACATTGTTGGCAGAAGATGACTCAACCTGTGTTGCTTCTTCAGTTCTGAGAATTTGAAAGTGCTCTAATCTTTTTCTGAAGAGCAGTCAGATTGAAAAAGAAAAAAATTATTGAAGAACCTTACAATAACAGATAGTGCTTGTGATAAATCCAACTGAAATTAGAATTACTGTTTATCTGGAGCACTAAATTACCTTGTCTATTTTTCTTGGTTTAGTAAAGATCTTTTTGGGTCTTCAAAGTCCCCTTATACTCTTGAAGGAGTAAACTGGGCAAATTTCTGGTAACCTATAAGGCATTGATAAAGATAATCACACTGTACCACAGAAAAATCCTAATGGAATCAAACTAAAACCTGTTTGACACCAAGGTAACAAAGGGCTAAATGGTTTCCTTTACTCCTTCCCCCCCGCCCCCCATTTGAGGAATACAATTTTTTCTTGAGGTAGTTTTTCATTTCCTCAGAGTCTCCAGGGAATGGGAACCTAAGCTCTGCAAATTCATTTTTGATAGCTATTCTTGTTATGGATTTTCTATGAATCTACCTGTGTTGGAATTTCCTCACTTAAAAAATAACCTAAAAAAAGGAATCTCTCCTATGGGATTTAATTCTGAAAATAGCTGAGCTCATATCTGTTAAAGCACTTCAGTGTGGGCTGTAGTTAAACCCTGTGAACATGCTCATGCATCCAAATACTTGTAGGCAAGTTTTATAGGTGTTTAGTCATGTGTCTCTATTTCAGGTCCTAGAGAACCTTAGGCTTGGTTAGCTTTAAGATGAAGAATTCCCCTTGTAGGGGTTAGCAGGTACTTCAGTGCTTTGTCAGATGGCTCAAAACCTGAGAGTACTGTCAGTGCTCTGTATGGGGCAAGAGGAAAAAGCAGAAAACCTCTGGGAAGCTTGGAACAACACTGTGGTTAATGCTTGTAATTCTCTCTCCCCCTGAATTAATTAGAAATCCAGATGGTGATGAGAAGCCATGGTGTTACATCATGAAGAACAACAGTTTGTCTTGGGAGTATTGTGACATTCCAACTTGTGGTATGTAAAGACTTTCTTAAAATCCATGTTATGAATGAATGAAGAAGATTTATTGATACAACAACAAGCTTTCGTGGTATAATTTTGAATGTTCTACTGTACCCAGGAGTGTTTAATATTATACTGTTTGCAGTAAATCAAATGACAACAGACTTCTTTTGCATCTTTTGGAGTTGTGATACAATCTGTGATTTTTGTCCTGAATCAGCAGTGGTGTCATACTACTGTTTTCAGTCACAATAATCCCAACATCCTCGACTTTTCTGCTAGAACATGCAAAGTGTCAGAAATGATTGACGCTTTGGTACAAATTGTCATTGCTCTGGGAATTATGGGCCCAGAGAAGGGAATGGGCCTCTGTGAGCAATGAAAATTCTGTATTCTGAAGACGTATGAGACATAGTATTTAATTCCAAAAACTAAAGATTCTGCTCTTCCCCTCAAATAATATTTACCTGTTAATAACGTCGAAGCCAACCTTTAGAACAGAGTTTTAATTTGAAAAGTTGGTTTATAATGTGTTCCTTTTATTTCTCTTTTATGGTTCTAAAGCATTTGGTAGATGATATTAACACAAATGCCTTGGTCCTTGCTATCTCAATGTCAAAGCTCAGTCCAGAATCAAAAAATGAAGATGTGATGTACCATGTATAATGGGAAGGTTGTATTTGTACTGGTAAATGAAACAGTGTCTGGGAATGTTCATAAATAAATTTAAATTACACTAGTACACATGTAGCCAGTGTTGGGAATAGGCATAGCCTTCTGTCTTGCAAGTCTCCTGAGGAATTGAATAAAATTCAGTTTTATGTGAATGTTTAAGGATAATGTTCAGCCTGGAGAACAGAAGGCTCCAGGAAGACCTTACAGAACCTTTCACTACCTAAAGGGGGCTACAAGAGAGCTGGAGAGGGACTTTTTACAAGGACCTGTAGTGACAGGACAAGGAGTAATGGCTTTAAAATGACAGAGGGTAGATTTAGATTGAATATTAGGAAGAAATTCTTTACTGGAAGGTTAATGTGACACTAGAACAGGTTACCCAAAGAAACTGTGGATGCCCCATCCCTGGAAGTGTCCATGGCCAGGTTGGATGGGGCTTTTAGCAACCTGGTCTAGTGGAATGTGTTGTTGCCCATGGCAGGGAGTTTGGAACAAGATGATCTTGAAGGTCCCTTTCAACTTAAACCATTTTGTGATTCCATAATTTAATGAATCTCTCTTTTAAAAACATCTATAAAAGTTATAGTCCTCAGAAATCACATGGATTTATAGTCTGATGCCATATCCCTTTTTATCTCAGCAAGCAGGGAAAGGAGGCCACCAGTTCCAGACAACGTAGGTACTTACACAGTTACCAGAAGACCATGTGGGAGAAGACATAAAAAAAGAAGTTTTGTGAGACCTAGGATTGTTGGGGGATCTTCATCTCTGCCTGGATCTCATCCCTGGACAGCAGCTATATATATTGGAGGGAGTTTCTGCGGTGGAAGCCTGGTTCAGACTTGTTGGGTTGTGTCAGCAGCACACTGCTTTGCTAACAGGTAAACTGACCCCTTAAAGTGACAGTGGGTCCTCATAACAAACCTGGACTGAAACAAGTAAGAAAGAAGATGAAATTATAAAGGACCAGTGTATCAAAAGGAATTTCTGGCAATTTGAATGCTGTTAATGAGCTAAAGAATAGCTTGGAGTTCTATAATCTCATAATCTAGTTCCTTAAGGAGTCTCAAAGAAGCTAAATGAACTGACTAAAGGAAAAAGGTAGGGTGAAGTAGGACACAGAATGGGAGTTTGCACGTGTAAGAATCTGCAGGGGGATAGAAGTATTTTGCTTCTTCTTATTTACCTGTTCAAATATTTATGGCTATTTTGAGATATAACAGAGGTGACTATGCTCACTGCTGTGTTTTGTTCAAAAAGACTGAAACAGCCAAGCCATGATTTGTTGGAGACAATAAATTACTGTTGGTTGACACAAATATAATGGACTGGGCTTTACAAAAAGTCACAGGGAAGAACTAAACTTTTGAGGCTGATTTTCTTAAGAGATGGGGTTTTTTCTCCTATGGGACACTGGAGAAAATATTCACTATAGTATGTTCTTACTTTATTGTAAATACTTAATTGTCTACAAATGTTGAATACTTTCCCTGATTTCAGTTTCATCACATTGAAGGGAAAAATATTACATCATTTCATACCTATTGTTCCTTTACATAGTAAAGAAGCCAAGAGAAACAGAAACCTTGTGCCAGAATACATACACTGATAGCTTGTAGAGCTAATAATACCACTGTGAATGCTGTACTGAAGCATTTGGAACTTAAGCCACAATGCATTTGTTTTTCAAATGTTGTGAAATAGCTACTAACTTTGGCAGCTATTCAGGACATTTCCACCCACTTCCAGCTGCTAGTTTGGTACATAAAGATTTTCCATAATTACTGCATTGTAATTTGCTCTCTTTTGTTTGTTTAGTACCTCTGGTAGTCACAATTCCAACTGTTTTCCACTAGGCGACAATAGATACCTGTGCAGCTCAATTATTTCTTTGTTTTCCCTTTTCTGCAACCCCTCCTGTTTTATTTCTTTTCCTGAATGAGCCATTTGTAAATCACAGTAGAACCATTTAGTGCTTCTGAAATCTATGTGGACTTCCATTCTGTCTTACAGGCCCAAAATTTGATTTGCAAGGAGGTTGGTTTACTACTGCAACAACACTGAGAAAATCATGGCCTTGCATATTGATCAAAGAACATTCTATTGTCCTCTTGTATTCTTCATACCTCATGTATAAAATAAACATTGCCTTTTCCTTTATTAACCTTAAGCATAGTTCTTGTTGAAGGGTTGCTGCTGGCTCTCTGCATTGCAATGAGCCAAAATCTCTTTCCTCTAAGTCCATGACTGCAGGGAAACTGCAATGTTATAAACTACTCTGCATCCGTGGATGATGTGTGACAGCAGATATTTTCTACAGCTCTGGATAACTAAACATATGAGAGCTGCAATGTTGAAGACACTTGCTAACTAAATTCATTGTAGAATTATGCAGATGCAGATTGAATTGATTTTAAAACGAGTGAAATGTGAATTCTGTTGCTTCGAAGATAGAGAATGTATTGCTTTCCCCAAACACTGATAATTTCCTGATTATTCCCAAATGTCCCTTACTTCCCAAGTGCTGTACTTACTGGTCCTTATCAGTTTTCTGTCCTAGGACACTGTATATGAGAGGACTATGGTATTTTTAAAGTCAAAAACTGAGAGTCAAAAAAGATGATGTGAATTGCAAAAACTGTGTTCTCCTCTGGTTATGGTGTTTGCCATTAGATTCATGTACTGTTGGAACTTTCCTTCACCAGGTTGCTTTTGATTCTGGACAACAGAATAACACAGATCAATCTAATCTCAGAGCAGAAGTGGTGATATATTTTACGTGGAGGCTGCCCAGATGTTCCCGAGTTGCCAATGTGCCAGCACCTTTCAAATCTTGGCCCATGACTGTTAATTTTTCAGGAGACTGGTTTCCCAGAGAAATGAGATATCCACCACTGACTCGTATTTTGATCCCTCATTTCTTTCTCCGTAATTTTTGTACTCATTGGCAAAGTCTGGTTGAAGTTGACTCAGTTAAGTTTCTAGAACAAGAAGTGTTTACAGCTCCCAAAGATGTTTGTTAGCCAGACAGCAGCTGGGCAGCAGTGCCTGTGCTTGCCTTTCCCTTCTGTCAAGAAGTAGAAGCCTTTCATGAGGCTAATCAGGACCCACAAAGCCTGGGTCTCACTGTAACATTAGATATCTTTTTCCTTGCTCCCAGTAGGTAGGAAGCCTGGGAAACAGGTCAAGGTGTTAGGAGCGGGTAAATAATGGATGTGATGGGAGGCTGAGGTTATACCAGTTCATGGGATACATAGGCATTGGAAAATTGGCTGCATTTGTCCTGTCAATCACAGAACTGCTTGTTCTCTCTTTTGTATTACAGCCCCCTAAAATCCACTATTACAGTAGTTCTGGGTCAGCAAATATTTAACAAAACAACTGATGTAACACAGACATTTGAAATAGAGAAATATATCTTGCATCCTGAGTATTCCGTGTTCAACCCTACTGACCATGATATTGGTGAGTATTTTTGTTCCTACAGTTTTATGTTCTGTATACTTAGTTTCAAGTTTAGTTGGTGTGTTAAAAACTGCCTTCCTAGTGAGAAAATCATAGATACTGGGAGAGGCTTTTGATTCCAGAGGTTCTTAGTTCTACCCGAGTTATAGCAGCATCTGAAAGCTAGACAAATTCAGATGAAAAATAAATTGCAAATTTAAAATAATTATGATAATTAGCCTTTGGAGCAATTTACCTAGATGTGTGGCAGATTCATCATCACTTCAAGTCTTTGTGAGATTAGGCATTTTTTCAACTGAACCAGAAACTGTGGGCTTGATGCAGGAATTACTTGGTAAAATTCTATTGTCTGTATTGTATAAAGGATCTGACTAGATGAATATAATAACCTCATCTGCTCTGAAAATCTGTTTTACTAAGAATCATTTTGTACACTGAGATAGGTTTAAAAATTGGCTGTCTTATCAGTCAGAAGTTAAATGCCCTTCTGATTGACCTTATAATATTAGTCAGAATGACAATGGAACAGCAACTCACTCCTTATTTTCTGATCTGCTCTTGTGAAAGGTGGCACATCACCCCAGAGTATCAAGCTGTGTGAGCACTTTGTCTATGAGACTTTAATAGCTTGACATTAGGAATATTTTAGGTCAGGCATGGACTGGCTCTTTTGCACCCAGATGGCGAATATTTTCTGAATACAAAAAGCATTCAGATTCTGTGTTGGTGGGAGCTCTGTCACAGTGTAGCAGATGAACTAGATTTGAGGCATTACTCTGCTCTGAAATATCCTGGTGTAAACCATTTCATATGTAAACCACCTCATAGCCTCTGAAATTTGGCATGCCTCACAAGTTTGCAATGTCCAAATTGAGGGAGAGCTGAATGTGGAGTGCCTAAGACGAGCCCAACTGCAAAAACAAACAAGAGGCAGAAACTGGGGTGAAAGATGTGGGGTTGTGTTCTGTCCAGTCAGTGATTTCTACTGATGCAGCAGAAGAGTTGTTTCCTGCTGAACACTTTTCTAAGGGAAACAAACTACCACACGAGTGTTTGCTAGGAACTTTGGGAGATTCAGAAACAGGCAGAGTTGGTGTGGAAGAGCAGGAAGGTGAGGACAAACAAGCTGCTGAGTATCGGAGCAAGGTTTGTGTGGGCTTCTCAACCTGTGAGATACTCTTCCACCAAGGCCAACAATTGTAATTGGTAGAGAAATAAGACTATCCAGTGGGATCACTTGCTTTCCATAGATGTGCTCACAAAACCTTGAGCTTCCAAAAAGTGTGATGGGAAGGTTTAATAGGTGTGTCAACATTACCTCAGCTCTGTTCTCTTAGAGTGGTGTGGCCAAACCAACATGCTGCCCTTGTTCCACCAAATACAAAGCTCCCTATGCTGCTCCATCTCCAAAGAGATTTGCTACAGGGGAATCTGCTACAGGGTTTTAAAATCTTTCAGTATCAATCTCATGATGCTGCACAGCTTCATGTTTACACTGTTTTCAGCCCCTTGAGGGGTTAATAAGGGTTTTTTGGAAGCTTGGTTTTGAAATATGCTGGGGTTTTATTCCTTTATTTTCAAGATATTGAATTTTGCTGAACTCAGTGATAACAGAGCATAAAATACACCTCTTGATGTAATTAATTTTTTAAATGGAATTGGAATTAGGCCAGTGGCCAGTCTTTCAGAAGCAGTGAGTACTTGCACATCCCACTTATTTCAGCTGAAAGTTGGGGATATGTCACTGTTATTTAACTATAAGGTGGGAGGATACACATGTATTTTCTACCTTCCCCTTTCTCTACAAAGGCAGCGAAGCAAAATGTGCTCAGTGAGCACAGCATAAAATAAATATTCCCAAAAGGGGAGTAGCTGAATGTTTCAGCCTTCAATTTGCTGTGAAATCAGGTGCTGTTGAGATGAGTCTGTCTGTCTTTGATTGAAATATCTTAATTAAGAGAGGCTTAGGGGATAATTAAATTTGTATCTGAGACCCATTGCTGCCAATCCCATTAGAGAAAGGGAACAGTCACTTTCTTCCTCCTGTATTTTCTGTTCTGCAGCTTTGATTAAGCTGAAGAAGAATGGCACCCGTTGTGCTGTCAAATCCCAGTTTGTTCAGCCCATCTGCTTGCCGGAAAGTAACACTGTTTTCCCTGACCAGTTGAAATGTCAGATTTCTGGATGGGGACACAAGCATGAGAGTGAGTAAAATGAGAGCTGGTGTCTGTAGAAAAAAGAAGATGATAAAAACATAATGCTCAAGTATATGTTATACAACTGAGACTTTGGTAAAATATTTTGCAAGGGACTTCTGGTGAGATTCTTTTTACCTGCCTTTAGATGTTTACAACACTTACATCTGAAATAGTCATCCTGAACTTCCGTTATAGTCCTTAGAATTTGGAGTATAGTTCCCTTGACCAAATGTTTGCACTGATTTTATGATGAGATGAGCTATGAGCCAACTAGATCTATGTTGCCTGGGAGGGGAGCAGGTAGCTGCTTGTAGGTGCCAACCACCTGGCACCTTAGTCAAGTGAATCCTACCCCTGGTTTCTCCAGGTAGGTATCAAGGACTGCAAACCAAACACAATCAATTTACTAGTCTGTGATGGAGGGGATTTTTAACTTCACCATCAAGAAACTTTGGAAACAACTACTGGAGAGGGATAGATGGACTTTGGGCTAAGAAGTGCATACATCCAGCTTGAGAAAGGTGGAAAAATCCATCCTATCGTTTTAGATGGGGAATTTCAGGATTATGAGGCTTAATCATACTGCTTTGATGCAGAGACATATGTAGATAGATGAGAAGGCCTAAGGGGTTGGCTGCCTCATTTTGGTAAGAGATGTAGTATGAGAAATGTTGTCCTGGTCTAAATGTGTACTCTAAAGGCTAAAAGAAGTAATGGAGCCTTCGATAAATGGATGATTTATTACCACATCTGGAAAGGGGAGAGGACAGCTGTGCCAGGGGACTGAGTCTCTGGGAAATGAGAGAATCCGAAGTGGATTAATGTCTGGACATGGCATAGAGTCTGACTGGAGGATCAGAAAGATCACTATAAAGATTATTTCTTTTAAAGATATCCACAACATGATTACTGAGAGGTGTTGTGTGCTTATATGTTGTATTGTGCCTTGTGTTTTCATGTTATTGACATTCTACAAAACTGAGTTTCTTTTCCTCCCTATGATTTTTTTAAAGATATAACTGGTTATTCAGATGTCCTGCAAGAATCACTGGTTCCACTTATTCCTGAGGAGAAGTGCAGAAGTCCTGAAATTTATGGAACAGAACTCACTGAAAATATGTTCTGTGCTGGCTATTTTGATAGCAAATCTGATGCTTGTCAGGTAACGCTGGGAGTCATCTCTAGGCAGAAGACAGAAATGTATATTATGGCCAGAAATGTTGCAGTGTTACAATTGATACTTTTGATATTACGGTATTCCTAAAGCAAAGAAATGCTCCCAAAGAAAAGAACCTTATGTGGCTGCACTCTTTGCTTCCACCTTTATTTTTTAACCTGTTCCATGTCAACTAAGAAGAGCTACAGGGTTATATTACTCCTACCTTCACAAAAGGCAGTGGCAATGCACTGGATGTGTTGCTTTAGCTCCTGGGTGAGCCTGCATGTGGTGGCAATGGTTTGCTGGCCAGCTGGCAGGGACGTGCTGGCAGGACAACTGGCAGGGATGTGCTGGCAGGACAACCGGCAGGAACCCGTGTGGGGCCAACTCCCTGAGCTGCTGCCTCTTGCCTGAGGGGAAATAAGGACACCGGGGTAGGAGGTGAGAAGCAGTCTTGAAGTTTAGAGAAGGAAAGAGTTGAGGTTTCTACAGTGGATGGAATTGAACGGTGTAGAACATCAGTCAATTGGAAACTGTGTTATGCAACCTCAGTCCTTCAAGGAACGATCACATAACTGCGTGCTCTTGCTGCTCTGAACAAGGATGCAGAATTGTTGTGGTGAGAGATGAAACTTTTTAAAATGAAGGATCAGATATTATTCCTTACATAAAACTTCAGATTTTATATTCAGTTCATTTTGAAGGAGGAGGGTTATGCTGTATTAGCATAAATTTGTGAAAAGGCAACACACAGCTAATGGCTGGCAGTGAGATTAAGTGCAGCAAAGAATATCATGCATAATGTATGCTGGAAGCCCTATAGCCCCATACATATGTCATAAACTTATCCAAAGAAAGGTGTCAAGAGTGAAATGGCAGCAGCCAGCAGTGGCTCAAGATTTCCAGGCTGAATACTGATGGTAGTTACTGTCTGCAAGTGTTCATACTATAGCCTGGACACTACCCTGCTTGCTCAGCTTTCCTCGCCTTACCCAGGAAGTGCAAACACAAGAGGCAGGATCACAGCTGATTCTCTCTCCCTGTCCTGGAAAAACAGAGATCAGGAATGAGAGGGAGAAAGAAGAAAAAAGAGGGAAGGAGAAAGGAGCTGCACAAAGATGGGTCATCTGGAGAGAATTGCAAAGTCTGAGAAGGAGCAATTTAGAGTCACAGATGTTGCTGAAGAACAGTGCTCATGACATGAAATCATTAGTAGTGAATCAGTAATTATCTTTTTCCCTGTTGTCAGACTTGTAGTGTGGTCTGAGGAGAAATAGTGTAGACTCTTAACGTCACAACAGATGTAGCTGACCTCCAGGCTTTCTCAATGTACACTTAAGGTATTAACCTGTAAACCATGTATTTCGTATAAAAATATTTCAAGACCAAGAAATGCCAAGCAGATATTGTGTTTTGTTTGATTATTTTTTAAAGATTTTCTTGGAAAATTTTTTTTGATCAGTGCACTGATACCAAAATTGCAATCAATGAGATTAATTGTGGAAAATAAGCAAAATTCTGAGAAGTAAATTGATCTCAGGTGCAAGAGTTCATTTGACGTCCATCATTTATCACAGAAATCTCCTAGTATAAAGGCAACACAATTTTCCTATGTATTTTGCACTCAAGGAATTTTCTTTGGAAATAGGAAAAAAAAAATATATTTCTCCTTCGTCTCAAATAAGAGTGGTGGCTCTTTCACCAGTACCATTTAATGGTACACATTTTTCATTTCTAACATTTTAATTCCTGTAGAAAGTCTGTCTAAGAGTAGTAATAATAATAACAACAATAAAAACCCATGTCCTGAATGTTTGCAAGCTTTAAAATAAGTAAAAGTGTTCCAAATTGATCCTTGCTATAGTGTAGTTTGGGCTGATTTTTGGTTTATGGTTTTAGTGACAAGGTAAATGCTCAGTAGCATCAAATTCAACAGATGCCAAAACCCCATATGCCACATAAAATTACAGCATCCCACAGTCACATGGAAAAGTGTGTCTATATGCAACACCTTTCTTTGAAAACTATCATGTTCTCTGACAGTTACAGTAAACTGCATCGAGAAACTCTCCAAATGGACCCACGTAACCCATCCATACAGTGCTGATATTACAGCATAGTGCCAATCCCTAAAGACTTGCTTACCCTCATTGAAAGTGATCTCAATCAACTGTGCTTTTCATGAGGTGTCTGAATCTAAAAGAATTTGCTACTTTTAAAAAAAATCTGATACTTTTGTTCAATGTGTACTTAAAAAAATCCACCATTATATTAGACATGAGTATGGCTAAACAAGCTTTCTATAACAAAACTTCAGTACACTGATGCTTCCATTTTTTTTTTAAAGTTTAAATCTCACATGCAAACATTCCTAATTTAGGACTTTCCCAAACTGATCTTTTTCTGACTGCTTTCTATCAAATTAGATAATCTTTGTTTACTTTTAATACAGGGAGATTCTGGTGGACCTCTGGCCTGTGAGGAAAATGAAATCTCTTACCTCTATGGAATTATCAGCTGGGGAGATGGCTGTGGCAGAGTCAACAAACCTGGAGTATATACACGAGTGACAAACTATGTAAACTGGATTAATGAGAAAATAGCCCCCCGAAAAACTAGTTGAACAGTTAAATATGTTAGCATTTGAAGCAGGGTTCAGGAGTCTTCTGGTTTCGTTAAAGTGGCATAAGTATTTTATTACAAGCTGGTATGCAAACTGTCATGGTAATTCATAGCAATTCCAAGCCAGATCACCAAAAGTAGGCCTGATCAATCTGATGTCAGCAGCCTTGATCTAGAATTCTGGGACTGTGGGTTGCTCAACATACATGACTGTCTTTATTTGTCTTAATAAAAAAAAACCCCAAACATGTTGAGACGGTGCACAAAAATCTACAACTCTCTGTCTGCCTGGTGGATTACATAAAAAGTGATTTGATGTGTTTATGTGGTTTCTGGTCATCCCCCAAACCAACCCATAACAACACTGTACTTGTATTCTCAGATAAGATAGAGAAATAAACAGGAGGAGCACCAAAAATGAAATTCCCTCTCCCTCTTGAAGTTCAGGTCAAGAGACACCAATAGAATAATGTAGGTAAAGCTGCTCTTCAGCTAACTACAACAAACCAGTTCTGGGGAAAAAAACCAGAGGGTTTAGTTTTTGTTTCAACCAAACATGTAAGCATATTTTTGTGTTAACATATTACTATGTTCCACTGATGTAAAATCGAGAATGTGCCTCAGAGCTCTGCTGAATCTGGTGTGCAATTTTTCAGCTCCCCTCCTGGGAGCTCAACGTTTCTTGCTGAAAAGTGTTGGAAGTTGGAGCACCTGATTTAGGCCGATACAGCCAGGACATTTTTCAGACTGTGATCTGCTCCTTGTCCTGAAGGTAGCAATGGAAATACTTTACCTTGATGATAAATCCCTAAGCGTTTCTTAAATTTGACAGTGAAGATGTCTTAGATTTTGTACTAACAAGTTGTTCAACTGTTTAGATAATTCAAAAAGGAGGTTTTTCTTAATAGATTTTTCAACTGGATGGCTGGGGGAGCAGCTTGAAATTTTCCTTGGGGATTTGATGGTATCATAAATCACAGGCCTTGCTGTCATGGTCTGTGGAATTGTTATGGGAACAATCAAAGAAATTATTAAAATATATACCTGTTTACAGGCCATGGACTCAGCTGTGTTAGCAAAAAAAGAAAATTATTCAGTGACAACAACAACAACAACAAAGAAAATTCCAGCTGCCTTTTTTTTTTTTTTTTTTTTTTTTAATACATGGAACCTTTAGCCATGTCAGCTCTGTCCATTTGAAGTGTTGATGTGAAATGTATTTCTCCCCTGGTAGTGAACACTTATAAACTCTCTTAAGTGTTTCAAGCAAGGTTGTGCTTTAAGATACGGAATTTTAAAGTGGTGCCTAGATACTCAGACACGTGTTTTGTTTTATGGTGCTGGCACTGTCCTCATGGGTTTCTTAGCAGTGGTGAATAATATCTGCAGTTAAAAGAAACTTTGTAAGGAAAAATAACCAAACCCTGAATTTGTGTAAGTACAAATATGTAACAATGCTAATCTAGAAGAATGATGTAAACTGTTTAATAAAAACATTTACCCTCTGTTTCTGGGACTTAGTCTGTTATGTATAAAGTTATAGGAAAATCTTTGAATCCCTCTGTAGGTTGTTCTATAGGTTGAGAGCTGATAGAAACATGAAATAACACTTTGTGCTGGAAGGCATCTGCAAGTTGGGCACAAGGACCATTTTCAGCTGGTGGTGCTCCCAGTTTTATGCAAGTGCCACACAAATTTCCAGCAGACAGATGTAAGTGCTTGGCTGTGTTTTTCAGCTATGAATACTGTGAATCCTAAGATCAAAGTCTTTAGTTTGTTTTTCTGAAGCACTGAACACTAGCTTGAAAAACTGAGATCCACCTCTGGGGTCTTGATTCCAAAACAAGCTGAAGACTCTTGTTGTCTGGCTTTGCCTTCCTGGCCATTTGCAGTATGAGTCTGGCTCGCTTAACTCCCTGAAATGAATGTGACCATGTAACAAGACTAACTGTACCTGCTGCTGAAAGACAAGTACTAAATCAGCATGAAGGAATTATTTACTCTTCTTTGGGAGGGATTCATCAGGAACAGGTTTCCATTCAAAGCTGAAGCCATTCAGAATATCTGTGTCTGTTCTGTGACTTCAGTTTCAGTTTGAAATTAATATCCATCCACACTGTGCATACCTATGATCTTCTGGTTTTGTGTTATATGTGTTCTCTCTCTGTTCTTCTGTGCTGGTGTTGCGCATTAAAGAAAGTGGCTGTTTGATTGGAAAGGTGTTAGACTTGTGTTTCTTGCAATTTGTGTAGAGCTTTTTAGCTGTCCTGTTTTCAAAATCCATGCTGCTTGTATCACTACACAGCAACACCAATACAAACAATAACACCTTTTTAAAAAAGTATGTTGAATGGTCTGTTTTCTGCCCTCAAAAGTCTAAATAGCAAATCTCCAAATGATACTGTAATACTTTGAATGCATTAAAATCAATTTTTGACTTTCAAAGCAGCCTGTTTGTCCACTGCTACTGCATTGACTTTGTGGAACTAAATTAAAAACATTTAATTTAGCATCGGCTGTATGGTGACTAGCACTGTATCAAATGCACAGACCCACAGCAGGAGTGAAAAGGAAATGACCAGGATAAGTGAGATGTCCTTGCCTGACCTCTCACACCCCTGACATCAGTCACATTCCTGTGGGGCACTCCAGCACCTTCTGCCTTCTGTCTTTCTGTTGAGCATTACCCCATGGAAACTCATCTTCCATAGTTTTCACCTCCTTGAAGTGATTATCACTTTGGTTAAAATGAAAGTCCAACTTAGATGCACCAGTGAAATTTTATCTGATATTTTCCCTAACTTTATATTGAAATTGAATTGGAATGCAAAGCCAGTGGAACAAACACTTTTCTAATTCATTACAAAACACACTTAAAGATGGTTTTATTAAATTGTGTGTTATTCCATGCAAACTGATCGATTAAAAGGAAAGAAATAAATGCAAACATCTAAAAACCCCTTCTGTTATGCTATTGAAAGAAAAATGTGCTGTGGTGCTGTTCAAAAAAGCTGAAGAACTAATTACCATCAAATAAGATGCAGCAGGAGTATTTTTGGAATAATGGACTCTAATTAGTCCATTACTCGTGGAAGTAAATCTGAGGACATCATTAACACATCTTATTCCATTAATTGTAGCTGCTGTGGGCTTGGCATAAGCGTGTTGTTATCTCGTGACAGTTGCATTGCAAAGAAGAAAAAAAAAAAGAGAAGATTATTTTTATCTGGGCTACTTGGCTGCATGTCTTCTGGGAGCCAAGGAGAGCTGTAATTACACTTTTGAAAAGTGAGAATTGGGCGTTATAAGGAAGGTGCGGTAAGGGGGTGCTTCTGCCGGCCCCGCTCCGCAAGCAAAAATCCGGTCCGGGCTTTGCGGCCGCCCGGGCGCGGGGCAGCCCCGGTCGGGTCGGCGGCAAAGCCCGGAGCGGGGCTGCCCCGCCGGGCGGCCGCAAAGCCCGGAGCCGGATTAGGGCGGGGGTCCCGCCCGGAGCGGATCCACCGAGGCGGCCCGAACGGGGCTGCGACGCTCCGGATGCGCCGGCCCGCGCCTCCCGCTCTGAAACCCTGGAGAAAAAAAGTGATAATGATTAAAAAAAACCCCCAAACCCACAAGCAAACCAAAACCACGCGCACAGTAAAATACGTGAACAAAGAAGTCAGTGAAACGGTTCCCGGGACCCCCTTTCCCCCCAGCGCGGTGGGGCCGGGCAGTGCCGCGCCGCCCGCGCGGGGCCCTCCTAAGGCTATTTTGGAAGTGACCCTTCGGGCGGCCGGAGCGTGGGGCGGGCGCAGCGAGCCGGCGCAGCTGTCCGGAATCATGACTGAAGATGACGGATTCCGTGGTGGTGGAGGGTCACGTCAAGTTGAGGGACGGAAAAAAGGTCCCCGTTCCGAGCGCCCCTTCGGCCCTGCGGGGCCGGGGGTCCCCGACCGACGCCCCTTTTCCCCGAGGGGAGAGAGCCCGCTCTCCCCTGCCCGGCCCTGGCTAACCCTGTCCCTTTGCCTCTCGTTGCAGTGGAAGAGCAGGTGGCTGGTGCTGCGCAAGCCCTCCCCGGTGGCAGGTAAGAGGGGGCCCGGGCTGGGGGGAGGCAGGGTCGCAGTGTCCCTCCTCCTCCTCGTCCCGGCGGTGGGGGACAGGGCTCGGGTCCCTTGGGGCTCGCAGGGCTCCCCTCGGGGTGCGCACCCTTGACAGGGCTCTCCAAAAGTTTTGTCCGGCCTCGGGGCGAGCTCCTGTGCAGCTTAATGCCAGGCTAAAAACAACGGGAAAAGTGGCTTTCCAAAGCAGAGCTATTTGGTTTGGTGCCCGTTTAAAATGGAATTTTTTTTCTTTTTTTTTTTTCTTTTTTTTTCTTTTTTTTTTTTTTTTTTTTGAATTATTATTATTTCTTCAGGGTGATTGCTGGGTGTATGTAAAAAAAAAAAAAAGGCTGGCATTGTAAGCTTGGTAGTTATTTTTGATCAGTGTTTTGACAGAAAATATCACTTCAATTTAAAAATAAAATGACATTTTGAATTAAGGGGAAAAAAAAAGAAAAAAAGATAGTTTCCATGCTTCTGAAGGGGAAATTGAAAATCTTACAAAGAGCTGATGTTTTGCTGATGTTTTACTGCTGCAGAGGGAAAAGTGGGTTTTAGGTTTTCCCATCTATTCCCAACAGGGAAAACATTTGGGCCCAAAAGAATATCTTTTCAGGGCTAAATGTTGTCACTTAGAAAATGTGAATCTGCATTGCTGCAGAATGGATTATGGAGTCTTTTCTAGGCTGTTGCTGGTAGACTGAAGGTTTCATAGTAATTGAAGCTCTTCAAACCTAATTCTTGTTACCCGAGCTGTTACAGTAATTTTTTAGTGTCTTAAATACCCATATCTCATCTGAATCTGTGAAACTTCTCTGTGTGAAAGGGCATGTGTTGATCCTAGAGCTGGTATCTGGACACGTGAATGTGGGCCTGGATTTCTAACGCAAGTAAGCCAAGTTTGAAGGGGATAGATGAGGGAGCCTCATCTATCAATGAACTCAATGTAACTTATTCCTCAAAAGTAGCATTTTTATTCTAGCTAAATTAGCCAGGTTTACAAAAAAAAGCCCCCACTGATTTGATTTTCTTGCTACGTAAACCATAGTTGTTGTTTCTTCAGACACACAACTGTATTGTAGAATACTTAAACATCGTGGTTGCAGCTGTTTTTGCTAACAGGTGCACAAAGACAATTGGGGATCCGTGCAAAGCTCTGCATTAGTTAGCAGACAGTTCAGTCTTTCAGTCATTTTTCATCTGTTTGGAGATTTGCCAGTCCTTGCCCAGCCGAGTGTCCCAGGGCACCTCGCCAGGGCTCAGAGCACCACAGCCCAACATTCATAAAATGATGCAGGGGGTCTTTCTCTCTGTGGTTTGTAACTCAGTTTAAGCTGTGGATGTTGCAGCTTTGGTATTGACCATTAATTTAATTTACAGCTGAGTGCTGTGTGATAGGAGAGGAACCTGGAGGAAAGAGGGCTGCTTTTGTCATAAATGCAAAAAGTGGGAGAGGTCTCTTCCCCTTTTTCTTGTTTTTTTTGCATTTGCTTGTGAAATATGCTTTTCCCATGGGACTGTGACACTTGAATTGCCTTCTTCTGTTGCACAGTTGCTGTGTAATAAACACCTCTAGGAAGGAGTTAAAAACAACTGGTGAGACAAGCAAACACTAAAAAATAAATAAATAAAAGAAGGTGTGGCACATAATGATTTTTAGCAAGGGCTACTGTGTAACATTTAGCTGGGAAACCTGAGCCAGCATGAACAATCTCTCAGTGCTCGCCATTTAGTAGTTGGGTAATCTGTGAGCTACTGTAAGAATTTCATTTGTGGTTCAGTATGTTCTGATGGAAATACAGATGACAATAGCCTCTCGATCCTTAGAGTTTGTAATGTGAACAGTATCATAGCATAACTCCTAATGTTCAGAATTAATGAGTCAGTCCCTGCCAGACTCGGGAGAGTATCTGAAAAAGGCCACTGGACTTTGATGAGTAAAATAGGGAAGACTTATTACTGGCTTCCTTATTTCCTTATTGCAGATTACTCTTGGAACATGCCTTCAGTGTTTGCTTCCTGAAAACAAGGGCTACAAACTACCTGGGGGTGGGGTGGGAAAAGGAATCTGAGTTCTTACATTGACTTCATGCAGTTTTCTAAAGCACCTTTGTATTGCAGCAGAGTGCTGAGAAATGTGTTGCGGTCTATGCTCTGCCTCATCATCTCTGACAGTTTTGCTTCTTTTAGACTGTTTGCTCATGCTGGTGTACAAGGATAAATCTGAACGAGCAAAAGGGCACAAGGAGAGGAGCAGCATGACCTTAGAAGACATCTGTGGCTTGGAGCCTGGGCTCTCCTATGAGGGCCTGAATCACACACTCGCAATCATCTGTCTCTCTCAAGTTGTGATGCTGGGATTTGAGAACAAGGAAACAATGTACGCATGGGATGTTCGAATACGCTACAGTTTGGGGGAAGGTAACCTCTGTCTTCTTGCACCTTCCTCCCACAATTCCCCCTGCCTTCATGGGGTAAAAAACCAAAGAAAAGCAAAACTAAAATGCAGATAAAAAAGTACAGGAAAAGACTGTCACTCATCTGAGAGTGAAGAGACTGGCCTTCAAAGCAGGTGTCCCTTATGATAGGTTTTGACTACAGTACTGCCCAATACTGATGGATAACTATGAGACCTCTTAACTTAGGTTTTTGATTTTGGCACTGACAGTGTGTAGCTTTGAAACAAAGTGATCAGACTTGGTCCTACAGTTTACTCAGGGATTCTGGGAACATGAATTAAGAGATGCAGAGTTCTGAGTTGTACTTGGCTAGTTCAGGCCCATTTTTCTGAGCTGCCCGCTAGGTGTTGCATTGATAATGCTTATTGCTGCTAGTGTCCCATTTTAGAAAGAGACTTCTTGCAATAATGATTGTCATCAGACACATTCTCTCCAGCTAACTTCACTTTTCTGCATCCTTTTATTTTATTTTCTTGGATAGCAGCTCTAAAATGTACAGTAGTGAACAAAGAGTGATGATGTTGGTAATCCATAGTATCTGTCTTATGTTTGTTTAGTCATAACTAGGGAAGGAGGGTAGGTGTGTGGGAGACACACATTAGCCATCTTTATCATTTGTTACATATGCTGTGCCATCTGTTGGGTTTGTGGCTCGTTCCTTTGCAGTACGTATGTTGAAAGATGGCCTGGGAATTTTTCAGTAAAAAAATGTAGAAGTATCACAAGTGAGATGTGTGGATGTACCTCTCAGAGCTATCAAATATGAAGTCTTGCATAACAGGAAAGGTAACGGGAGTTTCTGAACAATACCAGCACAAGTAGCTGGAGTCACTGGTACACTTTGATGATACAACTATGTTGTCTTCCAATTCTTTTTTTTTTTTTTTTTTTTTTTTATTAGATTTCAGATCTATATATAGCATAAATTTGTCCTAAAACCTCAAGGAGAATTTGAATTTGACAGGGTAGGTCTGGTTTTTATGATCTTGCACTGATGGAGTGCTGGGATGAACAAAGTAATCTCAATCTGAGTGTGAGGGTTATGATTGTTATTGGAGGAAATGCAAAAACAGTGAAGAGTTTTTTTCAAGGAAAACTGTGAATGAGGTAGGAATAGAGGCTATTGGATGATGACATGTGCAGCCATGGAGTAAAGATGAAGTGGGGGAGTGTGTGGAAGTGGAGAAATGCAGAAGTAAGACAACAAGTATAATTGGTTGAAATGACAATAATCTGTAGAAAGTTAACTGCAAAAAAGCTTAGGGGAAGGAGACTAAACCAGAGCATAGAATTTTTTCCAGGATTTTATCTTTCAGTGAAGCTGCAGTTAGGAGAAAGAAGTCCAGTTAAAGTGAGTCTAGTTTGAGTAGACAGAAATGAAAAAGAGAGGAGACTTATATGAAGAGAGGATGGTGACTAGTGTTTTTTCCTAAAGTGTAGTAAGAGTGCCTTTGTGTGCCTTGAAAGTAAGGTGGCTGGATGATAAAAATAGGCAAGGGACAGATGACCTCAGAGTCTGGGAAGCAAAAAAAAAAAAAAAAGTGAAAGGAGTTGACACTGTTCTTGAATGAGGACCACAGAATGGAAGCATTCTCACTGGAATTCCCAGTGTTTTCTCTCAGTTTTTAGCCAGATGAGGTGAATGTGATTCCTGGAATGTGCTTGAGCCCTCCCTCAACTCTTTCTGAGAATTTAGCATACTGCAGGTCAGTGAATAGCTGTGAAGAGGAAAAGATTAGCTGAAGAAAATAAGGAATTTAAGTAGTACCTTCTGTTCAAGGGTATATTCAGCTCTATGTCATCAAGAATTTTTTTTCTTTCATAGAATAGGAGAAGTTGATGGCTGGGGAGAATTTTGAAAAAAAATCCAATTTGCCAAGAAAGCAGCATATGGAGAAAGCTTCATGTTCAGATATGCTTTTTCTTCTACTTTGGCTTTGTTCAGATTTGGATATGCTGTGTTTTGACAGTGGTCTAGAATTTGAGATGGAGTTCTTTGTTTTCAGCAGCTGCTGTAACTTGCAACTGATTGTGTGAAGAGTGGGCTCCATTCCTAATTTATGAAGCAGAAAGAACCCTGATGCTTCTGCTCCCGCAGTTTAATTGTCAGCAAAGTCCTGGGCAGAGTTAACTGAGAAGAGGGGTCTAAATGATATTGAAGATTCCTTACTGAGCATTACTCATCACGATGGTTTTGCTATCTTTTTCATAGTTTATGTTTAAGCAGGTTGCATAACAACCGTGTGCCCAAAAGGGGACATCGTGTGACTATTGATTTGCTCCCTAGCAGCACTACTGGCAGAGCTGTAAGTAGAGCTGTGGTTAGTTAGATCTATCTCTGTCTCCTTGCACATTTCACTCGAATGACTTTGTGGCTAATTCTGCTGGAGCCTCAGGGAACTTACCAAATGCATGTCATAGATGAGGAGTTGACTTACAGCTCAGATCGTAACTAAGAATACAGCAAGTAGTTAGATGAGAAGCAAGACTCAGACCGAGATGAAAT
Source organism: Pseudopipra pipra (assembly GCF_036250125.1). Classification (NCBI taxonomy): domain Eukaryota; kingdom Metazoa; phylum Chordata; class Aves; order Passeriformes; family Pipridae; genus Pseudopipra; species Pseudopipra pipra. Next base: position 66,335,548 of record NC_087552.1, on the reverse strand, counting down.
GTGTGATGCTTGGAGAGGCAAGAGACAGGGAAGAGTAGTTGTAAGAACTGAGACTACCTGGAAGTTACCCTGTAGGTTTTGTAGGCAAGGAGCTTTTTGTATGATCTTTAATACATAACCAAAAGCTAAATCTATGTGCTTCTTGATAAACACTCCACTAAAAAACTCTGCTGGGAAATGTAACAGTCTTGATGCCTCTCTCTGCTAAGACAAGTGGGGGTTTTTGGGTGGTGTTATTTTTAAATTATAATTGTTTTTCTGTGTTATTTTTTCTTCTTTTGTTGTCTAATCACAATATGAAAGAAACTAGAGGATAGTGGAGGTTGAAATTATTGTTTGAGAATTATATGCTTGCTTACCTAAATTGCTCCCTTTGAAACACTGAGATTTGAGCCCTTGCAGTGATCCCAATAACTTATTATTCAGAATGCAATGGCTCTGCAAGACAGAATGGGAGACCAGCCTAGAATGACTGCTACTTTAGGTAAGGACCCTTGTGATATAGGGGATACTGGAGTTGGAGTTTGAACCTTAAGTTTGTAAACTTGAATGAGCTAGGTGTTTCTTTTTTTTTTTTTCTCTCCACTCCTTTGAAATTTAGGCTGTGAAATATGAAAAATTAACTGACATCTAAAAGTGTTTTATTACCTATGAATCATTTAATTTCCTAGTAATTTTAAATGTCTGGGCATCTACCATCACCAACTCCTAAAAGAATCACAAAGGTGGAAAAATGTAATTTTCTCTATTTTACTGCTAGGGAAGAAATGAAGCAGTTTATTAAAGGTTGCAAATGAGTCAGTGATAGAGATCTGGTTAGAATTTGCCTACTTCTTTGAGCCTTGGGTTTTGGGCATCATGTTTTTTGTGTGTATGCATGTAGGAAAGCACTAACACAGTTTAGATGAGGAGACAGAAAGAAACCTGTGTAGTGATGCAAGGATGGAAGAGGTAAGTGAAGTGTGTGCTGGATAACTGACTAATCTGAGATAGGGAGTAGCCTGGAAGATTTAGTATTAATTAATGTAGCATTACAAGTAATAATTTGTAGCATCCAGCCAAGATACAGTGGTTTTTTTCCAATTCTAAACAGGCATAATAGAGAGTAGGGAGCTTACAGTTACTTTCATGGAGCTGTCTGGGCTCCATGTGGAATCTTTATGTTAGAGTCTCCTGGTGTGGGCAGGGGTTGGTCCAAGAACCACAGCTGAATAGAAATGACCTGTGTAACTTAAGTCATGGTACCTTAGTTGTATATTGTACAGTAATTTTTTTTCTTCCTTATTTGATAGTTCATAGATTTCAAGTCTTTGTAGCACCTGGCACCAAACTAGAGAGCGGGCCTGCTACCCTGCATTTCTGCAATGACATTCTCGTCCTTGCAAAAGACCTTCCTCCCAGCGTCATGGGGCAGTGGAAGCTCTCAGATCTGCGCCGGTATGGAGCTGTCCCAAACGGATTCATCTTTGAAGGGGGTACCAGGTGCGGCTTCTGTAAGTACAAATGGAAACCTGTCTTCTAAAAGTTGCTTGATACCTCTTGTAGAAATGAAAATGTAGTCTCATTCAAAGTGGAGGCTGCAGAACCAGCTGTGCTGCTTTGTCATACAGGCAGCCTCATATCAGAGGATCTGTTCTGAGTAGACTTCTGCAGGCTAAAACCCTGGTGTTCAGTGGGTATGCAGACTGCCAGTTTGAATGTGAAGTTGTTTGACTTGCATACTGAAATGTGAAAATAATGGTTTTCTTCAATTAACAAACTGAAAAATTAGAAGGTTTCAGAGGTGATCCAAATGCAAATATATTCTTCCCTGGGACTTTTTTACAGTTGTTCTGCCTGTTCCTTGGGACTTGTGTGCTGTTGCTCTGCATGTTAATTCTGGTTGCCATACTTCTTTGGAGTGGGAAACCCAAGTTCCTGGCCCCCTTCAATATGCAGGGCTTCAAATCTTTATCTTCCTGAGGAACGGTTGGTGCCCCCATAAAAAACAGCCCAGTACAAGGCTTTGAAGTTGTCTCACTGTGTAACCAGGCATTGAAATGTCACTGAGATCAGAAGAGAAAAACTGACTATGTGTCTGAAGCCTTGAGACTGGGAGCACAACTGCAGAGACCCTAGATCCCTGCTCCTAGGCTTAAATGCTTAGTTCCCAAGATTAGCTATTACTTGTATAAGAAAGCCCAGAAATAGTAGGGGGGGTGTATATATATATATATGTGTGTGTGTGTGTGTGTGTACATATATATATATATAATGTATATGTAGTCCTTCATTTATGTTCTTTAGTTAAATTGTGGCATTTCTTCTGTAGCTTGTTCTAAATCTGATACAATTGCTATGCTCCAAGAATTTAAACTGGTTTGTGCTTACTGAGTATTGCTGTAACTTATCCCCACGTTGCAGAAAGCCTAAATAGTTCAATCCATGGGCCAGGATGCCAGATCATAGAATCACAGAATGGTATGGGTTGGGAGGGACCTTAAAGATCATCCAGTTCCAACCCCACTGTTACGGGCAGGGGTACCTTTCACTAGACCAGGTGCATAAGGAACATGAAGTATGAAATGTGGATGAACGATACATTGTCAACAGCTGATGTGGCTGAACATGAGCCAGCAGTGTGCCCAGGTGGCCAAGAAGGCCAATGATATCCTGGCTTGTGTCAGGAATAGTGTGGCCAGCAGGACCAGGGCAGTGATTGTGCCCCTGTACTCGGCACTGGTGAGGCCACACTTCGAGTGCCGTGTCCAGTTCTGGGGCCCTCACTACAAGAAGGACATTGAAGTGCTGGAGCAGGTCCAGAGAAGGACAATGGAGCTAGGGAAGGGTCTAGAAAGTAAGTCCCATAAGGAATGGCTGAAAGAGCTGGGTTTGTTTAGCCTGGAGAAAAGGAGGCTCAGGGATGACCTCATCATTCTCTACAATTACCTGAAAGGAGGTTGTAGTCAGGTGGGGGTTGGCCTCTTCTCCCAGGCAACCAGCAACAGGACAAGAGGACAACAGGACAAGAGGAGCTAGTCTTAAGCTGCACTAGGGGAGATTTGGGTTGGACATTAGGAGGAATTTCCTCACAGAAAGGGTTGTCAAGCATTGGAACAGACTGCCCAGGGAGGTGGTGAGGTAAGCATCTCTGGAGGTGTTTAAGACTGCATGTGGCACTTAGTGCCATGGTCTAGTTGACATGTCCAGTCAAAGATTGGACTTGATGATCTCAGATGTCTTTTCCAACCTAATTGATTCTGTAATTCTGTGAAATGTGAAACTAGTGGTCAGGTGGTGGAACCTGGATTACCTAGCTGGTTTCTTTTTCCCTCCCTTAAACTTAACTTAAACTTTCTGATAAGAAACATGAGGTCATCAATAGCTCTCCTGTGTCCCTGCTTTTTTTAAGTATGAATTCTCTTTTTTTGCTTTTAGTTGGCAGGTGATGCGAATTAGACGAGTGCTTTGGAAAGGGTCCCAATTTGTTGATCATTCATAAGAAACGTCTGTCTTGATAGCTCAGACCTTTCAGTTGCCATGAAAGGGTGTTTTTGCCTTTCTCCTGCAGGTGCAAAATAGCCTGTCACAGTTGGAAACTCTTTACAAGTTCAAGCTTATCTTGTTAAAGGAGCTGTTGCCCTTAACTGAGCACCTAAACATATCTGCAAGCATAACAACATTTAAATATGCGTTTACTCTAAACAATTGAGTTAATATTGCCACTATAAGAAAATGCTTTTTGTAAATAGAACCTAAATAAAAATGTAACTTTGGTTATTTTTGACAGAAGGGTGTTGGCAAAGAGAAAGACCATCTTTCTTCAGGTGTTTGACTCTCTTACCTCAATCTTCTGGAATTCTTGAAGAATAGGCAAGCAAGTAATGTTCAGGAAAAAATATGTTATTACGGAAGTTGTTTTATTTCCTAAACAAAAGCACTCTACATTACCCTGTCATCGAAATGTCCCGTAATATTATGCAGACTCTATTATTAATGTTACTTTCCTACACATTAAACCATATCTTTGCTCACATTCTTCCTGTGGAGCTCTGAATGCAGAGGATTAGTGAATTTAAGGTTTAAATACCACTGTAGTAAATACCTAAATAAAAGGAACCAGTGATCTTGTGGTTCGATTCCCTCTCCTCTCCATATTAAAACCCATGAAGCCCCAAACAGAAGCAGAGCTTACTTTTGGATATATCTGTGGTAAAACTGAGGTCTGAAAGGGCATGAATTGGTTTTAGTTTTCTGATTCTTGCTTCCTTACAAAATTTTTCATAAATATAAAATAATTAATTGTGTTCTGGAATTAGTTGATCAGTACAGGTTTTGTTCAACTCCAAAGGCTTTGGTACTCGATCCAGGTGGAGAGAAACCATCTGAGATAATGCTGAGATTCCAAACATTAAATCGGGGTGCATTTTCAAGGTGGTTAACACAGGCTTATTCATAAATAGGAAAAAGAGCTTTTACATTTTGAACTTCTCTTACTTTTAGCATCACAACTGTACTGGTAGAGATTAGAAAATACTTTTTCTGCTTCCGAAAGCTGTAGATAAGTTATTCTCTGGGGCAAAATTTTACTCTCTCTGTAGCTGAAGCTTAATCACACATACCATTTGCAAAAAAGCAGGCATCTTGGCCTGGGAGTCAACTGAGAGGTTTACGTAGAGGAACAGGCTGGAAAAAAGGAGCCTCTCACTTTCCTAAGCTGCTTGCTTAATTAGTGCGCACTGATGAAAATGACCAGTTGCCAGGAGAATCTTGACTTGGAGGTCAATGTGAAAAAATTCAAGTAGGGTAATAAAAGGGCATGTTAATACTGTGAGAATTTAATGTTCAAGTGCTTCAGGATTAGCTTCCAGAGCCTGGTTTAAAGCTGTGTCGTGTTTTCTGACAGTGTCTCCTGGAAGAAAGGAACCTGTAGGACCCTTAGTGTCCTTTGGAAAAACAAATGCTGATGCTGCTAACTGCAAGATAAGCAGGAGTATTTCTGTGATTGTTTTGGTATTTTGATAAAATTAGGTACTTCCTTCCATCTTTCCTTCCATCTTTCCTTCCATCTTTCCTTCCATCTTTCCTTCCATCTTTCCTTCCATCTTTCCTTCCATCTTTCCTTCCATCTTTCCTTCCATCTTTCCTTCCATCTTTCCTTCCATCTTTCCACTTCTGCATTTATTTGAAAATTAAAAGTAGTAGGGATGGTTAAACTGGGGCAAGATCTGGAATTTCTTGAAAAATTCTGAGCTGTGTAGATTAAAACTTCTGCTAATATGCAGATATTGCTCTGTGCTGTCTCCTTCTTAGATGTACTGCAGACAACAACCAATTTTATCCTATTTTCAGTAGTCATGCCCATATCTTAGTTGGCAGTACTAGGAATACCCTTTGTCATTTTCCCCAGAGAGAAAAACAGCCTGAAATACCCCCTAAAGGGGGTTCTCAAGCCCAGGGTTGAGATGTACTGGTTGGACAATATGCTGATGGCCACGAAATGAACTGCCGTGGTTCGTACCTGTCCTGTAGCTAAAAGACTTCAGGCTCTGGCATTGTCTGGCAGCTGTTAGGAGTAGTAATTAATGGAAGGGACTGACTCTTCCTCCCTGCTTTCACACACAGTACAGAGGTTGAGGTAATTTTTGTCCATTGTGAGGGCGTGTTTGCAAATGGGTTTGCTGTTTTAGTATGATAAATTAAAATCAAACATTAGCAGGATTTAGTAGTATTTGGAAGTTTTATGAAATTGGCAACTTCTCTTGAATGTTTGAGGGACTGTACAATGCTTTACTGACTGACACAGAGGACTGGCTTAGTGTTTCAGCCTTGTGCAAGTGATTGCAGGCTGCTTTTCACCAAGTCTCTTACCCCATGGAGAGTGTGAGTGAGCCCTTCAGTCTGGTGTATGGTATTACAGGGATGCATACCACATATTCCTCAGCTTCCAAATGCCTGTGCACCAAATCTGATCCAGCACGTGACTGGGATGTGTAGTTTCTGGTAGTGAATTTGTCAGTTTTCTGAAGAAAGCAGAAAAGAAATGTAATTACTTGTTTTTATGTATGCTTTTGAAACATTACTTAGTTAAACCTTACCTATTTGTTCATCTCACTTGATGTTTTTAGCGAGGACCCTCGGACTTCTTCCTTCACTTGCAATCTAGTTCTGTCTAGCAAAACAAGAAAGAGAATGTTTCCTATGAGAGTCAATCAACAATTAAGGTGTTCATGTGAATAATAGAATCTACAAAGAAATATTTTATGTGTATATTGGATTCGCATCCACACGCGCATGGACATACACTGTTATATGAAGGCAATCACATTTGGTTTTGGGATTTCCAAATGAGTGATACTTCTTTGCTGTAATAAGTATTTGAATTAAGCAGCCAGCTTGCATGAGCACATTTACTTTTTTAGTTTCCATTAAAGTCAAAGGCTTGTAGAGCCCATTAGGAGTTTAGGTAACTCTTGACAATAGTCATAAAAGAACAAAGTGGCCCAGGTATACTCTTTATATACAGAAGTACTTGAGGTATCATTTTCTTCTTGAATGGCAACATGCATGTGTAGGATTCTGCTGAATTATCAAGCCACGTAGTGTATCACTGTGCTTGAGATAGGAATGTCCTCTGCTATGTTCTCTCTGTATCCTGCTTGCTTATTGTGCATGGAATGTGAAGGTCATCCAGCAAAGCCTTGTGCTGCCCTGCTCCCTCAAGAAAGATGTGGCTTCTGTCATTGATGTGATTCATGGGGGAAGAGTCATACCATCCAGGATTAGGCAAACTGATTTCCACAGACTCCCTCTACTCTGTGCAGGGAGAAGTGAGCTCAAAGAAAAAGCTGAATTTCAAATCATTCCTGAATACATTGCGGCCAGTTTTGTTTTTTTTCCCCTAATACAGTGTTCTCTGACTTTGGCATCTCTTGGGGAGGGGAAATGGGACAAGACTGCAAATGAGTCACCACCAGAAACCTTCATACTTGTCAAACTGTGTGATTAGTGTTGTAATTAATCTCCTAGATGGTCTCTGATCCTGAAGCCAGGGTGTGTATTTGTTTCTTTGGCTGAAGAATTTTTGATAAGCAAGATGTGAAGAGATGCAAATGTGGTGGAGTGACAAATCAAGTGATGAAGATGTTGCTAACAATGTTATCTTGAATAGATTTAAGCAGAACAGGCAGAGACTTAGATGTGACATAAATTGAGAATGACAGAAGAGTGTGGACTAGAATATGTTTTTCCAGTTTACTGCTTGCTGGTTATATCTAATTTACTAAAATAGTTAATGTGGTTTGTGGTCCACTCTCTATTATTCCTTTCGTTTGGATCCCATAGCCCTTTGTCAAGCTGTTAAAAGTGTGTCCGTTGCTTAAGTGAAATGTGAGTATCCTGCTGGATATGACAGGGCATGTGTGGAAAGTGATGGGGATGCAGTAATTCTGGTCAAGACCAACCAGCTCTTCTGCTTTCAGTAAAATTGGAAAAAATATGTATGCAACTCAGAATTGGCTAGAGACAGGCAGAAGTCAAACACATATGTCCAGATTAGGGGCTCAAGTCCCTAGGAAAGTAATGTGCAAAACCCTACTGCAGGTCTAAGATCTGGTATTGTAGTTTTCTGTATGCATGGGCCTGGGGAAGTGGCAGTGCTTCTTCAAGGTCTGTATGCTAATTTCATTTCTTTCTGTGTCTGGTATTGAATTATTATGTCCCTGAAATTTTGTCTGATATTTTAAGATAATATTTTTTTCCTGATGTGATTTATATTTGGACTGATAATTCTCAAATAAAATATCCTGTGGAGCCCTTCTAGTCTTTTGTGTTGTTCACCTAGTCATATATCATGGAGCTCATAGCTTGTTTGTTTGTTTAGTGATTCTCATTCTAATCTTGCTTGGGGCTATTCTTAATGAATGGAAAGCAAATATCAGAATAGAGCAAAGGGTAAAGATCTGATGACAACCTGTGGAGTTGTATTACGTTCTGTTAATAATAGACACATAGGATTTAGTCTAGGAAAATTTATACTATAATCCAGCAATATAACCAAATCATAATTCATTGGTATATAAAAAGCTCCTCTTGGTTAAAACTGGTTAAAAGTAGAATTAACTTAATTCATTTTGCTGGAGACACTCTAAGTATCTTTGACATTTGCCATAAGATTAGGCCTACAAAATTTTAGGGGTAAATAAGAGACCCAGACAGCTGATAAGAATAAGTCTTCTATTTTGACATTGAGAGGGGATTGGAACTAAGTGATCTTTAAGGTACTTTCCAACCCAAGCCATTTTATGATTGTGTGACATAACTCAAAGTGCCTGAATGTCAGAAAATTAACATAAATTATTAGGTAGCTCTTGAATTTTTATGTGTTTGTGTTATAGTGTGTGTGCTGACCTGAATTTTTTATTCCTTTTCCCTGGAGAATGTCCCGTTGACTTGTTTTCATGGCTTGCACTTAACACTCTTTTGATTGCTACTTTATAAATAGTTCCAGCTAAATATATTTCTAATGTGTCCAGGTGAAAACCACATATTTATGTCGTGCTTCCTTGCAGGGGCTGGTGTCTTTTTCCTCTCTTGCGCTGAAGGAGAGCAGATCAGCTTTCTCTTCGACTGCATCGTCCGTGGCATCTCCCCGACGAAAGGCCCCTTTGGTTTGCGTCCAGTCCTACCAGGTTAATATAGGAAGTATAAAGTAACCGAGCGGAGTAGGAACTTGCCGTGTCTCGCACTTGCTGCTGTGACTGTAAGAACAGCTTGCAGGCGCTGAGGGTGTGGAGAGTGCAAAGTGGTTTTCATTCTGAAATGTCACAGCACAGATTTATAAGCTGAATGTACCCAGTTTCCCCCGCTGGTCCGGCTCATTCATATTTCTGGTGATATTGCTAACTTTAGCCCTCTCCTATAAAACAGTACTGAAAGATGGCAATTTGAATTGAAAGGAACACTAATCTTTAGTTTTAAACTTACACATTTAACCTGGATCCATGTCTGCATTGCTATTTTGATAGTTTAATGGAAAACTAACTTCTGGAGCATTTTGAGTTCATCTGAAACACTGAGTCTTGTCAACCTTGGTAAACTTTGTCAGGCCTCCACATCACATTTCAGTTTTGCAGCTTGAGCTTTTTTCTGGTTAAATTCCCTTTCCCATTTCACGGTAGATGCTGCATGCACTGTAATGTTCAGAGAGGAAATGGAATGGCATCATACTAAACCCTATTGCCTTTGGATTTCAGCAGATGGAATACAATATTGAGTCAGAATTACTGTGTCAAACAGGACAAAAGTGTAGAAATGCGATTGCAGAAAAGTATCTGTGACTTGGCAGTGGAATACAGTGGGAATAGGCTGCAAGAATGGTGGGATTTTTGGAAAATACTTAGAGTTTTTGTTTTTGTGTTAGGCAGTTAATAAGTGTTTGACAGGGTTTTATTGCTGTTGTAAGATTAAGATAATTGCAGGAAGGAAATGTGATGGAGAAGATTACATCTGGATCTGAAGCTTGTGAAAAGAAATTATGAAAAGTTAGTTAACATAAATGCAGTAAACACGAGGCTCAGTTCATGTCTTCTTTCTCATTGTTTTAAGACTGAAGTAAATTAAATAATCAAGGAGAGCAGTGGACAGAAAAATCATTCTTCTTGTATGATGGTATGTGTTTGCATTCAATTAAGTGTAGTGTTCAAAAAAAGGAAACAGCAAAACCAACAGAAACACAAAAGTCAGTGTTGATACTTAAAGCTTTGTTATTGAATACATTTTTGTACATGTCTAAAACTCTATTACATATATACAACTCCTAAATCTTTCATTTAACAAAAGATTTTGTCCAGAAAAATTAAGCCTACAAGCAACTATTCTGTTCTCCTTTTTTAAATTTTTTTTTTTTAAATTTAAATTTTAGATGGCTCAGTCTTTGATGAATCATTTTTTAGAAGCATCTAGGAATGAATCTGCTTTCACATCTTTAGTTATCAATTCTGGTGTTTGTGGGTTGTTGTGCACAGTCACATACCACATTCCCTTCCCTCCTTCAAGAGTTCTGACCTCACCTAAGTGCATAAAGTGGATGTGGATCATCCTGGGGATGATTTGTTTTTTTATAAGAAAAGACCTCTTTTATGGGGTCTTTTAATTTCTCTTCTGTGCTTGATGGACTTGCCACTGAAATGAGGTGAAGAGATACCTGGCCACTTGATTTCCTCTTGTCTCCCCAGAGGGAAGTGTTTTGTGGGGAACTGTGCTCCTCTTCTTGCAGACTCCTCTGCCTTTTTCCAAGCTACCTTGACCCCTTTAACTTTCGTTCCTGTTTACTTTACCCTTGTCTCTTCTAGTTTGTTGTCACTCCCTATGTACACATTCATAGAAAAAGTTATTTTTTATGTTCTCCTTCATTTATTTTGCCATGCAGAAGCTTGCACAGATCTAAGGCACATGCACATGTACAATACTAGTGATTCATCCATAAACTAGTTTTCCTATCAAGTATGTTGTTACACAGAATATACGGTATTGCTTGAAAAGGTCAAGTCTACCAGCTGCATACTGTCTCTCTCAAGTATTGAAATTCACCCAACCTTTTGAAAGGATTAGCTAGTAAATGGATTAATTATCTGTACACGTCACGTAATTAGATCAAGACTTCCAGATTAAGGATTCTACTAGGACAGACCTAGTCAATGTTATTCATATTTACTTCAGTGCAGAATGCTACACACCCTCAACTGTACTCTATGTATGGAGTGTTCTGCTTTTGTGTAATTTAAAAGCTTTTAGAGAAAGCAACCTCCTCTTCACATTTGCTGTTTGAATTTGGCTTCTTGCTGCTGTCTGTACCTTTCCAACTTAAACATGAAGTATACTTGAAGCACTGTGGTATTTTCAGGCAAGGAAAACACACAAAGGGCAGATGCACAGAGAAGGACGTAATATGGTAAAAACGTCGCACTGACGGTGTTGGACACCAATGCCCACAAGACAAGTATAATCTATAGATGTTAAAGCAGTCAACATCTGAGTAGTCTGTCTTTGTAAAAAAGAGTAATGACTGAAGCCAGTTGCTTCGTATACAAGCAGCTCAACCATATGGTTAAAAAGAGTGCTGAAATATTTATGTTAGCATAAAATTAATAGGAAGTGGTAGAGACTGATTTGAAGAAGATGGAAAATGATCAGTTTTCTTACTTGCCATAGTGATTCTTTAAACAAATGTAAAATACCAGTATCCAAATGGAGTTTGTAAACTGCCTGAGCAAGGGATACTTGCTCAAGGGCAATATTCTCGTCTTCTTTTTGGGATTTTAGTTTTAAAAAATATACCTTATTTTCTTAGAAGCATGGTGTTCTTATCACACAGATATATGATTACTGTATGTATTTTATTATGTCATCTATAAAATATGTGATGAAAATCAAGTGCAGTGGAACTCATAAACAAGACTGAACCTTGCAAAGTGTCACTATCTGGTCTAATCTCTCATTGCAGACCGTGCTTTGAGGATCAGGTTATACTAGAGAACTACTGAGATCCCCTCCAAACTGAATTATTCTGTGATGTTTTGGAAATGGGTATCAAATTACTATTCTCATGGTAAAAAATAACTCAGTGTACATCCAAAATAGAATGGAAAAGGAAAAGAACATTAGATGTTTTACACTTTATTACTGGTGGTACTTTCGGAGTCCATTAATTCTTCAGAATTGTACCAGAATAGTCCTATTGATAGCTCCATTAGCAGATTGGAGATTTTGGTTTATTAAAAGCTGCATGATGAGGTCTCATTAAAAAAACCTGAAGACATATGGCACTGAGTGGGAATGTGAAGGTAGTGTAGGTAGTGTCGGTATAAGTATCTGTAAATGTTTTTAGGCAGTGTAACATTTTAAATAAAGGACTCAAATGAGTGATGTGATATCTTTGTATGGCTTGTTTTCCTCAGCTACTAGGTGGAAGATAACTGCTATACGTGGCTACTAGCATGGTCTCTTTTTTTTTAATTTCTTTTTTTTTTTTTTTAGCTTGAAAGGATATTTAGAAAACAGACCGGAGAATTTTACATTCAATCTTGACGGAAGTCTAGATATTGACATAGTAATGAGTCACTGACTGCATGGTTTGTAATCTATGCTGAATTTGCATGCATGTTATTTGAGAAATGTTTATCTAGGATGTGTTGAATTCCTTCTTTTCCCTAGCAAGATTCATGTTGAGTGCCAAACCTGAACACAGCAAAGGCCCAAAGATATCAGTGGGCAGACCAGTGCTCTCTAAATCTGACTATGTGACAGTCTAGTCCTGCAATCTGGAAGGACCCCAGGTGTAATGTCGATAGTCTTGATGCTGTCTTTTAATTTTGGAAGTTTTTTCAGACTGCTTTGGGACTGACTGGATGTGTACAGTGCTGCTTGCTGAGGTTCTATCTGATGCTCTTTCTTTTTGTTGAAGCTTGATATACCTTTGGCCACTGCAAGACAGCTCTGTGGCTGCCTTCTGCAGGATCTGTACCAAGTGGATCCTCCTCAAACTCTTAGGACATCTTTTCATTCCTCCAGACATCTTACAAGGTGTGGAGATGTTAGGAAGAAGGTGAGGGTCCAGGCCTGGTTTACAAATGTGCCTATAGTTATGCAGGAAGAAAGAGAGGAGAGATTTTTAGCCTAACTTAGCTAATTTTGTTTAATGAAGTAATTAACGTTGCATTTTAAAGATGCATATAATCAATTAGGTAGCTGCTGACTTGACTGGATACAATACATTTTTTCCTGACAGGTGCTTATTGAACAACCCTGGAGCTTTGAATTACTGTGACACTTTATTCGTATGTTACCAAAGTACTTAGAATCTCCCACGATGAGCAGCTGATGTGGCTTTAATGAATACCCACCAACGTAATATAAAAATAAAATCTCCATCAGAGGCATTTTTAGTCCAGCTAAATTTGATCTAATCCTTCCCCTTTGCCCTAAAAGATCATTTAAGAAGATTTCAATGACTGCCTCATACAAAAGAATTTTTCCTCGTAGCAAGGGATCCATTTTTATTTGGAAAACGATAAAAAATTTTATTAATTGGAGGACCTGAGTGAATCTAAGGACCTAAATTTTACGGGAGAAAATCAGGTGACAGGATACATTTGTTAGGAACTTGGGAAACGAAGGTACTAATTGCTCTTAGAGTTGTTGGAGCTACTGTCGGACATTGTGTGGGCAGAGGCTGAGTGAACTTCCTTGGACAGCTGTCCCAGTACTGGTCATGCTGCTTCTGTCCTCCCAAGTTCATAATATGGTTAATTGCCATTCATTTATTTAGAGGTTGTGTATTGTGCATGCACAAGGTATAGAATGATGCCAACAAATCCAGATTTGCTGTTGAAAAAACCTTTCTTTTTATAAGTTTTAAGCCATAATTCTACACTCATATGACAGGAGGTCATAGGTTATACACTCCAGTAAGGACTGGTCCCTAAAAAGTGGCTACCAGTGACTTCAGTCCATAGTCTGATCTCGTAGCAAGAGTTCCTGATTAGAGCTTGGAAGTCTGTAACCAAAAATACTGGTATAAGAATCTGCTGCTTCTGGGGAATAGTAGTATCTGTGTTTTCCGTAGAAGTCTGGCTTATTAGCAGAGAAGATTAAAGGCAAAACAAAGACTTAGATAAGACAGATAGACAATTATTTTTAATATATACCCAAGACTTAGAGTCTATATATTTGGCAGGTTTTGGAGCTATTTCTCTGGATATTTCCTAGTACTTGCTGAGGAAGGGTCTTCTACTCAATCTTCCACAAAACTGGGCAATGAGAGATTGCGGTACATAAGTATGAACCAAATTTTATACGCACCTTTTATATGTAGGCAATCCTTAGGGGGAAGTTTAACCAAAAAATTATCAGTCCTGTTGGACATACAGTATGTCTTTGGGTTTCATGTTGTTGGGTGAAAGCTTTTGTGTTCTGTGGCTATGTAGCTCACAGGGAGTTGAGCTTGTGGAAATAATTGAACATGTGAAGTGCAAACTTACTGACTTCAACTTCCCTCCTACCCCCTCATCTTATAGAGGGATACCAGTTACTAAAAAACTAATTGTTGTATATGTACCCTAGTAATGTTCTGAAAATCTGTACTTGTCAATCATTCTCTGAGGAAAGTGAAAGGGCCTTTCCTACTGACAGTTCTTTGCTGTGGGAAGGGTTAGTGTCTATTGCATCTTGGTTTGACTAGTTTGCTGATCTGTTATGCCAACTTCATACTTAAAGTGCTCTTAGAACATCTGTGTTGAACCTTTTTTGGACATAAGGGCATTTAATAGATACAGCAGAGTAACCAGAGGACATTAAAAAATAGTCTCAAGCAGCTGTTTGTAATACTGTATGCTACTAAACAGATCCTTGCATAGACCTGTCTGGGTTGCACCATAGGTGCTGATGGCCAAATATTGTGTTTTCCTTTGGCAGAGATCCATATGGAAGCACTGGGGGTTTTGTGTGAATAATCAGTTACACAGGTTTGAACTAGTCAATGCTCAATACAAGTTGTCTTGCAGTGTAAATAGGAATAGAGACCTAACAAAATAATCCCCATCAAACAGTCCTATTTTCTATTCTTATGTTTGGAAGGTGTCAAGCACTGTTTGAGCTGGGAGACACAGAGGTCACAGACTCTGTTTGTCATGGGTGTCCAATGTATATTGTTACAGATGGACTCTGTGTGTCTTGCTTTTTCTGCTAATCTTATCCAGATTGCAGACTTTCCTCTACATGGGAAAGAAAGTTAGAAGTTCCAGCATTGCCACTTCTGTTCCTGTGACGCACTCGGATCTACCCAGGGCAGGTCAGAAAGTGAACACGGTGAGGGACGAGAGATGTGGCAGCTTCTTTCTCAGAGTAGTTAAAAGTGTAGGGAGCTCCCATGGAGCTTCAGCTCATCTGGCAGTGCTCCTTCCCCTGATTGTGAGTTTACTTTGACTGCTGTGTTGACAACATCAAACTCAAGTCTTTTAAAATTAAAAGACCTGGGATGACGATGAATCTTTTCTTTCATCCTTACAACTGGTTTTTGTCTTACTAACTCAACCACAGCAATGTTTAGCATTTTTCATCCTTTTTTTTGACTCTTATTAAATGATTCAATGTTTTTGTGGTGTGCTAGCACTACTCAGTTGATCAGATGTACAAGAACAGTAGTTGTGAGTAAACTAATCTATTTTATCTGTCATTAATTACTTTCCCTATGTATTAATAAGAACTACTGAAACTTCTGATGTTGAACAAGTTAGCAGACCATATCCTTTGCAACTGCTGAACACGGCACACTTGTCAGTGCTATTTGAAAGAATCCATAAGGTTTCTCTTGGGATAATGGTTATGATAACTTCCAGCATCTGGTTTTATTGTTGTGCCTGGCTGGAAACCAATGATTTGAAGGAAATTGGCCTGTTTTACTGATGAAACTTCTTCTGCATTCTGTGTAACTTTTGATCTTTCTTTTTTTTGTTGGAATACAGTGAGCCTACTTCAGTGAAATAATTTCAGCTAGAATGGCAAACTCACTAAAATGTATGGGGAAAATCCCTGATAGGACATTTTAGGAGTGGTTTATATTATTCTGACTTGTCTTTTGTTAAGTATGAAGACAGAGAGCCAAAAGGTTGCTTATTTTATCTCTGACTTCTGATCTTAATGACCTTCTGAACATCAAACTTAAAAGTGAAGTCTTTATAAATAGATGATCTGGATTGGAAGGTGTCAGATTAATCGCTATGACTCTGACCTTATGATGTAGATTTGTAAATTTGTAGAATGAAAAGTTTGGTCTTTCTCAATGTTAAAATTCCCAGTGAGTTCAGTGAATTCAGGACACATTTTACAGGTCAGTTTAGCTTTCAAGTCCTCTAGACCTGGTGGATGCTAATTATTTCTGTAGCTATTGCCTTTGGTGCTGTGTTCTTCAGTGTTCTGTCCCTGGTGGTAACTATTACAGACATTGGGTATAATCTCTGAAAATCTTTGACACTTATAATTTTAATTTAGTGTGTAGCACATCTCCAGGATGTGCTGAAGGCAGATTGCCCCATACATTTTTCCAATCAGCATTTCAAACATAAGAATATCTGACATAAGAATGTCTTTTTTTTTCCTTTTCTTTTTAATATATTTTCCGTGTTTCCTCCTTTATTTGTTTGTTTATTTATTTTCTGTTTCCTTTTTAAAGATCCAAGTACAAATCCAGCCTATTCAGAAGAAAGATTGGCTCATGAAGCTTTGCAATTAGAAAAGCGCTTGAGCTTGCTGTCCCATACAAGTCGCCAAGGCAGTGGAGGTAAGAAATATCTTTAATAAAAATAAATATCTTCCTTCCTTCTTAGGCTTTAAAAGTGAGCATAATTATAATATGTGTAACTTACAAGAAAAATAGAGAAATGGTCAAGACATTTGATTACCTGTAAAAGCGCCCTTCTTGCAAGTATCAGTGAGGAAAAAAAATTCTTGCAATATATGCATAAATGAATCACAGAAGATCTTTTTGTATATAGATGTGTGAACATTTTTATAACAGTAGTATTCCCATTTTTATTTGTACAGTTAGGTATGTTTGTATTTTGGTACAGTAACCTGACTAACTACGGAAGTAAAATATGTTTGAAAAGGGGAGAACTTGGTGCATAAACCTTAAAAAAATCTAGCTTCGAATGCATTATGTCCCACAATGTGGTAGGGTTATGGCAAGGTAACATACTATTGCATTTTATTTTTCCTGTGGGGATACAAATTATTGCAGGAATTCTGGCTTTTCTGACAGCAGTTCCGCTTACAAAAAGCAGATGGAATCCCAGGGTCCTTCCTGTTTGTACATACTTGCTGTGCTTCAGTCTCTTGATTGTGTTTTAAATGTAGATTGATGTGTTTTCTTCTTTTGTAGGAGATGACAGGAGTCTTTCAAGCTCGTCTTCAGACACCAGCCACTCGGACATCAGTGGGAGCAGGTTGACAGTTTGGCCTGAGCAGTCTTCAGCCAGCACCTCCCAGGAGAGTCATGGACTGGCAGCTGCCAAGGGCATTCACCTTGGGGAAGAAAAGACCCTTCCAGAAGGGGCACGTGGCACCACCAAACCACCTCCCAAGCCCCTCCGATCCAGACAGCTGCAGGAAATAGGTCGTCAGAGTTCTTCTGACAGTGGAATAGCTACTGGTAGTCACTCTTCTTACTCTGGAAGCTTCTCTTCCTATGCTGGGAGCTTGGACATTTGCCACGGTGATGAGTTTGGATCATTGCTAAGCTTGCCATTGAACTTTCCGTCAGATCAGAGTTTATGTACTTGTCCTCACAGCGAGTCCCAGAGAGGTGTGGGATCAGAGTATCAGGTTCCCAGCTCTCTCAGACATATTTACGATATACCCAGGAGCGTGTTACAGGCAGCTTCTAAAGATGTGCAACAGAAGAGTGCAGACTCTACGCTACCCAAGGACCAGGCCCTGCCACCTCAAGGTGTTAGTGACCCAAAACTGAGACTACCACACTTGGAAGCACGGAGGGCACCTGAGCACAGCCAGGACAGAGGGAGGCCTTCATCCTTACTTGCAGAAAGCAGCAAGGACTCAAGTGATGAGACATATGTGGATTTTGTTTCAAGGTGGTCAGACACAAAACCACAAGGACAGGTGTCAGACTCCAAAAGTAGTGAGTTGTCACCACCTGGTGGGGCCTCAGCTGACCCCTGTGACACATGTAGCCCCCACCTTGGGATGACAAGAGCTCTTTTTTCAGCTTGTCCAATCTGTGGTGGACTAAAGGTAAATACCTAAGACTGAGCAGATGCTAACAAACCTTAGTTAATATAGCATGATTAATTTAAAATTACTTAAGTTGTAGGTCATAAGTAATATTGTTTCCTTTATAATTTGAACAGGTAATAACTTCTTTGTGTTGTTCATTGTTAAATGGAGATGCTTAGCACATGGTTTCCTCAAAATCTGGGCCTGGTCAAGGAAACACTGAACAGTATAGGGCACCAATTGTTATTTTTAAATTGGCCAATTTTGGCTGTGGGTATATGTGAGTGAAAGAGAGAGAAGTTTTGCAGCCACTGAATTTGTCATATAATAACAAGCAAACATGAAGGACATTGATCTGTCTTGCTCCTGGTATTTACAAAGAAGAAAGAAAGGAGGTCAAATAGTATGTACTGCTCTTAAGGTGACCAGAGTGCATATTTTTTTTATTGAGGTTTTTCTCTTCTTTATTTGAGCATTGCACAAGAAACCAGATTAGCCAAATTTCTCACTGGAGAAATACAAGATGGTCAAGTCAGCATGGTAATCCATAGCAGATCAACTAATCCAGTATTGTGATTGGCCAATGACAGATATTTTAGAGGAGGGACACAAAAGCTCAGTAGCAGTCTATGACCAGGACAGATTATTTGCAGGAAAAATTATTTTTATCACCAGTCACATGAAGACTTAAACCTAAGCTATGGAGATTCATATGGCTTTATAACCACATTTGTCAGTATCTGTGACTTTGATATTGTTAAAAATTCTTTTTGAACCCTGCTACATTCTTGTCTTTTTATGGCAGTAAGCATTATGCATCAATTATACATTGCATGAAGAAAATATATCTGTTTTTAATCCATTCTGGAGAAGACTTTTTTTTGTGAATGTGCTTGCTAAACTAGAATTGTATTAGTGAGCTGTTGAAAGGCTGTGAGGGTTAGTAAGAGTGCTCAAATTAGAGAATGTGTGAAGCAAGGATTTAGGAAAAGAGACTTCTGCTTGAGGAATTAAATGCTGCCATTGAAGTGTGTGCATTTAATTAAGCATGTGAGATTACATAAATCACTGCTGTGAAAAGGGCTTGAATGCATTGTAGGTGATGAAAGAAAAATTAAAAGGTTATAAATTTGAGGGATTTTCTTCTCATGAGATGTTTCGTGCATTTGCATCATTGACTGCCTTGATTTCTAGAAGGGCTCTGGGTTGGGATCAGAAAGCTCAAAGGTGTCTGTTATGGGCAGCGAGGAAAGAATTAGATAAAGCACAATTAGCTCACATGCTCTAAATGTTTGTGGGTGATCCACATTGTTGCTTTAGACATGAATTTATCAAATCTTACCCTGGATATCTGTGGAAGAAGGAAACTGAAAGGGAATATTCCATTGTATATCTTCAAAACCATTAAAAGCTAAATTATGTGACTACTTCTTTCACTGCCTGTTGACCCCAACAAGATAGGTACCCACGTCTTTTATTGCAAACTGCTGTCAGGTTTCAGAGTGTTTCTAGCTGCCCTAATAATATAAGTTGGCAAGAATTTCAGGTATTGTCAATATTTAAACAAATTTAGTGATAAACACTGCTGCAATCCTCTTACTAACTTTTGTTTTAGCATGAGATGTGCACATCTGCTATTTTTTGTTTTAAATACCTATTTATAAGCAGTCAGGAAAGAAGTCTCATTAAATGGATTGGTTCATGGGTTTGTTTTTACTTTTGAAAGAAAAAATAACCTTTTGATACATTCTCCTGAACTGTCAGGAGAAGTTATTTTAGCAGCATGTAATGGACACTGTCTTTGGCCTTTCTCATGATGAATACAGTGAAAGCACAAATCCATATGCTGTAACTAAAAAATAATTCTTATTCCTTGTGCTCTGAATAAGATATGTTTAAGATGCAGTTAGGGCCAGGAGAAGTTGATTTATGGATTAATGAAGATACCAGGTTTTCACATTCATTCAAATTCATGTTCAAAAAGCTTTAGTGTGCCAGTGTTTGGAGTTCCTTTGCAATTTCAAGTTAAGCTGTTAATTAAATTGTGTTAATGGTTTTTAAATGCCTGCTATGTAAAGTGAGTAAGTGACCTGAATAGAGGAAAGTCTACAGCAGTAGTTAAGGATAATTAAGGATACATTTGTTTGTTTTCTGCTCTGTATGTAAACTTTGGCAAATGGAGGTTAGGTTTGGGCATGCTGTGTGTGCACTTTGGAGTTCAGCATGTGAAGAGTTGGAGACAGGTTGCAGGATGAAGACATGCATATGTGGAGAGCATGGTGGTGTTCATGATTGGGATTGACTTGTTAACAACCACCTGCTCCACTAATGACAAGGACGATGAGGAACATAGGGACAACATACCCTGGGAAAGCGCCAAGGCTCAAACAGAAAACAGGGCAAGGAAGCCTTTGTGTTTCACTCTGCATGACGAATAGAACCAGCATGAAAAGAGTCATTAAATATTGCTCCTATGATTTCTATATTGTATTTCATATTAGACATTGGAGGTTAATAAGCAAGCATGCAGGGTGTTTTGCTTTCCATTGTACGTAATTGTAGTGTGCTCAAGATGCTCCTTTACAAACTTCACAAGGTGTGCCTTTGCTATGTAATTTTGCCTAGTAGATTTCAGTGCTGTAGATGATTACAGAGATGAATTCATTGTGTATTGTAAGTATAATTTAAGCTCAGAATGTTGGATTGTTATGGGATTTCTGAGTAAGCTGTAGAGATTTATTATTGGACTTATTACATTTTCAACTACTTAACTAATACTAATTTGATGAATTTCATTGTACGCTTTTTGCTCTGTAACTTCATTTGATGCTATAGTTTAAGACATAATGTCAACATTTTTTATAGGGTGTCTTGTTTTTTTTTACACCACCATTGTTTGTAAATTTTCTTAGAAGTCTGAAAAATAAAATTATTTTCCAACTGGTTTTGTCCTTTTCCATCTGACAAGTATTGGCTTTAGTTTTGCTTTGCTTTTTGTCCCCTGACCTTCATCTCCTTGCAAGTTGAATTAATATGGAGTGTTTATGGCTGTCTCTTCATACTACTTAGCATAATACTCAAATCACTGTTGACAGCTCAAAATGTGCCTATTTGTAGGAATTACATTTATGTATGTCTGGGCCATGCTAAACTCATATTTATGTCAGTGGGAGTTCTTATTTATGTAGAAATATAGTCTTGATTACTGCTTTGGTAGTTAACTTGCCATGATAGAGAGGAAAAGAACTTGTCAGTTTGTGTGTGGCTGTTGTCATCAATCTGTATTGGTATTCAGCCACCTACTTTAGTTGATCTTTTTAAAATACCAAAACCTCCTGGGAGATAATGGTCGCAAATTAAGAGCTGGTCTACTCAAATCCTCTCTGAGGTACTTGTATGGTTCCTGCTACCACAGTAGCTGTATGCCTCAAACTTTGAATCTTCCAGCATATCTGTAGTAAGTGGAAAGGTGGAAATGTTCTGGTCATGATGGACAAAACAGTTTAGGGGTTTTGTCAGGCAGCAGGATCCACAGTGCAGAGGGGCTAAGAACCCTTCCATGCACGGTATCCAGAGAACTGGGCCCTGGGGGGATGTGGATCTTGGTTTAAGCAGGGATTTGCTTTGATTAGGTGATAGGATATTTAACTCTTTTAGTCTGTCTTGTAGAAACTGCTTTATTTTGCATTGCAATTCTAAAGGAAGACATGTATGTTTGTACTGTGATCCTTGAGCAGGCTCTTTACTAGTCACGCAGCACCATGTCCCCCTCTCAGAGTTTGTTAATCACCTGCAGCCTTGGGTGAGTGCAGAGTCTGTGTAGATCTAGAGCAACTGTAAATATCTATGTGTACCTTGTGCATTGTAGACCAGGGAGAGACTAAGCCTAGAGAGAAGCGAGGCTGATGTGTCCTCAGGTAGAGAAGCGGCTTGAAGTTTAAAGAGCATCCTCTGCTGAGGTCTTTTTTGAGGTCTTGCCTGGACTGATTTTACCGGGGTCATGAGCAACCTGTAACTGGGTTGGGAATATAGCCTTGGTATTCCAAATCCCATACAAACCCCTTAACCCTGGAGTCAGCTGGTGTGTCTCCTTTCATTGTAGATGCTGCTTTTGAAAGTGGTGAAAGAGAAGGGCTATAGCGAGATGTGAGAAATAGCCTCAAGACTACATGGCCACATCTGTGTAACTGAGAATATTTTAACTTTTTTTGGCTTTTAGTCATGTCCTTCTCTAATGTAGTATTAAAGCAGATACTAAAGAAATCACAATATATTGTTATCTATCTACAACTTTATTGTAGCTATTTTTTTTCAGTTGGAGTCATTACCTCTTTCCCTATGAGACCAAACACCTTGTGTTTATCATGGAGTGTGTTTATTGCCATGCTTTCTCTGAAAGTGTGGGAATGATTATTTGTAATTGCATACCTTTTACATCTCTTTTTAAGGATTTTTTTTTACAGTATCAATGTGTGATGCTGTAACATTTTATGCTTCCTCCCACCTTTAAAAAAGCTAAAGGCTGTCTAAATTCTCAGCTGAGAAGGATGCGTTTGTCATCTTCTGCGGCATTGTTGCTACTTGTATTTCTGCTCTAATCTGAGAGTGCTGGGCAGTTGGGAGCACACGTACTATTAAAACTATAACAGGAGCAGTTTGCATCTCAGAGGAATCAGGAAGTCAGTTGTCATATCAACCTGAGTGATGGTGTGTTTGTGAGGCTCTTGTGTACTTTGATAACCCTTGATTCTAAGTCTTACTGGGTTTTGGCATGAATTAGAAAACTTGCTCTTGTGCTCTCTTCCTTTAAGATTTAATTCCAGTTATTTTTCTTTGAGTCTTGACTGTGATACGTTAACCTGCAGTGACATCTTCCATCACATGTGTCAGCACTAAATAAGATGTCTGCACTGGACAATGATTTGGCAATCTGGCATTTTACTTACACTATAGTTATTGTAAAAGGCTCTGAAGGCTCTGAAATTTTTTGAAAGTAAAATTTGTTTAGTGTTATTTTTTTTGAATTTTCATGGATTCAAAAGCATCTTAAAACCCATCTATTCTTCATCTTTCATCTTTCTGAAATAGAAGAAATCTGTCACCCTTGCTGCTCTTGACAATGAAATGGAGTAATTTCTGGAGCTGGCTGTGCTGACAAAACCAGAGAGCACTGCAGGTCAGAGACTGGAGCAAAAATATGTTCTCCAGTTGAAACTGACAAAGGAAAGGGGCATAAAACAGGTGGGGATACCATCAGGCTTAGGGCTGGATTTGGTTTGTTTTCCTTTCTGTAGTTTTGGCCAGGACCACAGGTCTCTTATAGAGTCTCTTGTAAAGGTGCTGTCTGGTCTGCTTGTGCACTGTGTTGTCATATTGCTTACCATCAGCTTACAGGGAAGGAAGATTTTTTTCTCCACAGTTTACCGCTGTCATTTTATTGAATATTATAATGCTTCTTGGCCACAGGCTTCACTCTCAAGTAATTAAGGAGAGATCCAGCTTCCTTTTATATTGCTGTTGCTGGTAAGGGCTCATATGTGACTTAACTCTTCCAAAGGTTGAGTTAGAGAAGGTCACTTTTAATGGGCAAGACTCTGGATTTGAGATGTCGCAGTAAAACATGAGACATGCCAACCCTACCAGAACTGTGCAGGTCTGCTTTTGGCCCTATAGGAAGCTGCCTTATCTCTTAGGTAAAAAATTGTACTCAAGGTACTCTTCATCTATAATGAAAGAATCCTCTCAGCATTTGTGCAAGGAATAAAGGTTCTAATCTAAATTCAGAATAATACGAATTAAGCTCTTGGCACTTCTTGGGATCAGGCACTATGGGGAACAGGAAGCCTGTAATGGTCTTTAATGGGAAAAGAAGTGCCTGCCACAGAAGCCCTGGTAAGTGAAAAGATAATAATGTCAAGAGAAGAGAGCATCTTTTGTACATGAGGGGATATAGACAATGTAGCTCAGCAGAATTAATTCTTCTGTACCAAACAGAAGTGTTGGTTTTGCTTTTCTGTCAGAGACCCACGAAGATATTGATAACCACAGTATTGACCTTCTATACCCATCAGAATGATCAAATGGAAAAATTTTCTTCCTCCTCTAAATACAATCAAGCTGGATAATAGCTTTTATTGTTACTAATACTGATGGCTACTTCTTCCTCTGTTGAGAGCAGTAACTTTTCTGAAGAGAGAGAAAGAAATGCTTTGAAGGAGAATGCTTTATCTAACAATAAAAGCTGGAAAAAATTACACACTTTGGAATGCAGAGTTTGAGATTTTTGTTTTTGATCCAGTTGTAGAGGAGGCTCTTCTGATCACTAGGAATGTGGCCAAAATGGGAAAAAGGAATTTTTTTCTCTCTTTCTGTCTTTTTTTTTTCTCTTTCCTTCTAAATATTCTATTTCTCTCTGGAAAAATTCAACAGAATCCTACAAAGTGCTAGCAAACACTTTCTGTCTTTATTTGCTAAAAAGGAGAAAGTAGACTTCACCTGCAGAGGAAGAAAACACAAAAAGACATAAGGAAGGCATAGATTACATGGAGCTGAACTCAGGGGAAGCAAATAACTCCAGTGGCAGCCCTGGATTAAGATTCCCAAGTTTGAGTCCCATGTTGTTCATCTCCTTCTGGAAGATCATAAACAGATTTACTTTCAAAAAACCTAAATTCCTTGACTTACAAACATTTACAATGTTTGTAATGTCTACTAACATTCTATTTTTAAGATTGTGGATTAAAGAAGGCTAAGCAGAAAATATTTTGTTTTGATTAACAGTCACTGATATCAAAGTAATTGCCTGGCTCAGAAGGAATTGGTGAGTGTCAGTAGGATAGCAATCATTTGGATGGGATGTCTGGAGGGCTGACAGCAGCTCACTGTGAGTAGATGAGAGGACTGAAAATAGATGCTCAGTAGGGGTGTGACCTTTCCAACCAGCCTTTTTTGACAGAGCCACTTAAAACTGGAAGCATGCAAATTAGAAGGATGAAATGTGTTCCAAAAAAATTACATAAACTCTGCTTAAACTTGTCCACAACTCATAAGAAGACATAGGAATGGAATTAGTTTTTGTAATTCAAGATTCTCAATATACTTATTACTTCAAAATATTTATGGAAATACTTTCAATATGTCTGATAATATTCCATATGGACTTTTAATCAGATTAAATCTGAAGTTATCAGTTGTGTAGAGGTTGTGATGTAGGAAAATCCTTACTGTTTCTCATATAACTCTACAACTCTATACTAAGTTGTATTACTTTGCTCATAAAGAGCAAATATTTTTTCCCAATATTAGTTAGTAAAGTTTAATAATATGGTAACAACATCTTCATATAGGTAATGAAGTTTTGGCATTTGTTAGCATGGAAATATGTGGCAACAGATCTCCTGAATAGAAAATTGTTTACTGCCTGCTCGACTGAACCTGCTTCATGAACCAGTTTGAGGAATGAATCACTGAAGGATATTTTTTGTTCAGAACTGAATGAATACTCCCCTAGGCAAAGGAGTTAGTAAATATGTGTAAGCCATTCTGATATAAGAAATGCCTACCAGTTTTCAGGATGGGCTGTTTTAAAGTTGCTTCATGATTTTACGTGTTGCTTCACTATGCATAACTCTGAATGCTTCTGCTGAAATTCTAGGGAACTTGTCTGGGGGAGAAAAGAAAGCAAATTCTTTGTAAGTCCATACAGAAGATAAGGCTGCCAAATTTACCTCTCATGCAACCATACAGTCCTGCCCAAAATGTTCCACTGAGCAGAAGACTTGTTGCAGATTTCAACACCTTTTGTCTGACACTCTGAGAAGCAGGGCCACTGAAATCAGTGTAACTGAAGTGTTCACTTTGTAAGAGAATTGGTCTGGATCTGTGATAGCTAACAGAAGCAGACTTCAAACCTTGTCCCCTAGTGAAAGAGTGGAGTTGATTGCTCTGGACCTCAGGAAATACAGAAGGAATCTGTACTGAAATCTGGTGTTCTGCCTGGCTTAGTTTTAGATGCATTTGACAAACCTGCTGGCTGTGCTATAGAGTTGGTTGTCTGTGGCAGACTCCTGGCAGGAATTTGTGAAGGCAAAGTGGTGTTTTGGGCCCTGTCTCACTTTACATAAAGAGTGGTAAGAAGCTTGAGATTTGGACTGATCTAGGAATTTTGAGTTAGGATTTTATTGTTGTGGCTCTGACCAGCTTACCTCAGTCTACCTAACTGCATAATATCTGTATCTGGATCCTGTTTGCTTCCCAAGGCTATTGTCAGGACTGATGGGATGGTGTTTCTACAGAAGTTTGGATGTGGACAATAATTCTATCCAAGTGCTAGAGATTAGATTAAATACAATGTTTTCCAGGCTGCAGTGAGAGAGACAGAAAGTTCTTGTTTGCCTCTCAAGTGAACTGTGTACAGAAAAGGAAATCTTTAATAAGAGTAGCTAAAGGAGAAAATCAACCTGCAAGGATGAAGCAGCTGCTCCACAATTTTTGTTTTTAAAAGATGGCAAACCTATTGCTAATTTCGAGAGAAATTTTTTGTGTGAGAAATTGAGCTTGAATAATGGTGTCTTTCAAGAACTGCAGAGTTACTGGAAAGAAGTTATTAATGCAGGAGCCTTTACACTCAGTGGATTCAGCAAGTCTATGACTTGAGGACACGGCAGTTGAAAATCAGTTCTTTCTAAGAATGGGATTAGCCTGAGGGCTGAGAAGTTTGTTAGTATTTAGAAGTTATCAAGAACACGCTTGAGGATATGACTGAACTTCAAGCCAAGTTGTAACAACAGAGGGAGAAAAAAACCCCATAACTGTATTATGTGTTCTTAATTTATTTTTTTTCTAAAATCCGTTTGAATTTGCATCAAATCCTTATGGATTGCATCAAATCTAAGTTTGCAAATTTTTTTGATGCAGTGCCTTTTTTTTTTTTAACTCAGGTCTGAAATGTAGGAACTTTGGGTCAGAACTAGCGTGGCTCAGTGAGACATCAAAGTTACTGCACCTGACCAACTGAACAAATCTTTTTTGCAGTGTAAATAAAGCTCTTTATCCCACTGTTTACCAGTTGCACACAAACTTTTCTGTTCCATTCCTAAATGACATTGCAGAGGGAAGGACTTCCTTGCATTCTGACCATCCTTGCTAGTGTAACAGCATTTTGTGTCTTGAAAAACTAGCTTGCTTCAACCCATGAATGTAGGATGGAAGTGTGGGGAAAAATGTTGTCTGGAGCTACTGTTGTTTTTCTATCCGCTCTGGTTCAGCTCCAGTGAAGTTTGATACATTGATATGTCTCTAATGACACAAAATTTCTGTCTTAATTGTGTGTGTAGAAGTTAAACTGAGCTTCCTTGGGTGGGATGGAGATGTTAAGATCAAAACAAGTGACTGTGATCCATAGGATAAATGAAAGCCAGGATGGGGTGAGTGAATACCAGAGTCTTACATATGGGCTTCTGGGCTGCAGTAAAGTGCCTTTATTACATGCAAGCTCTGCTTGTTTGTCTTCCTTGGTGTTTTATGTGTTTCCATGTTTCTTTTCCCAAAGCAGGGTAGATGAAATAAAGCAGACCTTGAGACTTTCTCTGAAACAGTTCAATCCTGCAGAAGTCAAAAGGGTAGATAGCAAAGGGGCTTTAAAGCTGACTTTGTGCTCCTAAGTCTTGTCACATGAGGGTATTGGGCTATGCACAGGATAAAGTGCAGCAGCCAGCTGTCAGTCAACTAAAATGACTGTTTCAACAGCTGGGAATCAGTGGGACATGAACTCTGGCTGTGTTCTCTCTCCCCTAGCCACATCCTCTGTAGTAGTCTGGATTCTGTGGAATCTTCTGCTAATTCAATGCTGATTGGAAGCAATTTTGAATGTACAAGAAATTTGAGCCTGGAAAATATTAAGGAAATATAAACCTTTCCCAGATCTGGTTTATTACAAGGGCAGAGAAGTGCTAAGTGGGCTATATCAGGGCTAGTAACTGTATACTTGAATCCCCTGTAGCACGAGGAAAACATTTCCAGATGAAGTTTGTCAATTCATCTCATTCCTCGAGGCACAAAGTCAAGCAGAACACACGTGCTATGGAGATAACTACTATAGAAAGATTTGAAAAAACAACTACAGAAATAATTGTACCTAATAATTTATAGCAGTGCTCTCTGATATAGAAGAAGCCTGTGAGCAGCCCCCATGCATAGCTAAGTATCTGTATCCTTTGAAGCTGTGCAGCTTAATTATAGTTTCATTACTTTTGACAAACCATAATTTCAGTGATGGGCTGGGGATAAAGAAAAACACTTGTCTTAATTTTACTATTTTAAGCTTTCTCTCCCTTATTTGTCCTTCTAGTTCCATCCATTTCTTTCTACTGATGATCACTGATTATCTTGTTAATAATTTTTTTTTCTGGAAGAAGTTGATTAGCCATAGCTCTAAATGTGAGGCTGAAAAAGAAGGAAGATCATATTGCAAGGGTTTCATTTTTATTCTTCATAGGCCCATAATTAAGCCCACTCTAGTTCCCTCTGTGGAACAGGATGCACAGGTTATAACAAGGATTCTTTTCTTTGTGTCTTTATGTGGAATGGGCTGGAAGGAAGGAATCAAGTAACTAGTCTAATGTAAATTGGCGTGACTCCATTGGCTATAAAATAGGCACAAGTATATTTTTAGTGCAAGCAGAAGCTAAGTTCACACTGTTGAACAACACTCTCTGGGAGAAGTAAAAGAAGGAAAAGACTTTTCTTAGGGCAGTCCCCAGGTGAATGTTTCAAAAGGGTAATTACAACTTAACATAAACTTTTTCCATCTCTAAGAACTCATAGAGGCAAATTTAATTTGTCTCTAAGATCTGAGATTTCACTTTGCCAGCTTTTGAAATATTTTTGTTTGAGCCCTTCTCTATCTACTGTCACTTTAGCTGTAGAGCTGTAGTTGAACTCTCTATTTGCAAAGAATCCCTTTTCTTCATGAATAACTGACTTCCATTTTAAATTTTGTTGCAAGTAGAAAACTTGAGTAAAGGGGATACTTCACGCACTTTTGTATAGTTAGTGGAATTAATTTTCTGTGAATTGGGAACTTCTTTTTACAAGAAGAGGTGTGATAAGTTAGAGTACTCTCAATACAGTGGCATAAGAGCTATCTTTTAATTTAAAAGTATACAATGTTGGTTGAGGCTCATCCTTTTTCCTTATGAGAAAAGGAATGTCTCAATGTCAACAAATGAGTGGATTATCAGACCTTTTATCTTGAACGTCTCTGCTGGTGTAAATTTTCTGTAAATCGCTCCTTTCTAAACCAAAAGAGCAAGGCCATCTGAATCCCTTTGTGAGTACTTGCATAGATATATCTCTAAGTTAATTATTGTCCTTTTCATTTATTTTCAGTCTCTCTAAGCTTTCTGCTAAATAGTACTTTTGTGTTGACTTTTGAAAATCTTGAAACGGGCTGATGCTCTGACTCAGAACTCTTGTTTCTATTGGGATGTTCTGTTCTAAGAAAATATAGAACAAAACTTCCCATTGGTCAAGTTTTTGCAGGTATCTCTGCAGCACTGAGATGTTCAGTGATGGCACAGTTAGTCTTTGTGAACTTTCAAATACAAAGCAAAAGGATCATGTGAGGTCTTGCGTCCCATCTGTGTGCACCTTGCCTCTCCTGTTTGTGTTACGTGCTGAGCAAGAAGAATGAGCCGAGAACTGCACATCACTTGTTTGCACAGTAGTCAAATCTGCTGTTTTTCATACCAGTTTCAGCCCATCTGAGCCTAATTTTCAGTATTACAGTCGTTTTGCTGGAGTCTCTGCCTGGAGTGGTTTTCACTTGGTGCTGAAGGAGTGGGAATGAACAGATCTATTGTTCAAAGAAGCTCAGACTAGCAAAGGTGGGGAAACTGTATTCTAAGTATCAAATGTTCTTGCAGTAGTGTAATGCTACCCCCTGTTGGAATTTGGGATATATGAAGCATAAACCAGAATACATAGAATTGAAGCCTCTTTGTGTATGTTACTTTTTTTCAATTGTACTTGATAAGATTTTAAAAGCACCAGTCTCTATAAAAAAAAAAGGTCATAAATAGGAAAGGGTTTTTTTCTTCCAGTTATCAGAACTGAATTAAAGGTCTTACAACTTCTAAAAGAGAAACACATCCTGGTTTTTTGCATGGCTAAAACTACTGTATGTACTATGATTCAGCTGCAAGCTGAATAACAGCACTCGTGTTCACCTGTGAAAGTATGAATGGCTAAAGCAATGCTGTGGGTGCACTGCTGAACCTTCAACAGCCTGGGAAAATGTGTTTGAACTCTTTTGCATAAGCACTGCAGCAGGAGTTTCTGTTTGTGCCTTAGGAGAGATGGTTTAACTGACAGGAGAAGAGCTGAACAAGGCTCTGAGAAGGGGTAAAGGGAAGGTAGCATTACTATAAAAACATCTCTAAAAAGTTGCCAACACTATTTTGAATCAGAAAATCTGCTGGGTGTCTTAATGCTTAAATTAAAATTGTTCCTTTTCATAAAATTGCAGAACATCATCTGCTGCTGTAAATCAGGACAGCTCAACTGAGGAGTTAGGGGGAACAGTGTAGCTGATTCTTATTACCTGGAAGAATTCATTGTCTTTCTTTTGGCCCTAAGAATATAGGACATGCTGAACTTTCAGTTATGTCGGGGGTGTTTGCCTTGGTTCTTAGACCTCATAGTTGGAGAAAAAGCAGTTATCATTTCTGAGCTGAGAGTATTTGATGATTTGGTTTAATGGCAGTTGTGTAAGGAATCTTTCATGTCCTGAATGGTGGAATGATTGCTATAAGATATACCTGGTGAAAAATGAGGTAGTGAAGGCTGATGTTAATACATTTTATTATGTATCTAGCATCAATTCACAGGTGTAGTTGTTCAGGATTCTGTGCTCTGAAATCAGGAGATGCTGTTCCCCTGTTGTCAAATTTGATGAATATATTCTATGACATTTGCATATGGTGTTTCTATTTTTCGTGAAGCATTGTTTTTAGTACCTGTCTTATAATTCCTCCACCAGTTTTGGCTGTGTTTATCAAATACATACCTTGGTGTTGTGTGCCTTCAGACTTTGATGTGTACTTAGAATGCATTATTGCTTTGGGCTAGCTGTATATGCTCTTGACTTGTTTTTTTTTGTCTAGAAAGTATACAAGCTTGGCTTGCAGTAGTGCCTGGAAACAGACACAAACACCACTGATGTGTTTACACCAGGTTTTTTATATGCTTTGGATGGTATTGCATAGTTGCTTCCTCTAGAATTCTGTGTGAATACTTCTGTACATAATGAGATATGTATGTGATGTTAAAAGGATGTTATTTAGGTTGAAAAGTTAAGCCCCTCACTGTTAAGGAATTGACAGATTTACAGTTGCTCATGCCATCTTGATTGTACCCACACATGTGTCTCTCTTGTGTAGTGAATGAGACAGATGTCCCATGGAAAAAATGGTATGTGACCATGTAATTGCATTGCAGTCCAGTTGTTCAGCACACTCCTAGTGTGACTGTCCAGTGTGTAGTAATTCTATGTCTGGTTATGAAAAGCCAAAGACAACAGCAAATCACGCGCCTTGTTGCTATGCCAGCTTCCCCATGTGCTCATATATTATCAGTAGCAGAACTTGAAATTTGACCTTTCAGTATTGCAATCGAGACTCGACCACCTGAATTTCTGGCTGTTGCTGTTAGCTGGCAGCTGGATCCAGGTACTGGCTTTTGTTGGTTGTGTCAGAGGACTTAGCCCAGCTTTTCCTTCTCTCCCATGACTGGACAGCTTCAGAGTACGCTAGAGGCAAGTCATGTCATTTTCGGAGCTAATGATCTTATTCTGATGCCAATGGCTGTATTCTGGGTTGTGGGACAAAGGGCTGGTGGCTGCAGGCAGGTGGGAAGCCCAGAGCAAGAAGCAGGAGGCCCCTCTCAACAGAAATGTATCAAAATCACTCTGTAAAAACATGAGAGAAGATGGGTACACAAAACTAAACAATACTTCTGTTTTTTTCTTACATCCTGTTGTTTAAACAAGACCTGTAGCTTGTAGTTTAGCAGAGCTGTGATTATTCCACAGGTTTTAAGGGGTGTGTTTTAATGTGGCACAGGCCGTGGCTTGCCAGTACCACTGAAGTTGCCGTCTTCACGCCTCATAAAATAGCTGATACTTGGGCTGAGCAAACAGAGGTGTTTCTGAACTCACTTCAGCAATCTTTCTGTAGGCCAACAGTTGGCTTGCAACAGATGAAGCTGAGTGATCAAGAGTTTGTGGCTGAAATTGGACCCCTGCACCTGAAGCATGCCATAGGCAGGAGTTCCTGTTTCATTTGGAGTTGTTATGAAGGATCATAGAGTTTAATAATTTGGTATCTTTTGTTCAGAACCCGATCAACTGCTGGGCATGGTGAAACTGCCCATCAACACAGATGACCTTTAGAGGTTGGCCCACTTGTCTGTATTTATTGACCTTTCCTTTAATTTTTTTAATTATTTTTTTCTTGTTGTAGCCTAAGCATTCAAGCTTTAAACTTTTCTGGTGATTTAGAAAAATAGAATAAATCATAGTCTTTAATCCTCATGAGGAAAGTACTTTAAGTGTCAGTTTTATTAAGGACTGGTTTCTTTTTGCTGAAATATCTAAGCTTTGCAGAAATTTTGACATGATCAATGCTGTTTCTTTTCCGTTTCCTAAAAGCACTTTAAACTTTTCCTTGTGACGCTGATTTCAAAATCTTCATTCAGGATTTCTCTTTGAGTCCTTTGCTCCTTTGTGAAATTGCTGACAGTTCAACTTTTTCATAAATTATATAATGTAACTAATCTGCTGCTTCCCTTTACACACCAACTATGTTAAGCAGCTAGGGAGTTGTGATGAAGTACTACCAGCTATATACAGCAGGTAGGAGAGTGTTCATTGTTAGAGAATTCTGCTACACAGTTTTTGATTTTCAGGGACTCAGAGATTTTGAGTCATGATTTTGATGATTTCCTCTTGAAAAACTGGATATTTTGCATGGCCTTGATACTGCATAATAGCTTTAAAATAAAGGATGGGAGAGAAAAAAAAAATCTAGATCATCTCCTCTGTGAAAATTAAGCATTTGACCAATGTAGCAATTGAGCCTCTGTTTATGAGTGCATTTTTGGTATGTGCAGAATAAAAATCTCAGAATGCAAATATTTGCTTTTCCTACTGTCAAGTACTGAGTCCTCTCATAACAAGAAGAATCTGGGAGCCTCTAGTTATGTTAAGCCTTTCTTGTTCAAACTGAGGCAAAACTTCATACTTATGCTTAGACTAAGGCAACTGACACCTAAAAAGCATAGAATATTTTGTGCTGGAAAGAACCTTTAAAGGTCATCTAGTTTACCCCTCTGCAGTGAGTAGGGACACTTTCCACTAGGTCAGATTGCTCAGAACCCCATCCAGTCTGACCTTAAATGTTTCCAGGAATGGGGCGTTCACCACCTCTCTGGGCAACCTGTGCCAGTTTTTCACCACCCTCATAGTAAAAAATTTCTTCCTTATATCCAGTCTAAATCTACCCTCTTTTAGTTTAAAACCATTACCCCTTGTCCAGTTGCAACAGGCTCTGCTAAAAAGTCTGTCCCCATCTTTCTTATAATCCCCTGTGAGTATGGAAGGGCTGCTGTAAAGTCTCCCTGGAGCCTTCTCTCCTCAAGGCCGAACAGCCCCAACTCTCTCAGGCTTTCCAAATAGGAGAATTTCTCTAACCCTGTTATTTTTGTGTCCTTCCTCTGGACCTGCTCCGACAGGTTCATGTGTTTCTGTGCTGAGAACTCTAACTGTCAGTAGGTGCAGAATAATGGAGCTGTACAAAGCTGCCAAACTTAGATGAGCTGAAAAAAAAGCTTTATTTCTAAAGATACACAAAGGGAATTACATAAGCTGTGACTGATGAGGTGTGTCTGAAATGCTGACACAGTTATCAGGCGAATGGCATTTCATTCCTCTTGCCAGTGATGATGGAGGCCTGCTTGGCATTAAAACCTACAGAAGCTAGTCCACTTGGAAGTATAGTTTCCTTCTTTTTAGGAGGCAAAATAGGAAACAAAAGTATTTTGCTTCCATGAAAAGACCTCTGTATATGGAACAGCTGTCCATCGGTTCCTACCCTTAGCGTCAGTAATGGGAGGCAATAATCTTAAAACAATATTTTCCTTTTTTGTTTCTACCCATCTAACTTACAAGCTTTAGGCTCCTTTTTACACCATGGAGTTGAGCTTACAAAGCAGTTGTGATGCCTTTTGTCACTATGAATCTGGCAAAAATTCTTCTAAAACCAAGAAACCGTGCAGTACAGTATCTTTACTCCTTACTGTGGAGCTTATACTGAATGATCCAGACTTTTTGGGTGGATCTTGTGCCCAAAAACTTCCATAATCATCAGCAGAGCAGAATTAGGTATGTAGTCCATAAAATGTTATACAGAGAAAGGTAGGCGTGCTGCTCTACATATGGAACAGTA
Source organism: Pseudopipra pipra (assembly GCF_036250125.1). Lineage (NCBI taxonomy): Eukaryota > Metazoa > Chordata > Aves > Passeriformes > Pipridae > Pseudopipra > Pseudopipra pipra. Next base: position 66,301,277 of record NC_087552.1, on the reverse strand, counting down.
TTTTTATCTGCTATTTTTCCTTTAAATGGAAAATAGTGTGATAAATCATATATTTAATGAAATTTAAAGTCAGTAAAAGTCTGAATGAAATAAAATGAAACTATAAAAGAAAAAAAGGTGAGAGAAAGGCAAAGATATGACAAATATATACAGAGGGGGAAAACAGTCCCATTTTGATTGTAAAAAGGATTATGTATTATAATTGTTATTTGTACACACAGAAATAAATACCAAGGCTTAGGTTCTATTTGGCTCTTTAGGGCAATCAAGCTAATCTATGAATAATGACCCAGCATCAAACTAGTGGGTTCTCCTAACATCTGTCATTGAACCCTGCCCAAGATATTTGGAAGCAGAACATAAAAAATGAATGTCATCTGACGGGAGCCAGATCACTACCAGAGTTAAAATAGCCCTGGACATGTAGTTCATGATGTGTGATATGCAAGTGGTACATATCCATTTACTGTGGGTGTTGTAGTGGTGAGGTGGTTTGAACTAACAACCATGCATCACATACTTCAGCACTCAGCTCTTGGGTCACACATAAAAGATTATATGCTGGAAAGACATTTAACTTATATTTATGTGTAATATTATGAGATATGCAGGATTTAGATAATCACATTGTTAGTTATTGTCTGAGTATCATAGCAGGCATAACAAAAGCATATTATTTGAGTGAGGTCACTTACCCCTTTTCTTCTTTGATGTAATCCTATGGTAGGTTGAGATATGTATTATACTCTGCATTTGAAAACCATGCACTTACATTTGTAAATGATGCCATAACAACTTTAAGAGTTTCTCTTACAGGGAAAAGTAGTGTTTTGTAGAATTATAAAAGATAGCTTTTAAGCCTCTCTACTGTTTTTTCTGCCAAGTTGCGTCGGTTACCACTGTTGTTTAGTGAAGTCTCTGCCTTATAGAGGATTGCAGCAGGAGGCCTCAGAGTTGCAGAAATAATAGAATACGATGTACTGAAATGGAAATGAGGACAACAATCTTATAGACTGAAAAAAAATCACTTAATAACAAAAGACTGGTTTTATTTTTGTTATTATCTCACGTAATCACAGCTGATTCTTGCAGTTATTTGTTGTCTTTCATATGTTTCCTGTAATTTCAATGATACTTTAACAGTGTCCCACATCTGATGTCATTTCACACATCAAACTTCTGTTTGTCTTTTTGCATCTTTCTTTGTCAAGTATAATCTGATATTTTCTGAAATGCTATGGGATGCTTTTTCTCTTTCGAAAATAGAATCTTGACCATATTTCTGATTTCCTCCCCTCCCTTCTACTTTTAATCCAAATAGGTGCTCAAATTCATTGTTTTATGTATTAAAATATATAGCTAGCGTAAAAGCTCAAGTAAATACTGAAGCTGTATGTTCCATGTTTGCAATAGGATCAGGCAGAAACATCTTGTATGTTGTGTGTTGCAGGGTTCAAAACCCACCCCAATTGGTTCAAGTAAACTCTTTTAATGTTCATTTTATTAGGTGAAACAGTATCAGGGTAATATTTTCTAATATTTTTCTGGTTCATTGCAAGGTACATCAAAATCAAAGAAAGCCTTTCCACTGAACTTTAACTGAAGTTGGATCTGTTTGCTGGCTCTGACAGTATTTTTGATGGTCACATGTAATAAGCTTTACATCTTAATGTGTTTTCCTTAAGAAAATGTTGTGCAGGAATTAGTATGACTTGAACTTCTAGGTGGATAATAAGTAAATAATCTATTTTGTGTGTGGGAAGTCAACACAGTGCCTATATGGGGAGAAGATGTATGTGATGTCTATGTAAAGTCCTGTGTGTGTCGGAAAAGCCACCACTTTGTAGGAAAGCATAGGAAATGGAGAGATATCACAGGTCACAAGTCTGCATATTTAGGTGAGGAAAGCTCTACGCTGTTTTTTTGGGGCTGAGTCAGGAGGACATGAGGCTTCTGTCTGCTCGCAGCACCTACCATTTGAAACAAATATAGGCCTGGCCTTAATTTACATCTGTTAATTCTGTTACTCCAGCTTGATATCCTCTTTGTCTCAATATTAAATTTTTTTGCTTCATCGTTCCTGCTACAGTTGCAAAGCATCTAAAGCCAAGTTCATTAGCCTTTTCTAAGGTGTGTGAGTAAGACATGTACACAAGAATACCCCAAAACCTTTTTTAAGGTTTTTCAGCTTATACATATTTTGAACATCTTCATGTCTGAGCACCTTTGCATCTGTTCCGGATTTTGAACCACTTGTTAAGCTTTAATGATGGTGAAGTGATTTCTCTGCCATTCTTCCTATATTTTGTCAAGTTTCTATATCTTTTAAAGATTTTTCATTCTAAAATTTTCTGTTTTCTTTAGGGAACAGCAGTATTACAGTCTGGAGTCTTACCAGCTACATCAGGTAGGAGTCATTTAGTTATTTGGTTTGTTAAAGGATAATGTTTAAATCTCAAATTGTGATAAGAAAAACAGATTTATGGAAGCAGAACTAAAGATTATATTGAGAGATATCCTGTTTGTGGTTGGTTTATGGTTGCAATTCATGACTGGCAATTATGAAATACATTATAATCTGTAGTAACTTTGGTTGCAAGGATTAATATATTTATTTTTTCCTTCCTTTTTTTAATCTAAAGAGGTTCAAGGTTGTCAGTTTCTATATGAAGACGTTTAGTGCTTTTTCTACTTACATACTTGAAGAACACCAAGAAAGTGTTCTTTTTAGGCTATATTAACACCAAAGGGAAATTTTATTTATATGTGTATAGCCAGTTTTCTAAATAACACAAAACAACAGGAATGTTACCAGAAGCGACACGGAGATACTTCTCTCATGTCATTGGAACTACTAATTGATCAAAAAAAAATCAGAGAGGACACTGAGTATCTGGGTCTGGAAAAATTATTTAGGCAAAGGTAACACACTGACCATCTTTGTGTTGTAGACCTTCCTATCAGTAAGATGTGTTGGTCATCTGAGTTCCCTGTCTAATGTAGCCAAACTGGTCTGGCACCTTTGAATTATCATTTTACACCAAAGATAACATTTCATAAGCATTTGGTTTTGTGTAACATCTCCATCTTAGTCTTTGAAGAGATCTGGGAAAAGAATTTGGTTAATATCTTAAATGCCTTTACATTCCTTAATATATTCCTTGCCAGATAATTCATCAGATCCATTAAATTTCATAGGTTTCCTGCTTCCGATAGACAGAACAACAGCTCTTTGTACTTGGGTTTCTTTATTACTTTAAAAAACCTTGTTAAATATGTAAAGCAGTGTAGCTGACTGATACTTGTGTGAACAAATCCAGTAAGATATCCAGGATCAGGAGCTGTCTCTGGAGAAGGTTATATGAAACTCTGTTCCTTTGTCTATCTTAGCAGGAGAAAATCCAGAAGCATTTAGCAGATCTTGTTTCTAGTTATTCCACTCGAGTCAGTGGAATCACTCTTGATTTATAGAGGTGTAGGTAGGATTTTATCTTTCCCTCTGGTACTCAGGTTTCAAGTCTTCTAATCAACCCAAGGAAACCAGAGCACTTATGATTAAAGTGTGTGTAAATACAGGGAAACCAGTATGTGGTGGGCACAATATTATTTCTGTATTAATTTCAGTGTCAAGTTAATTATGGTTGCAATAATTATGGCTGAAAAAAACTTAGTCTACTCACGCATATGAGAGAGTTACCTGTTTTGAGAAAACCTATCATTAAGTAAATTGGAATTGTAGAAATACAGGGCAGCTTTTTGTATCAACAGAAAGAGAAGTACAAGACTGAAGACATTTAAGTAGGTGGGTTTTCCTTCCTGATACATTGGGAAAATATTGTGTGAGAAAAGAATTGAACACTTATTGGAATAAGTATAAATGCTTAAGGCAAATGCAGCATCTAAAGCCAGTGACTGAAGTTTTTAGCTATCTTTGTGAGGTTCCATCTCTCAAATGCTCTAATACAAGTACAACTTTATTCTTCAACACTACACTATGTTTCAGAAAAAACAAAAGAAACTGAAGCTTTCTCTGTCTCATTGCATTTTTCTTGTCCTTAGGTATTTAAAGTTTTTTCTTGTATATGTGTGAAGATTTCAAGTATAATTGAACTTGACATTGCAGAGCTTTCAAAATAGTTCTGTAGTCTGTGACTCTTAAATCTAAGCTGTTAACTGAAGGTGCTAGGGTGCTGAGCAGTCATTCACACAGTTCTGTTGGACTAAACATCATTAGAACTTTTCTGTGTTTCTCTATTATGAGTGGCTATTATCCATTGTTGAGGATAACATAAGGGCACACTAATTTGAGGTAACTACTTTCAAAACCTGTCTTATACATGGCAAGATACCTCTACTACCATGAATGATTGTACAATAACCCAATGCCCAGTTATATGTTTTGCTAGTGCAGCCATTGACTTAGTCACAAAAATGTTTCTTTTTTATCACAGAGAGGACTGTGTAGTATTTTTACTCAAGTAACTGTAGAATGCAAACTCATTCCTCCCTGTGCTATAGGTGCCCACATATTCTGTGCAATATTTTTGGTCTTGAGTATTTCAGTTCTGTAGCAGGACATGGAGTTAAAGAGTCAGGGTCAGTTGTTTAAATATTTTTCAGTTTATTGGTAGTGAATGTGGGTGATGATATTCTCTTTCTAGTTTTAGTTACATATGCTGAGCAACAGCCTCAGCAACTGTAGAGAAATGTGTTTAATTCTAATGGCAAGCCGAAAAGTGTTCATAAATGCTGCAACAATTCTGAATTGTATTACTAGATGGAAAAAAACAAGGTGTGAATCATTTAGTTCTGGTTTAAATAATTTGGTTGGCTTTGTTATAAATAATAAAAATATTGATTAGAAAGAGAGACTGAATTAGATTACTTGTGTTTGTAGGAGGAAAATATTCCCATTGTTATTGTAGCTTTGTACTAGATCGAGGTAAGGGATTCTTTGGAGTTGTATGATGTGACAATGTGTGCTCTTGAGTATAATAGGCTGCATTTATAGTTATAATGGACCTTAAAATACTATGACAGGATAGAGGTTCAAAAATGTGATTCACATTTCCTGATTTCTGAGACTGCTGAGTTCTGGAGGCACCTCAGTTTGGTACACTTTGTGTGAGAATTTCTCATGGGACCTTGACAGAAATTCTTATGTCTGCTTAAGAAATTCTGTAGTTTGATCTTCTGATTGCAATTTCAGAGATATGTATATAGGTCTTTTGCTCAGGAACTGCTTGTATATTTTGAATTAAGGGATCATGAATGAGATGCACGTTCAGTGCTGAGAGGTGAAACGAAAGCACATTGCTTCCCCAAATGGTGGGATGAAGAGCTTGTCAGTATCTTCATTATCTTTCTGGTACTATAAATCAAAGTATTGTAGGAAAAACAGGGCTGAAGCTGTCGTGTAACTAGAGCCTCTGCCCAGAGGTTTGGATGTACTTCTGTATATGTCTGACAGGTGTTTAGCATGTTCTGCAATGAGACTCCTTAATGCACCTTAAATCATCCAAAGTCCTTTGCTATTCTTACATTAAGAATGTATTTCCTAGCAGCTGTGCTGTTTCTCATTGTGGTTTAGGCCTCTTATTTAAATCTTGTTCCCTGTTCTATTCCATTGCAACAGCTTAGCTAAGGAACCTCCAGCTCTTAGAATATTCTCCTTCAAAATGATTGTATTTTCTCAGTTGAGTAGAACTATGTCAAAACAATCCTGTTTTATGAATGATGTTTAAACCATGAGGCTGTTTTGTGTGGAAGGGAAATGCCACTAATTCTGTCCTGAGGGAAATGCCACTATTTCTGTCCTTAATTGCCAACCCGCTCCATGTGAACTGAGCAGTCTGAATCCCAAGACTCCTATTTAGAGAAGCGAAGTTGAGAAGTGGAGTGGCTTGCAGAAGTGCTTAGGGACACTCTGCAATCCCTGGAGAAGCCATTTCGTGCCAGCTCTATGCACTGTATATCAGAAACTTTTGTCCCTTCCCAATTCCCACAGGGAAACTGGTTGCCTGGTCATTCCCAGGAGCCAGGCCCAACCCAGAGTATTTCAACACTCCAATTAAACGTCTGTAGTGGGAGGTCTGATCTCCCTGTACTTCTGTGTCACAGGCTCTGGCTTTGCAAAAGTCAACAGTTCAATGGGCAAATAAGTTAACAAATATCCTCCCACAGAAGCAGTCACTTTACTATTGTTTTGTGACTCATAAATTATCTCTCTTCTTTTCAATTTTTTTTTTGTTTTCCACAGGAGCAAATTCATCATCATTGCAACAGACACGCTTGCTCTCTGACAGCCACTTTGCTTGTAATACCAAACCTACACAATGCTTGATAGGAAATGTTCTGAGAGGATGAATCAAGGAATAAACATAAAACAATGCTGTGGATTGGAATTCAGCTGAAATGTCAGCTGAATTCTGATTATGAACATTGTATGTCTATTAAATTGTTCTTAGGTAGATAGAGACTCAAGGCACGAAGACAAAAAGAAAGAATAAAATTAAGTATATAACAGGTGATAGGTGCTGAAATGACGTCAGCTGTCTGACAGCTTATCTTTTATGATGGAAAAATAGGCTTTCTTCTGTGCATTTTTAAAATTTTTTATTGCAAACCTATGCAGCCTGATACTTCTATTCCAAGCTTAGGAGTAAGTTTTCAAGGAGTTAATTGAGAGCAATGAGAAAGAAGAAACTGGGCCATACTATGGTGGTTATTGTTGTTTAGGTTGAAAATAATTTATAATTCACAATTTTTTCAGGAGACGTTGTCAGCTCTTCAGATGTAGGAAGACCAAATGCACTCCGATATTTTTATTGAGCCAGTAAAGGACTGTGCTGAGCAGTGGCCACCATAAATATGTAATGTCATACCTTATAGGGCTAAACACTGTAATAGAAGAGCATCATTATAATGAGAAACCGATTAATAAAACCCTGTCATACTGTGACATGCTCTTTCTTGGTCGTGCTTTATTCTACAAGTGCACTCAAAATGTAGCGGAAGAAGTACAGATGCTCTGAAAAAGCAAGCTGATTAAAATACATATTGCATTTACAAGATAAATCTCAACTTTAATGATTGTCTGAATTACTAGGGGCCTTTCCTCAGGAGGGGAAAGGAAAAAGTCACTGTGGTAAAAACCATATATTAGTGAATGAGCCAAATGCTGCTGCTTCATCTTCTGCGTTGAGCAGATCCTGTAGGTTCCTGTTCCCTATTTTGGGGGTAACAGAAGGTGGTAAGTTCATGCCACAGTGACCCTCTAGTCCTGTCTATTCTGTGTTCCTGATTTGCTTTCCCATGCCTTCTCTGGCTCTGAAATCTGGGGAGATTACATATCCCAGTCTTCTAGAACACAAAGGTGAGGAACCTTATTTGCAAATATAGTGATTATTTCAGATTTTTTTTTCCATTAAAGAAACACATTATGTGAACTGCATTCTTGACCAGTGTAGATCCTGAGCTTTAGATGTATGTAAAGCAGCTTTGAGGGTATATTTTTCAAAAAAGCAGACACCAAGTTTCCTGGCACAGGAAAATGGTAAGAATTCTAGTTTAACACTTTTGCATTTTTAAGGATAGAAAGCTGGGCTGGAATGGCCTTATAGTGTGGGAAGATGAATAATAGCTAGAGGTAGTTAGATGCTCTGTGATTCTCTTGAACACACTAAATAGGCATCTTGGAGGAGCAATATTTGAAAACATTTCTAATTTTGAGTGATTCCACCTCTTCTGACGTGCTCTGTTAAAGAGACAGGAGGCATTTCTGAATATGGTGAAATCTGTAGAGCAAATAAGTTTTTTAAAGTATCCCCTTCAGCTTTTCTGTATTGCAGATAATACCATTTGTACAGCAGAAAACATATGAAATTACTTTGAAAATTGAAGAGGACAATCAGGGAAGTTTTGTAGGGCAAATATACAGCACCAGGAAGGCTTTTATTACATTTACATGGAAAAACCTCCTGGTGTACTTGCAGTATTTCTCCTCTCAATTAGTTGCTCTAGCCTTTGAATGCTCTTTCAAACAAGGTATCTGCTTTCAAAGGAGGAGATGGAAATGTTGCTTGGCTGAGTGGGTCAAAGTTCTTCATAATAAATGTAGTTTTAATTCAACAAGAAGCAGGAATTTTTCACAGAATGTGGTGTTGTCTTCTGTCCTGACTACTTCTCAAGAAATTTAATAGCCCAGACCTGAAGATTTTGTGACCTATTCCATGAAGGCAAAGTAGAAGCTGGGCAGTGAGAAGTGATCTCTTGGTAAATGCAGTATAGTGTTGCTTGTGTCTCCTCACTGGTCACAGAATGATAGGTCACAAGAGTTGAAAATACAAACTGTCTGGGCTCAGTGTATAGTATATATTCCATCTTCCCTCTAGTTTTTTTTTTGTGGCTTTTTCTTGTAGCACATATGCTGTAAACTGTTATGCTTATTTTTGAAGAGTGGGCATAAAGCAATGACTGTAAAGTTAGAAAAATATTTCAAATATTTCAAATAGGGATTGTCTTCATTGAGCTACATCAGACTTTTGACTCTAATCATATGTAGGAATGCAAAATATCCTGCAGATTATTTTAATTTTGTCACATTTTGAATATTTTCTTCCTCTTACACATTGAGGAAAAAAGAACTGAAAGAACTCTCATGATGAACTACTCAGTTCTGACAAAGACGAGCAAGTCAGCCTCATAGAACTAGGTGGCAGGGGAAACTGAAAAAAATATTATTAATAATCCCTTGTAAAATGAGAAGAATGATGGAAGGGAGCATCTGTTTCCTGCTGGATACTTTATTTGCTCAGAAAATTGTCTTGCTAACTTGCTTTTTCCATTCCCGCAAGTTTTATCCTAAGAGTCATAAATAAGAAACAAACCAGTTTATATGGTAGCTGTAAAGAAGGAAGAAAATATCTAGGTCGATCTCTGTTGACATGTGTTTATACAATGCAGTTCAAAGCTTTGAAAAAATTCCCTGAGAGATTTGACTATGTAAATATTTGTTAGTTGCCAGATTTGGAAGTGCAGAAAATGCAACAGGTCAAATCCTGAAACATTAACATAGTTCTTTTAAATAAGCTCTGAATGGGAAAATTTAAACTTGACCATAAATGGACTGGAATATCTTATTATTTTAAATCTCCTTTCCTGTCCTGTGTGCTCTTCACAAATCCTAAAAATGTTGCTTAAAAATCCACATTTTCACTGGAATTATTTCTGTTGAATTGCAATGATTTTTTGAGGGAGAAAAAACCCCTCACCCCACATTTGCTTTGTGATGCAGCTGGAATTAGCCTAAGGCTGTAATCTTTCTTCAAAGTAATGTAAGGCTTTCAGCTTCATAAAACATATTCTGACATTCTTAATGCAGAGATAGGATGCACTGGGTGAGAAAAAGGAAGATCAGTTACAGAGAAAATATAAGTAAATCAGCTACCCCGGGGCTGTCCTATTTTTACATTTATTTTTATCAGCAGTCTTGTTAAAAACAAAATTTCAAATAGCATTTTTAGTGGTTAAGTCCTCACCAGAGTGTGTAAAGGTTCTACAATCTGATCTCATTTGTTAAAATACAAAATCAGGTTCTCAGTATGGCATGCTTTAAACTTGTTTTTTGTAGCCTTGGATTACCCCATATATGCTCTTATGTACACAAAGACTACAAACTAAAGGTTTTAGTTCAGCTGTTAACTTCTGAAATAGGTTTTTATTATTTTTTTAATCCATTGTCCTCATTAAGTGAAATAATCTGTATTTTTCTAGATTTATTTTATTAAACTGTAGGATTCATTTTACAAGCTTGGAAATTCTTAGTTTTAGAAAAAAAAAAGTATGTATACTTTATACAGGAGAAAAAAAAATAAACTGACATTTTCCTTAGATTCCCAGGCCATGCAGTTTTCTTAGGTATTTCAGACTATTTATTTTACATGATTTCTCCCTGTTACATAAGAACTATGGTAATTTTTGGATGCTATTTTAAAAACAATTTGCAGAGAAGTGTCTCACCTGCTCAGATTCAGTTTAGAAGAGTATTATTTTTATACCTGATCCCCAGCACCCAGCAGCACATGGCACAGCCGCCCTGTCAGCAGTGGCAGGGTTGCTCATAGGCACAGCCTCCTACCTGAATTCTGTTCAGTGCCATCTACTTGTACAAGAAGTTCCCTCACAGTTATTCATGTGAGGAAGTAAGTGCCACTCATCTTGATTAAGGTGCTCACAGTGACAGCAGTGGAGAGAAGAGATGCAGGGCTGGATGGGGGTAATGCTAACCCAACAGGAAGGTGTAATGCTGATTAGTAAATAAAGAAGGAATGTGTGCATGTAGACAAAGCACATCCCATGTGTACCACGCTGTAGGTTTCTGAGTTGCTAGCTCTTGTTTCCTCAAATTTTCTTAATACTCCACCTGGAACATCTTGGGGATGATCCTGTGCAGGACCAGGCTAAGACTGGGACTTGATGATCCTTGTGGATCCCTTCCAACTCAGCATATTCTGTGATTCTCTGATTCTATGAATCAGGCTGGGGACAGGAGACTGGCTGTGCCATCTGGCATGTCTGTGGTAAAGCTTTCCTGGCTGTAACACTGAGAAGGTGTTTCACAAGAACTGCTATGACCTGGATTCGAACCCCATGGAAGCTTAAATCCTTTGTGTACCCTTCCCCTGCTCCAGTTTATGCTTGTCTAAACACGGATGGTGAAGCATGATACAGTTTGTCTCATTCACTTCAATAAGTTTTGGATCCAGTCTGATCAGATTTTAATGAACACTTTAAATTTTGTTGTTGCTAAAGCTATGGATTGCAAAGGCAACTCCCCACTCAGTTACAATGACTTGGAATTCTTAGTGAAATTTTTCTAGTTGCTTCAAAAACATCTACTGAAAATGCTGATGCACAGCAGATACCTAATAATAGCAATAGCTATTTAGATTTAATGTGAATCTCTCTCTTTAAATAAGGTGGTGCTTCTGTCATGGCAGCTTCTGGGTCTTTGAAAGTGCATAGAGGGCACAGTCTCCAAGCTGGTAAGTAAAAGTGATTATGAGGTATGTGTGTGCATGTAAATTTAAATGAATTTAAACTTAAATTATTTTAAATATCAGAAAATATCGAAGGTAAAGTATGATTTGATTCCCTATTGTAAGGCTTATGTATTTCTTTGGGGTTTTTTTGCTTTGCAGAGTTTTTGTTAGAAAGGCACTGACAGATGGGATAAGTTTAGAAGAGGCAGTGACAGATGAGATAAGTGTCAGAGTATAAGCAGTAATCTTATTCACAGTGGTAAAATGCTGACAGCACCTTAAAAAAGGGCACCCACAAAAAACCCCTCACCTCAGGCCATGAGAAATCCTGTACCCTAACAATGATATGCTGAGAAAAAACACCCACCACATTTAATTATACTTTTTCATGATAATGAAGAAAAAGAACACTGCCAGCAGATAAAATTATGTGTGTTTGTAATACTAAATTAATTACAATGTGTTCATTCTACGGACACAGCATTTTTACTTGCCTTGTTGGAACTGGGGTGGAGTCCAAGATCATGAAGAAACCTGGGCATCTTTTTTCAGCTTAGTGCTCATGAAGGACCAATGATGTTGTGCAACCTGGCTTCTTGTAAAGATGATGATTTGCACTTGGAAAGCCAAGTTATCTTTGGAAGGGCTAGTTTAAGCATTTTCTACAGAGCTTTGTCAGAAATCAAGAAGTTATCCATCATGTTGGAGGTGGAATTTTAACAAGAGTCTTCCAGATGCTCCCAAGATCACCCACTCACTGCTCCCTGATTCATGCGTTCAAGATAGCTCTGCTCCCACATCCATGTACAGCAAAACCCACTGTTGACTTCAGTGGCCTTCAGTGTGAATACTTGTAAAAACCTCCTGAAGTTTATTTCCTAGTGTTACATTCATTAGAAAATGCTGGCATCACCACTACAGAAAAGTCAACACTAGTCACTGTTTCTGAGAGTATTCTGTATGATTGTTTAGTTTAGACAGTTACAAGTCAAACCCAGAAAATTATACGCTTTGATTATATTGTACAAAATCCTAAATCCAAAGCCATTAACAGTGTCCCTGTATTCTAGGTCCTAAAGGTGGATATGAGATGCTAACACTTCCTTCAGAACCTGGAACTCCAACAGGCTCTGAGGAACCTGGTGAGTACAGATTTTTGTGGTCAGTTGCATCAGAGGACACACTAACATCTCCAGTTTATTTTTCCTTTTTGTTTCTTTCTTTTTTTTTTTTTGTTTAGATCTCTTTTAAGTGTTTATTTTTGAAGTGTTGCCTTTTGAACATGTCAGCTTTATGTGCATTCTCACAAACACACTTTGTGCTGTATTTCTGTGTTATTTATTGTGCATTTCTGAGAACAGTGCCTATATTGGGTAGAAAATATGAACAGCACTTGCTAAAAGAAAGGCAGTTTAAAATATAATTTTCTTCTTCCCTCCCCAGTTATACTCTTTTTCTTTCGTTTCCCCCTCAGCTCAGGGCCAATGAATTTTCAGCTTTACTCTTCTCCTGTTACTTGCTTAACTATCTTTTTTGATTCCTACATTTTCCCCTTTTCTCTTCAGGAAATCATGATATTCTACCAATTCTTTCATATGTAAGCATGCAGAATGTTGTAACCATGCATTTTCATCTGTTTTTCTTCCAAATTCTCCTTTCACAATGCTCTCAAATATTGGTCTTCTGACCCCTCTTATAAGCATCTTCTGCTTCTATCTACCCAGAATGGACTGCTGAAAGCACTGTCTTTGTCCATGGCTCTCTGTGTGGGCCTTGTTTTCTTAGTAGGAGCTTTGGACTCTTTTGTGCTTTTTAAATAAACCTTTATCTTAAAAAAATATGAACAAGTTTTTAGTGTCTAACGAGCTTTTGGTTTTTTTCTGAAGGAAAAATGAAATGCAAAGTATTTCTATGTTTACAAAGAAAGCACAGTTTCTATTAAGACAACACTGACTGAAAAACAGAAGACTTTTCCTTTCCTTCCATTCCAATTTCCAAACTTTGTTCTTGGTTGTTTTTTTCTTCTTCCCACTTTGAGAAGAATGTTTGGCAGTTGCCAAGGGCTTCTTTTTTCTGTGTGTTTCTTTTGTTTTTCTTGCACAAAGACCTACCAATGAATACAATATTCTCCATATGTGGCTTTTTAGTTCTCAGGAAAATCCCTTGTTTTGTCTGGATCAGGTATGATATTCAACTTCCTTAAACCTGTCAACTGTTTAGCTCTATAGAGAAGATTTCTAGTTTTCATACTAGCCAGTTTTGAGGATGCTTCACTTAAGCTCCTGCTACATCACTTTAACAGCGTACAGAAAGACTCCAAAAATTAACTTTTCCTTCATGGCTGTTCATGACTCTGTATTAGCCCTTAAGATTGTCATTTGCTTCTATTTGTGATGCAGGTTCTCAGTGGTATGATTCTGCTGAATTCCTTTTGGCACAGCCAGGCTAAATTCCTTTGAAATATTTTAGACAGAATAATTTCTGCGAATGATTTTTAATGAAGATACAAAAATTTCTTCTGTTTGATTCTGCATTGATTTTGCCATTTTTTCCCTAACATCTGGCTTTGGAACAACAGCTTGAAGTCTGGCTGTCAGAAAACTATTTGTACACTTTGTGGATGTTCCTAAGTTTTCTTTATGAAAATCTGTGGGAAAATTGGCCAACTTTGTAGGCTTTTAAATTTTTGGACTGCATAGTAGACTCCTTTGATTTAGACAGCTTAAGCCTGGGGAGATTCCATTATGCTGGAACATGCCCTTGCTGTTGCCTAACTTTGTGTGAACTATCTCTGCTATTCTTAATACTTCCAAGGAGATGAAAAAGTTTCTCTCAATGATTATTCATGGCTGTTGTTTGGATATAAGAAGTCATTCTTCCCTATGCTCTAAAATGCCTTGATATTCTACTGCTTTTCCACTCACATCTCAGTAGTGTCTAAACAGCAAAAGAGAAAAGCAGCAGTTTGGACAAAGTTTTGAGATGAGTTTTATGTGGGGACAAGGAAGGGCTTAATGGGAGAACTTCATGGAAAGGGAGAACCTGAAAGTGATACTATTTTTCCTCTGGACTTCTTTGTCTTCAGCTGGCTTAAGAGCAGAAAGCATTTAAGGGTAAGGACTCCAACTGGACTGGACTGGCAGACAAGATTAGAATAACTGAAAGTAGGGCTTGAAGAGGTCTTTAGAATTAATCCAATAAACAAAAAAAGTTGTCTCTAAGTCAAAATCACTTTATAGGAGCTATTTCCTGGTAGGTGTTAATCTGTGTCTTTTTTAGAAATTTCTAGAAAACTGTGGAATTTGCTCTAGTGTTCTTATGTGTTTTCCTGCAATGAAAGTCTTATATTACGTGGTCTGTCCCTACTTGACATAATTCCTATCTTTTTCAATTCAGTACAGGAAAGCACCCAACATTGTCTCCTCAAGCTTGCTTTCCCTTTACTTGAAATAGTTCTTCAGTCCCTTTTTTGGGATATGCTTTCTGAACCTCTAGTGCTATTGGTTGCTGTCTTGCAGATGATGTAGTAGTTAGCATCTTCCTAGAGCAGATCACTTCATATAAAGCTTCACTAACCTAAGCTGGAGCTGGAAACCTTACGACATAGTGCTGCACATGTTGCTATTATTGGGAAATGTCTGCATAGTGTTTATTTTCTGCCAAAACACAGCAAGATCCTGGTCTGTGGTCTTCTGCATAGATCCTGACTTGATCAGTGTGTCTCAGGATCTTTTAGGAATAAACTGTAGTCTTCTCATGCCCCATCTACCACTGAGGAATGTACTGTTTGGCAAGCAGAGTTATTGCTGCTCAATGTTTTCTTTCAGAGTGTTTTTGTATGAAATAGATAATTAGTCATTGCAAATAGATCTGTTATAACATGTTATTTATTTTAGAAGGGGCAGTAGGTTATTCAGCTGATGTCCCTACATCAGATCGACCCCACAGTGAGACAGCTACCTATGTTAATATTCCTGTCAGCCCTACTTCCAAAAAACAGCTTCATTACATGGAACTGGAACTTCAAGAACCTAGCACAAGCATAAGAGGTAAGGAAGTCTACAATATTATTTAAACAGCAAAGGATACAGTAATGCAGAACATATGGGGCATGGGGAATGCTAATTTCATATAAGGAGAAGCTGAGGGAGCTGGGGCTGTTTAGCCTGGAGAAGAGGCTCAGGGGAGACCTCATCACTCACTATAACTACCTGAAAAGAGATTGTAGCCAGGTGGGGGTTGGTATCTTCTCCCAGGCAACCAGCAACAGAATAAGAGGACACAGTGCCAACTTTTGCTAGGGGAGGTTCAGGTTGGACATCAGGAAGAATTTCTGCACTGAAAGAGTAGTCAGGCACTGGAGGTCTTTTCCAACCTTAATGACTCAATAATCTACCCACAGGCTTTTGCTAACCGGTAGTTGAACTCTGGTATGTTTGTGAGGCAGTTCTTTTAATTGGCATCTTTTTTTGGGAAAGATTTTTGAGTAATGGTGTTCTATAAGATGTTGCATCCTTTTGACAGGTGCATTGTATATGTGCTCCTTCTCAAGTGAACATTTCTAAGTCTGTGGAGTTTGAAAGACAGTAATTTGCTTGTGTTCTCGAGGTTTTCATCCCACGTATTAGGACTAAACTTACTTAAGTTTTCTTGCTTGGCTTCAGAAATGGGACTGTGGGTGTAGCTGTACAGGGCTTGCTCCTGAAGACACTGACTCTGGAGCCATGCAGCAAATGATTAAGAACAGAACACAGTACTCTTCTGTCTGCTGTCCATGAGGATGTTTGAAAGTGCTACAAAGAGAAAGCTAGCCCAATTATCTGATTTTTTTAAAAATACTTTGGATTGGGTATTTTACTTCTAATGCTTAACTTGAACAATTAGTACATAAGCATGCAATATATCTACCGTATATTGACATTTAGAGATGCAGTCCTTGTTACAGAAAGCATCTAATCAGAATCTGGCATTTAATTGCTCACATTTGGTATTGATGGTTTTTCCATCTATAGTTTCCAGCTATTAAGATTTTAGCTTTTATACTTTTAAATTCAGCAATTTTATAAACTTTGAAATGCTAGGATTTTTCCCATTGGGTTTTTTTAAAATGTTTATATGGTTTTAGTTAAGTAATTCTAAGCTTCTCTCAGACTTAAAAGTAGTTCTCCTGTTGAAATATTTTATCTTCATTTTAAAGACAATGAACCAAGGCATTAAGAATGAAGAGTCAAATTCCATAAACTTTCCTAAATGTCAGCCACCCTCTCAAGCTCAAATGGTGAAACTTTGAAGGTGCCTTTAATGACCACAAATACTTAATTTTTTTCATATTAAAGTTTTCCGAGCCTGCAGCCTGTATGTCTGCATCTGTACAGAACTATTTTACTCTAGAGAAGACTGAGCAGCTTTTATCTCCCCCCCCATTGCCAAAAAATGAACTAAAGTGTCATTCTGGTTGAGGCTGAAGGTGGTTGCTCTGGTAAATGTTCACAGGATGCCTAATCCATCCAAAGAACTCTGCCAACTGCCACAAATGTTTTCTGTTCAAATACCAGATGTTGTTCATTTACTGACTAGTAGCTTGGTGATGAAGCCTCATAGAAGTGGGAATGCTGAGTTCAATTTTGTCATTTACTAGAAGTAGTAGGAATGGAGATTTGAACCTGGGGCAGAAATGCGAGTGGTTTCATTTGTGCTTATTTGAAGAAAACCTGATAGCTGAAATATGTAGATATACAAAGCACCTCAAAAAGCCTTGTTTAGCTATGGTTATAATCTTACTCGCTTTACATACCTTGCTTTAAGACCAGGCCAAGATCATCCAGGAAATCAGTGGAAGAAGTGTCTCAGTACTTAACCCTGTGCCAGTTTTACCCAGGAATATATGAGGGGTAGAGTCTTTTACAGGGTTTCATTTGATGTTTCAGGGAGTGGATCATCCCGATATGCACAGATTGACATTGCAGCCACTGAGACAGCCCACAAAGTGGGAACACAGCACGCCCAGTGCCGGGAGGAACGTTTGCAGGAGCTGGAGCAGAAGAAGAAAGGGGCTCAGCAGTGACCTGTCTAGGAAAGAACCTTTGGCTCACCACAAATTGATACTAACTCATCTTCCAAAAGATTCACACTAATTGTAAAAAATAGTCACACAAAATGCTGCCATTGCTTCTTGCGTTTATACCAGATTCATTCCAATATCTTGATTCCTAATTGGAAAGCTGGTAGCATGAGGGATGTGTTTGGTCTTTCTTTTTGTTTTAATTTGGTTGTAAAGTCCAGATTTTTTTTTTCATATGCAATGACAGATGTAAGTTACCTTTTTCTATAATTCTAAAATCATGGAGAACCTGGAACCAATTTCAGTGTTTATTAAATGGTGGCATTTTCTTTAAAAATAAAGAAATTGAATGTGTGTAGATAAGAGAATGTGAGTGTGTGTGTGGTAAGTGTGCACATATGTTTGCATATGTGCACATGTATGTATGTAAACACACATTACTGATAAAATATATGTATATATCTGAGTGTATAAAACATGTAAAACCTCTATTAATATATTAATGGACTCTTACAAAAGCAAGAAAATCCAGTGCCTACTTTTTTGCAGGCACAATTTTGTTCAATTTATATGCTTATTTATGGACATGCCTAACTTTACCTATGGATAATTCAGCTTTATACCTCATCAAGAATCCTGCAGCTTTGGCTAAAGTTGCTCAGATTTAAAAGCTGTAGTGTCAGGGATGCATATGTGTATGCATACAGAAAAGAGCACACAAACGAGTTATGTAATTATATCTATAAGCCATAGTAATGTGAAGGGCCATTTTGGGTGCTTCTGTTCTTGAAAACCCTAGATCAAACCATAAGTTTGATTTCATAGCTGCTGAGTACCCGTAATACTTAGCATTTTTTCTGGAGTGGAACATATGTATCCCTTTGAAAATCATGCCTCAGGCTTCTCAGATAGAATATTTTAAAATCAGGGTATTAAAAAGAAACATTCACTTTTGAAAATTGAGTCCTTTATATCACAACCCCTATCCCGAATGTCAACCAGCATCAAAAGCAGAGCATCCACATTACATCTAAAAATTTCATTGAATAATTCTCTGCTGTCCCTAAAAACATAAAACCAGTTCTATGTAAGAGGATGATGTCTCCAGAGATGCTACAGAATTGAGGCACAACAGGATGTTATCTTGTAAAATAGGTTTAACCACGAGTCTGTGGCATCCTGCTTTTGTACAGTTAGACTGTATGATTCAAAACCTGGTTTCCCATGTATGATTCAAAACCTGTTTTCCCATGTTGCATTGCCTATGTAATTCTTCTGTTATTTTTATTTGTCCTGATATAAAATGTTATTTAAATAAAATGTTATATAAAATGTTATGGCAGTGACACTAGACTAACAAGGAAGTGTACTTATGAAGAAAACAATTTTTTTCCTGATAACATATCAGCTTTGGCTTCCAGACGTTACCAGGAATGATATCCTGGGTATTATGATTTTTTGACCGTGTCTTCTTAAGATCCAATATCACAGCCAAATTTTTAGATATATGTCATAATTTATACTGGTGACTGAAAGTTTTGTGCCAGTGAGGGTTTCACTAAATGACTTAGGATAAGAGATGGGTGTTTGTTTTTGAGGCAGAATTTAACCTATAAATTTATTTGACTGTAGCCTCAATACTAATGTAAAATATCAGAAATCTCTCAAATAAAAAATATGTGTTTGAGAGTTGACAATTTCCATTCTCATCTGTCCTGTGCTCAGATGTATATTTCTGTTAATCCACCTTGCTTATTTCTGAAGGGAAAGGAAAAGAAGCATTTCTTATGAGATTCTAAGTTTAAAAGATTTTTCTTATTTGACAAGTGAACGGGGGTGATCTGCTTTGTAAACACATGCTCAGTATAGCTTGAATGGTCTGGGCTTCCTGGGGTCAGGTTTATTTAAACTGAACTGTTCTTCAGTCAAGGATCCTCCACTGGAGGACTTGCAAAGTTAAATCTCTTGCTATGTGCCTATTTATATTTAATATTTAAAATGCGCATACCTTCCCTGATGCATTGAAATGCAGTGTTTTCCATGACAATATATAACGAAACTACAATATTTCTGTTGTAAAAATCTGTTTACCAGGAAAATATATTACCTAAGGTCTCTGCAAAGGCTGTCTTTCTGTATGTTGATCAAAACTGTTTGCACTGAATCTGGGACTTGTAGCACGGGTAAGGATTTGACACAATAGTAAAGGTCATCAAGTTGCTGCTGGCCTCACAGAGGAATCACAATTTGTAAAAAAATGCTTTTTGGGTTGAAAAGAGGCTTTGAATCTGTGCATGCACATGGTTCTCTGTGTACATGTGTTTGTGTATGTCATAGTAACTTCAACTAGGAATAGCTAGATGGTTGTATATAAATTTGCACTAATAGCCTTTATTAATGTCAACTCAATTATCCTATGAGACTTTCCACAAATGAAGTATTTTACTTTTTAGGCTTCTGTTTCTTTTTTTTTTTTTTTTGTATGTAGGAGGCTGAAGCAGAAGGAGAAACCATAGTGTTGCAGCTATCAAAAACTGGTTAGTTGTTTTGGTAGTGCCTCCCTGTCAAGTTACAGGGTTGGCATTTCTGTTGGAGAAATTAGAGCTTTCTCATTTGAACAACAGGAGGTCACAGAAATAGAAAACCTTTTTCCTAAATATGTAAAATCACCTGACTTCAACTTTCACTAGCAAACTGAGAACAATGGAAATCAAACCATAATCCTATGAGCAGACTTGTGCTCACTGTTTAGCTTCCATGGGTTAACTCTAGTACTGCTGTTAATGTCCAAATTGTTAGGGGTTTATGCACACACCTTGCATACAACTTGTGCACAAGTGATCTAAAATATAGTTTGTGACTGCTATAGGATGGTTCCAGATTCAGAGCTCTTTGCAAAAAACCCCAAAATATCTCCCAGAATTTTGAGATAAATGAGACTTGTAACTCTAATGATAAAAAAACGGATTTGCTTGGTTTTGATTTAGCATTCTATCAGAGTCAGATCTCCTCCCGCTCTTACCAGGAATTAATTACCAGAAGAACAAAACAATGTGATGTAGCTGATACTTCTGTAAGATGTTCTTGAAGTACATTAACATGGCAGAATTGCTGTTGGTGACATGACAACAAGCTGTCAGCAAGAGCAGTGTTTGGGCATAAGCATTAGTGTGCTGTGTATGTACCTCTTTCTTTCTGATGGACCTACTCAGTAGGTTGGCACCAAATGTAACTACTGCATCAGTGAGGTTTATGGCATTGTTCGTAGCTGTTATGGCGCATTTTTATATGCAAGTGTCTGGGTGATGGAATTTCTCCAAGGTAACATGCTGCAGGATGGAGGGCTAGAGTTTGGAGGCATTTAATTGCCCAACAATGCAAATAGTTGTCTGGGTTTTAATAGCACTCCCGACACCTAATTGTGGAAAATGCCAGTAGGTGTCTTTAGGCATGTAAATGTTTGTGAAAACCTGCCCTGAGAGTTGTTTTTAGCAAATGTCTTAGAAAAATTCCTCATTTTTCCTCTCTGCTTTAAACAAAGCAGTTTTAAATCAGTGTCCCTTGTAAAGCTATACTTGAATTATGAGTGATTATACCTTTTGTGAGATGCTGAAACATGCACCCTTTGGAAAGTTCCTCTTCTGGTTTGTCTGGGATAACACACGTACTTGCTAAAATAACCATGGGAGGAATACACAGAATTTCATGAGTTACTGTAAAAATTATGAATTTTTTTTTCAAATGACAGTACTGTTATATTTTTGTGTCACCTTTTCTCTGGGGAGATCCTCAGCTCTCATTCGACCAGTCATACAAACTGTGTTTTGCAATTTAGCTTGAAAGGAAAAGTTAATTTAACACCATGTAGCAATAGGAACAAGCAAAGCAGAGTAAGGATGGGAGAGTTAATAGTTATTAAAAAGAAGTTTGTAAGGAGCAGGTTTGCAAACATTTTCTTTTCAGTGTAGGTGAATATTAAGTGCCATTTTTTTGAAATTTGTATGGGTTCTCATGGATTCAATTTTATGCTTTCCCCTGACCAGCTGTATCAGCTGAATGGTCACAAATCCATGAGGCCTAGTGGGATTCATCCCAGAGTGCTGGAGGAGCCAGCAGATGTTATGGCAGACCCCTTTCAATCATCTGCCAAAGGTCTTGGGCATCTGGGGAGGATCCTGATGACTGGAAGCTAGCCAGTGTTATTCCAATATACAAAAAGGGCATAAGGGAAGACCCAGAGAACTACACACCTGTTAGTCTAACCTCAGTTCCTGGAAAGATTATGGACAGGATCATGCTGAGTACAGTTGAAAGGCATTTCAATAATGCACTCATCAGCCTCAGTAAACATAGGTTCATATAATTTGATATCCTTCTGCAATAAGGTCACCTGCTCCAGGATGAAGGGAAGGTGGTAGATGTAGGTTTTGTTGCTTTCAGTAAGGCTTTTGATACTTTCCTCACAGCATCCTTCTGGACAAGTTTTCCAGAGCAGGTTCATGGTGTGCTGGGTGAAGTACTGGCTGAGAGGCAGAGCTCAAAGGGTTGTGGTGAATTGGACTAGATCTGTCTGGTGCCCAGTCACCAGCGGTTTCCTCAGGGCTCAATCTTAGGGCCGGTTCTGGTCGATAAGTTTATCAACAATCTGGATACAGGAGTGAATGCCCCATTAGAAGGTTTGCTGATGACACCAAATGGGGGGATGCTGTTGAGCCTCTTGAGGGACAGGAGGCCTTGCAGAGGGATCTAGATAGATTGGAGCATTGGGCTATGATTAATGGGATGAAATTTAACATGTCCATAGCCAGATTCTGTGCCTAGAATGGGGTAACACTGGGCATGAGTATAAATGGGGAGAGGAGTGGCTGGAGAGGAGGAAGGATCTGGGGGTGCTGGCCAACAGCAGCTCAGTGTGAGTCAGCAGTGGGCCCTGGCAGCCCAGAAGGAAAACCCTTGCATCAAACACAGCATGACCAGCTGGGCAGAAGAGGTGACCTGTACTCAGCGTTGGTACAGCCTCACCCTGGGTGCTGTGTGTGGTACTGGGCCCCACAACTTAAAAAGTAAGGGAAGGTCCCTGAATGCATCCAGAGAAGAACAACAAAGCTGGAGAAAGGGGTGGAATGCCTGTGCTTTGAGGGGTGGCTGAGGACACTGAGTTTGTGTTGTTTCAAGCAAAAGAGGCTGAGGGGTGACCTCATTGCTCTCTATAGGTTCCTGAGGACAGGAAGCGGAGAGGGAGATGCTCTTCTCCCTGGTACCCAGTGATAGGATGTGCTGGAATGGTTCAAAGATGCACCAGGAGATGTTTAGATTGGACATTAGGAAGCATTTCTTTACCAAGAGGGTGGTCAAACAGTGGAACAGGCTTCTCAGAAAGGCAGTCAATGTCCCAAGCCTGTCAATACTTAAGAGGCACTTGGACAATGTCCTTAATAACATGCTTTAACTTTTGGTCAGTCCCGAATTTATCAGGCAGTGGGACTAGGTGGTTGATGTAGCTCTCTTCCAACTAAAATATAATATTCTATTTCTATTTTTTCTGTTTCTTGTTATTCTATTCTATGCCATCCCATCCTAAAGATGACAGGCTTCAGGGAAGCCTCACTCTGAGGCTTAGGGCAATGATATCAGTTGGTTACTGATCAGTTGCTTATAAGTTTTCTCTGAAAGGCTGGAATATATGTGACAGGCTAATACATGTAATTCTTGTCCTGGATTCTGATACAATAGATTTATAAGACAGTGAGCAAGTTTAGGAAAGTGCAAATGACACGTAAACTTTGCATTTAGTAAAAACTTGAGGTTGAGTGAACTTTAAAGCTTTTGAGCTTTCAAACATTTCCCTGCATCAGAGCATCTAGAAATAATTCAAATTTATTATCCCACTGTGTACACAGAGGCGTATGTAACATCACCGTTTTACTGAAATAACACGTGTCAACTTATTTGAGAAATGTGCAGTGTGGGGGGTGGGATCAAAAGCAGATTTAGCATGACAGTAATTTGTCTCTACATTACATTATACTGTTGTGAAATCCTTAAAAAGAAAAATAAATAAATAAAAAACTCCTAGCATCTGCTATTGTATAAGTTAAATTTTACTTATCTGTGGGCTGAGCTGGAAATTTATGGACCGTTTGTATCCAGAAAATAGAGCATATTGAATGTTCAGAAAGGAACCTGGCCTTTGGATACTGGAGTTTTATTATGTAATGAATCACTCAGATTCCTCACTCCCCGTGTCTCTGCCACATTTGGAGGATGTACCCCATGGCCTGCCTTTGGCTGCTATAACACTTTGTCCTTTTACTACCAACAGCCAGTAGTACTAGACACAAATTGGGAAGCACAGGAAAAAATCTTACTGGGAATTTCATGAAATAGGTAGGTGTCAGCAACGAGCCAGAAAGCAGCAGTTGTCCTTTGCCAGCTATTACACTGACAGAAGGGCAGCACCAGAAGAGTGTACGTGTCTGTAAAATGCAGTTTGTGCCAGTGTTGGAGATCTACTGGCATTGTACAATGTGTGGTTTATAGCAAGGAAGTGGTTTCCTTGAAAAGACTGAAATTGAGGCTGTGTCCTTATTCACATAGATGATGTGCTGGTACTGCCTCCACCAGGCATGGAGTAAAACATCAGTATGATTAAAGGCTGGAGTCCGCTCTAAAGAGGCAGACTGCTATGCTCCATGTATGATGGTGTGTCTCATTATCCCGGTGTCATGTCACGCAAACAGTTCAGGCCTGTACTGAATAAACAGTCTAGAACTTGGACAGAATTATCCTCCATGTCTGCTTTTTTCTCTGTGGAAAGTATATGAAAGCTTAGAAAGTAATTTGGATGAAGGATGGTGAGAGCTGGGCCATGCTACGAAACAAAAGAGCACCCTGACCTGATGTGAAGGTGCACCTAGTTCTGCATTCAGCTATGCTGGTGTCATTTACAGTGGCTGGGATATTTGATAGAGATGGATTAGGTCTACTGAAAGCCCAGGAACTGGTCTTAGATTAACTTTTGCTGTCTGTCCATTTTATGGTGACTGCATGATACTAGTGACCATAAGTGAGAGCTGTGAGGATGCATTTCCTGCGGTGACTGGACTTGAAGCCCCAGGTGTGCTGCTTTGGAGTTTGCAGACACTAGATGCTCTTCAGCGTGTCTACCTCTGTCCAAGCCCTCCTTTACAGTGGCGACATTTAACGTGGTCAGACCCCCTCATTGCTGTCCCTCTGGTTGGGAAACTGTCAAGGTGTGGGTTACAGCCTGCAGCTGGCCACGTCTTCAGTTTGGACTGTGATGGGAACCCTGTCCCTCTGTCCATCAGCCCTGAGCAGTTCAGGAAGAGCCACATGACCTTCCTCTGCTCTCAATCTCTGCTGTAAGTGGTCAAAACTGAATAGGGTGAGTCGTTCTGTTCCTTGGTTTGAAGGAGCTGCAGAGAATTCATATTTATTCTCAATGTATGTTTCTGGCTAAACATGCTCACTTCTGCTTCTTCTGTGATCCCAGACACATACTGTGGCAGTACTTTGGACTTCTGACTGTCCTAGTTGGTTACATTGGCTATTTTTTTCTTTCAAAATTTCAAACAATTCATAAAAACATCTCTGGAAAACCGTGTTCTTATTCTGAATTAATAACAAATCATAAAGGAAAATTTTGTTTTGCAGCTCTGCAGAGAATGAGGGTCCATTAGTACAAGACCTGAAACAACTGATCAGTGGTAAGGGTTTAGTGATACCAGCAAACTGAGGCTAATGCTAGCATTGCCTAAGACATATGCATCCCAGATAGATCATGGTTATTAGCTGCTCAAATGAAGGCTTGGAAAAAGCTAACTGGAGTCTTCCAGGCTGCAGTTACCAGTGTAGAAGGTGTTTAGACTGTTGGAATGTGGGTTTTGTGTAAGAATCTGTGTCAGTTCAGTACAGATTAGGAAAAAGGTATAATCTGAAAAATTCCTACCAAAACAGGGAGAAACTTGCTGCATTTCCCACTACCAGCAGTCTGCTCTTGAACCAAAAAGAGTGGTATCTCTTGATTCCTAAGCTTTTGCCATGGCACACTCATCTTTGAGAGATGTCACTTTTTGCACATAATTCTTACTCTTCTTCTGTTTTCTTGAACTTCAAAATAGAACAATTAAAGGGACACCAATGGCCCCAGGAACTGGTATGAAAGAAGACTCTTTATACTCTTTGACTGGGCAAATTTGGAATTGCAAACCTGAGTCCCAGAACCTGGAACCTAATTGGTTGGAAAACGGACTCTTTCCCCACTGAAGGACCATTTAGTTAATGGTTTTGGTTCAGATGTCTTCTTAAATTAGAAACTGAGATTTGAATTTTGCAGTTGGACTAATGGATCCAATGCCAGGCATTGCAAATTACTGGTTTTCATACTCAGATTTTCAGTTCTTGGTGTGTTTATTCTTAAAATAGTGCAGCTCTCTTCTCTCTTTAAACTGCCTGGAAAATTATAACTGTAGAACATTAAATACCATTTTATTTTAGTAGGAGGCTTATTTCAAAGTGATTCAACACTCACTTTGCCCATAGAAATAACCAGGTTAAAGTTACCATAGACCAGTTATTGACAGGCAACCTTTGAGACTGAAATGGTTAGTTTTATTAAAATGGATGTGGCAGCTTTCTGGTAAATTATCAAATCAGTGAAGGAACAAAGTTCACATGTTAAGCATTAATGTCTGTGTACTGTTTTCTTTTTGATTTAGCAGACTGCTCTTTTGTTGAGCAGTGGGAAATTACACGAAGGTTTGGATATGAAAGTGTGTTAAGGGCTATTGATAAAAGCATTTGGGTTGCAATCACTGCTGCACCAAATACAGTTCAACTTGAAATATTTGCTGTGGAGGAAAGTTTATGAGTTTATTTTGGCTCTACTGGACAGATTTTATGAATGCTTCTATTTTATGCCTCTGGCTACCAGTAAAAGAAATCCATACAGTCTTTTTTTTCTATAGGTTAACATCCTGCTTCCCCATAGGTGCTATATGAATGGCCTGAAATACATGTTAACTGTCTGTTGTATTAGGAAATGTTGATTTTGGTATTTAGAAGCAGTTTGTTAGATAACATAATACATATAGAAAATGCAGCACTCCATTCTCAGTTACTAAGGTAGGTCTGTTTGTATTGAAAGCAATAATCTATTCTATTTACTGACTTAAATTACTTTATTTCTTCTATTCTCATTAAATACTATGGAAAGAAAAAGTGCATTTAAGTATTATTTTAAAACTGCCTGTGTACTACTTACTAGAAGATTTTTGTATGTGAAATGGCACCTTTCAAAAAAAAAAAAAACAGGCTGAAACCTTCTCTGAAGTGGCATCAAATGATGGCAGAGAAGAGCTGTGGATGATGAGCATGTTTGGCAAGAAACATATGAACTGTGATTTATCTCTGTCTGGGTTAGCCCAGAGCTGAACACTGTACTTGGGTTGATCCTGGGTTAGGGCCTGCAGAGGAGCTCTCAGCAGCCTGGCTCCCAGTGCAAGAAGGCTCTGGTTCTGGGCACTGTGGCACACTGGATCCTGGCTGGGGACCTACATTCTTTCATGGGGTGTAACTAACTGCACTAGTTCACCTGGACCCATATGTTGAATAAATGGCAGAACTGAAAATATGGTGTGTTAGGGCCCCTTCAGCTCCCTTTAGGGTCAACGGGGTGAGATGGCTGCTGAAGTGAAGCTGCAGACCCTGAGCTGGGATTAAGGCAGCAGCCACTGAGATGTGCCTCCCGTCCTTGAACTGCTATCCAGTCAGGGCTTGAAGCCCTTCTGAGGCCCTGCTAAATGCTCAGCCAAGATGAGCTGTCAAGGCAGCCAGAAGCTAAGCTGGTTTCTCTGTCTCTTGCTTTTTATCACCTTCTGTGCAAAAGCTCTGTTAACCCTGGCTTGAGGGAACTCCACAGAGAGAGCTGGGTACACAGCAAGCAGGAGAGCCCAGCCAAGGATCCTGCTTCCACCAGCTCTCAAGCACTGAGATCCCTACCTGCAGGAACTAGATCTGAAAAGGCACATGGTAACTCAGGTCACAAAATGTAAATGATCTCTACTTGGTGAATTTAAATACTCTTGGTATTGTGGATCT
Source organism: Pseudopipra pipra (assembly GCF_036250125.1). NCBI lineage: Eukaryota > Metazoa > Chordata > Aves > Passeriformes > Pipridae > Pseudopipra > Pseudopipra pipra. The sequence goes on along the minus strand of NC_087552.1, from coordinate 66,274,055 downwards.
ATCAGGCATCAGGATCCCTTGGGAGGCAGAAATTGTTGCAGCAGTACATCTACTGTAGTGCTGTTCCTTGTCTTGGTAGAATGATGCCATCTTAGCTGTTGTACCAACATGTAGGATGTGCTTATTTTAAGAAAGACTTGGTTATTTCTGTTGTATTTAATGCCTTAAGTATTTATTTTCCTCTCATTTCCACCCCCAAACTTTTTAACAAATAAAATCTGTCCTACTTCCAGTCACTGACATGTTTACTTAAATTGAGGTTGTTTTTCAGGGCAGAATTTGACTAACTGTATAAAATATTAAATTTTCTGATTTTTTTTTCTCCTAACAAATGCAGTTCTTTCCTCCCTCTTTTGCTCCCACTTTTGTAGTTCAAATTGTTTCTCAGAGTGGTTTGAAAAATTTGGTAATTTAAATAATTGCAAAAGGATCAGATAAAATACCTACTAAGGAAGATAAGGTTCAACCACTGTTTAAAAGCTGCTAGTTCTTTCCTTTTCAGATGCCTCTTCTGTGCAGTCTCACCTATGAACTCCATTTTCACCTCTCATGGGGTACAGGACTGAATGTGTATTTCATTCATACCATTTTTCTTTGCTTTGAATTTTTGTTGCTATTTACAGAAACACAACAGTGGTGACTCAAGTTACTTTTTAATCTTTAATGTCTCAAACACTACCCACTCTTGTTAATTTGGCCATATGAATTCTCTTTGGAGGCTTAAAAACTGAAATAATTAACTGACTTGTACATACGTTGTTGTGTGTGAGGTGCAGGCTATAGAAACTAGAGTGAAATCAGACTTTACACCTCACTAGCCTGTACACTACTCTGCCCCCAAATCTCAAAATCAGGGAAAGCCCCAAGGAGTCTTGACAGGAATGGAGACTATTCCTCATGTCTTCCCTAGGCTGTTGTAGACTCTACCTCAGCCACAGACTATTTCAGGGGGAAGTTGGATGCAGGGGCAGCAAAAGCCTTTTTATTTTTTTTTTTCCTCTAGGTTTGTGTGAACAATCTTTAGGGCTGATGACTCATTAACAGCTATGTTCAATAGCTAAAGTGAGGTGACTGTGCTGACCCCAGCCTCCAACCTTTGCTGCTGCTGATCTGTGACTCGTTCCCAATTTTAAATTACTGAGACATGTAAATATTTTGTCAGCCTCTTGTACTTCACCGTGCTTGCCAAACATTCTCTCTGCTGGAGCTTTCCTGGCCTTTGAGCCCAATTACTGTTATGGTGTGGTGGGTAAAGACAAGGTACACCCACCACTGCCTGGTTCAGCCATCGCTGCTCTTTAAATCCTGTGCTGAAGCAGCTCTGCACTTGTTCAGTAACTCATCAGACCCTGGTTATTTGTTCCATGAATACAGCACCTTGTGCTGCTCTGAACTTCTTCAGAAATTCCTCAGTAAGCATATTCTATTTCAGGTACATGCTAAAGATGAAATCCAGCTTTCTGCTCTGCCCTCCTGTGTGGAGCACACACCTGCTCTGCCTGCCTGTAGTGTAGGCTGAGACACTCACGTTGCTTTCCCAAATGCAGCATATCTCCCTCAGCAGCAGTGTCTGAACATGCTCAGGAAAAGCTCTTCCACTCCCACAGAACCCAGTTAGGATTGCTAAGCAGGAGTGGCTTTGCTTAGCTCCTCTCCTCTGCTGATGTATTTAGTGCATGTGTGCAAGTTCTTCACCCAAGAACAAGTGCTGGGGACCTCTCCACATCCAAGCTACAGCCACCAAACTGATTTGGGGTACATAGATTTAATTCTTACTCTGCCCAAGGGAAAACCGAAGGACATAGTGAAGTCTGCACTTTCTAACATAGTACAGAATACAAAGTGTTCTGCATTCCTTTAAAAATTGAAAAAAATAATGATGACGACAACCTGTAAGATAATACAGCTACTGCTCTGATATAGAAGCTGAGCAGCCCTTCAAGTGATAGTTTGGGGAAGAAATAGTGTGTAGCATCTAGAAAAACAAACAAACCAGTTTTCTCATAAATAGCTTGTAGCCATTTTTGGGTTTACTTTTTTTTAGCTTACCAACCGAAGGTGATGTATACCATAAACTACGTGAACTGAGCCATCTCTAAGGAGACTGATAATATTAATAGTAGCCTGCTATCAAGATGGACAATGAGTCTCTGAAATATAAATAATGCTTAGCTTACATAAAATTAAAAAAGTAAAAAAAAAGCTTACTGCTTCAAAGAAAGAGATTCGGAATCTCAAAGTAAGACTGCTACCACAGTTTTGGTTCAGATCTCCATCATAATATTAGTCTTTATGTACAGAATCATGCTACTTTTATCCCACGATGGACCCAGGATGAGTGGCTTATTCTGACTGAATGGATCTCTTCACTATTTCTCATGGAACAGGTAGGGAGAGCAAGGTTCAGCTTCCTCATGTAGCACATGGCAGCACTGCAATCTGCAAGTCACAGAGCTCCTAAACCAAGCAGCTGTAATAGATTACCTACGCTGGACCTTTGCCTTAGCCTTGTTCCTGAAAAGTGTCATTTGAAATAAAGACAATTTCAACCCAGATATCTGATGTTTGCCAAAGTTCTGACCAGAAAAATCTGGTCTTGAAAGGGAAAGCGATAATAACCTTTACTGGATATTGCACTGGAATATGTGCTCAGAGAGAAGCTGCTTTAGGGAGCCTCCTGCCTATTCAGAACATAGAAACACATTCTTGTGGTACAAAGCCACTCCTCCTCTCTTCAAAACTACTGTGTGAATGAACATTACAGGAATAAGCAGCATGCTCAAAACTCAGGTCTGGTTACTCCTTGCTATATGAAAGGGAAGGAAAAGAAAAAAAGCCACATCAGTATCTTTGATTTTTTTAATGACTAAGTGTAACAAAACCAAGCAACCATGAACAAGATAATTGTACACAAATATTCAGTAACTTCAGATGTGTTAGTCAATAAGTAAACTGTGTGAATTGACCTCAGTACTTGTTCCCTCCTTACTCCTCCTCCCTCTCTCACATGAAAGACTCATACACAGTGCAGCTCTGAGCCACTGCTCAAAGTCAGAGCCATTGCTCAAAGTCAGTAGAAGTATTTTTGTTACCTTAAGTAGGAAATGTAATAGGACAAGCATTGAAATAAAGACTTTTCTGGTCTCTGTTCTAACTGCCTGTACCTCAGTGTTTGCTTTCACTGATAAGAATATCTTACCTGACTGTAAGATTAGTATTTTTTTACTAGCAGGAATCTTTTGAGAGTTCACATATTTTTACTTTTGACATGACTGATTATTTCAAAGGCTGCTACTTGATTCATATGTGATATTTATATGATCCAAGATGTGCAACTTAAATATATAATCTAATCATTTAATTTTGTAGTGCAAATACAAAACTGGCAATTAAGGAGACAAAAAAATACATTTTCTTACAGGACAAATCTGTTCAATCCTTACTATTTCAGAAGGATTCCTTAGTAAGCCCTGTTCAAAAAATCACATTATCTGTTTTGTCTTAATAGATTGATCCCATGAAGTAGAACGAATTTTTATAATTCATTGTGTTGAAGACCTTGAGAGATTCTGCTGGATAAGTCTTGCAAGTGCTTCTTTACCTATCAGGAAAACCAAACACATGACAAAAATTTCAGTAAGACAAGAAATTATCAATATAATTAATATATTAGATGTTATTAGTATATGTGACAATGGGGAGAGTAGAGAATACGGAGATTTCAGGCCTTTTAGAATTAGGTCCATAAAAAACAATTATGTGTATCCTTTACTAAACATGAGAACAGAAGTGCCTTGAACTCCTCCTCTGGAAGTCATTCAACTTGCATGCAAAATCAGCACTGGACAATCTACTTACCCTCTAGTGCTGAGTTAAGCTTTCAACATGTATGCACACTGGATTTATACAGACCTTATATCCTAGTTCTTTTGTCTTTTCTTCCAGCATGGCATATTTCTCTTTGTTTCTGTTCAGATGCTCCTTATCTCCAGTTCCCTCTACATGCTTCAGTTTTTGGTGTGAAATCTCTAATTGTTTCTGATAGTGATGGTGTTTTTCAATTTTTGCTTCAAAATGTTTCAGCTCCTCCTATGACAACAAATACAAACAGCTTCACAGGATTTTCTTTTCAAGGCTTCCTTTCTCTTTTCCTGTCAAGACACTCCTAAGGATATTTTACTAAGTGAAGCACAGAAAGCTTTTTCAATTCCCTGCTTCTTAACAAGGTCTGGACAATCCATTATCATCACCACCCAGACACCTGATTTTGAAAGCAGATGCTGAAAATGACCCACTGCGGAGTCCTTAAAAGGAGACTGTGGATGGCTGTGAGGTGCTGGGAGATGAAAGCAGTGAACACCAAATAAAAAATTTTGCATAAGAACAGTGGACTGGGGAAAGGGGAGGGAGACACACAATTTTTAAAAGAAGACTCTTTTCAAAATCAGGTCCTGGATCTGTTATTTTCTGCTCAGACTTAAATGTTTTCTGGATTTACACTCTGCTATGACGAATCTGAAATAGGATGAATTAGTTAACAAACAAAAAGTAAGTCTTAAATTGCCCCAAAGAGAGTGGCCAGCCTGTGGTGTTCAGTGATGTATCAGAGACAGTCCTCAGATAGCCTGATAAGGGGGAGTGAGTAAGGTCTCTACGCACCAAAGCACGTTCTTGCTTTGCTAATTCAAGGCAAAAGATTCAGTTTCTCTGTGTCTTAGGATACCTCCTCTGTGAAGCGGATATGAACAGTTCAAACTGTTATGCCACTTATGGCAGCAGGTCTATGCATTACATCCAGAGATACCCAACCAAACCCTGCAGTAAAATCCTGCTTAGACAGAGCCCGCTTCATTTTGTTCGTTGGTGTGTTTCAGTCCTGGTGGCTGGTAAAATTTCTCTCATTTCAAGACAATTAAAAAAAAGATTAAAATCCATCATCTTCATAGTTCTTTTTTTAGTTTTCAAAGGAAGGAGGTTTTGTCTTCAATATTTCTGACAAGAAAATAGTTTCTTTTCGCTGTAGAACATTCCAGTCTGTTTTACATACTGCATTCAGGACCTCAGTTTGAGGTTTCATGGTCTGATAAATCATTTTAGCTGCAGATGTTTTACTGATTCTTCCCATCTTACTTTTGTTAGGATGTCCCAACAATCACGGTAACAATACAGGTTTGACCTGGTGATGAGGGTCTGCATGAAAGATTTCTACTAAAACAGTAGAATTAATAAGCAGATATGTGTTCTTGCTTATGGAATTGGTTTTTTCTTTTTCACTGTGGCAGATAGGAAGGTCAAATTTACCTCTCATGCAATTGTACAGCCCTGACCAAAATGTCCCACTGAGTAGAAGCCTTGTTGCAGACTTCAGCACCTTTCCTCTGACACTCTTAGAAGCAGGGCCACTGAAATCAGTGTAACTAAAATGTTTGCTTTGTAAGAGAATTGGGCTGTACGTGAGTTAAAATAAATAAATATAGATCTTTAATATCTCAGAGAGATAGATTTCAAACCTGGTCCCAGGCAGTTAAAACTCTCTCATTACCTTATCTGGAAAAGAAGCTCAAAGTGTCCCCAGCCTGGCTGGTAAGACAACATCTTTTGTACATGCAGCTCCATGAAGAAGCCCTAAAGAGAGTTACTTCTTCAGGCTATCAATCAAAATCCATTCTGATAAACACGAAGAGTCAGATGCAAAGATAATCAAACATTTTCTCATTGCAACTTGAATTGAATAAAACCAATATGAAGCACATAGGAATTAATTTCTATTATATTTCCTTGAAGAGCAGTCACAGGAGTTTTGGGTTAGTTCAACATAGCTCCAACAGGAGGTTAACAGTGCAAGAGGTGGGCATGAGAGGCAAATTGCTGGTTATATAGGCTGCACTGCTTCCCAAAGAAGTAATTAAGACACTGGGTAAGAGAGGTAAATCTGGTGTGTTGGAAACAAAAAAGCAGGGTTCAATCTTTCAAAGACTTGAAATATGTGACACTTGTTCTGACAGGATTCAGAATTTTCATTTTGCTGATTGTAACAGAACCATGCATATGACTAGTTACATACGTGTTTATATAGTATTAACAAAGAAGCATTACTTTTTTTTATGATGGCTGGAGGGTAATACAGAAGTGGCTGCAATCAGAGTAACATCGAGTATTTCTTTACGTGGGAAAATATCTTTGCATAAGAGATCTCATTGGAATTCTACTTACCCGAAAAGACTCAAGTTCTTTCTCAGTGAAATTGGCTGATTTGGCCATGTCCCACAAATCAATCACCCTCGGTTCTTCAAATTCTAAACAAACACATACCACTAAATGAAAATCTGGACACAATGCTTTCATGCCCAACTTCTAGGAAGTATGAGCATGCTTTCTCATATACATACACACAGAGACATTAAACACTGCATTACTAATAGATCTATTTAGATGAAAAGGGAAAAGATACAAGTACTGGATAAAACTACAGTACCGCTGTAGCAAGTAGTTTTTCAAAAGCAAAAAAATCCCCAGAGGAACTGAATAACAGCATTGTTTGCTCTGCATGTTGTTTTGCTTGCCCTCTAGGGGCTGAAAGTGTAATATCCCTACTCATGTAGGCGTGGAAGACAGAACTACCATCTCAACACATTGCTCCTATCCTTTCATTAGGCTTCTAGTGTTGGGTTCCACATAGAACAGTCTGGCTGTATCTCTTCAGCCCACTGTGGTACACTATTACTGTGATACTGTAGCTACCTTATTACTTGCCCAATGATTTTTATTTTTTTAAAATGAAATTAATCCCAAATAAGCACAAACCCCACTGTATCATACCACTGGTTGTGTCATATCCTTGATGACTGACTTTACGCAAACGCTCAAACCCCTGATTGATGCTTCTTAACTTCTCTTTGAGTTCTCTGTGCTTGTTGTGCAAGATTTCCTCTTTCACCAGGTTCTCTTCAGATGGATTGATAACATTTTTGTGGATATCTGTTGAAGAAGAACGAGAATTACTGATTGTAGGCCAAATCTTTATAGGTCAATAGAAATCCACCAAATCAAAGGTGAATAAAAGATGCTAAGGAAATGGCATGGGGATGGTTGATGAGTCCTTTGCCTTCTTTCCTCGACCAACCAGAATATCTGACAGTGAAATGACTTTCAGCAGCTTCCAGCTTGGACTATACAATGCAAACATCAAATTATCAGCTTTAGAATTCCTCAGCTCTCAGAATTTTCAATTACTACAGCAAGCTGGATTCAGATCCTTGATGCCCTAATACACCTCAGGATCGGTGCCTAAGATATTTCAGTATATCCTCTTGGTGGAGGAGTATATCCCAGCCTGTGAGATAAACCATGCATGTTCTGCAGACTTTAAAACCACATTTTGCAGCAGCTTGCTGCACAATTTCCAGTTAACTACTATGGCCATCATTGTTAATCTGATGGTATCTTAGCTGCTTGAAATGCAGGCAGAATTGGAAAACTAAAATGGCAACATTTTCATTAGCTGGCAAGATTTTTGGAAGCTAATGCAGAACTAAACCCAGTAAGTATTTGAAAATGTCAGCACCTGCAAGCAGTTCTGACAGAAATGTCAGGAGTTTCAAAGAAGTTTGGAAATGATAGAAGCAATAGGCAGAGAAGAGAGTTGTACTGATCTCGAAACATCAGAGAAATGTTCAGGTACCTTCTGTTCTGCTCACGGTCTCCAACAGAATATTGTATTCATGAATCTTTTCTTTGTGATGCTTAAATTCTCGCCAAAGCTTATTCAACTCCTCATCAGAGAACTTCCCAGAGGTTTTGGCCTGAAAGAAACGTGAGCTGATTATATTTTCCAGGCCAAGTGCTTTTAAGTGCACTCACATGCCAAAACGTCCTTCCACTTCCCACCACATTTAGAAAATTATTAAGTGCAGCTTTTCCTTAGATCTTTTAATTCTCTTAATATTAGTATGAGGTCAGGATTTAGACACTGATGGATAAGGTGGCTTTAATCATGTCAAAAAGAAGTTTTCTTCAGACTTCTAAAGCCACCCTTTTTAAGCATGAATGCATATCCTAGAAACTTCCACTTGAATACTAGACTGGGAAAGTTCTTATTTAAAACCCCTCCCCGCATATATTTCACTTGTAAGCAGCCTATGAAATGGTTCTATTTTAAATGCATTTTTTTAAAAAAGCTGATAAACAACAATAAGAAAACTGTGAAAAACACCATAGATATACTAATACACAGTGTGATAGTCACACTCAGGGAAATCACGAGTTCAATGAAATTTGACTGAAATTCTCCATTTGAGCTCAGTGGACCCAGGCTCCTTCCTTCGTGCAGACCAATGTGGATGTTTTATTTTGCAAAGACAACCTGCCACACCTGGATGATCTGGATGCAGGTGGGATACCCTCAGGGCACGAAGATGTGAGCTACAGAGCACAGAAGCTTGGCCAGTACTTAACAGAACAGTAGTAAAGCTTATCACTTCCAAGTTTGGGGGCTCTCAGAAGATACATCCAACAGTTCAATGAAGAAACACTGATTTCCAATACTCCAGTTCCTGGAAACCGTACTCACCTTGCTCCATAACTTTTCCAGTCTTGGATCATCTAGTGTGTCACTTTCTGTACCATCTTTAATATAGTTGGTATCAACGAGCTGAGAGTCCTTCTTTCCATTCATTCCGTATTTAGTCATAATGACTGCAAAGAAATAGAAGATACACAAACATGAGAACCAACTATGGATGTACGAAAGATGAGAGATTGGCTACATCCTTGACTTGTAGAGCTGGATTTTGCAGCTCACGGAGGAAAACCTAACAGTTTAAGACACAGAGTTCCCAGGTTTAATGACCTCTTCCGAAAATATCAGGAGCAAAGGAATCTGCTAGCCTGCTGCAGCTCCCTTCTGACCTCCAAAGAGCTTGTGTGTGCTCAGTGTCCAGACAGACATGGTTTGAACACAAACACAAATGTCTAACTGGGCATGTGTCTGATTCAATGCTTAAACTTCTTCTTTCTTACCATTTAAGTTGCGTCTGAGTTTGGCTTCTTTCTCTCCATCTTCATCTAGCCCTTCAGCCTTCAGTTTTTTCCAGCTTAGCTCATCCTTTTCTTGTATTTTTAGATCACTATGCAACTCTGCCAGTTTCACAGCAGAAAGATGGAGCTAACAAGAACAGAGAAAGGTTTGTATTCAGTTACATGCAGTCACCTCTTGCTGCAGTTACCTCAGAAGCCAGGATAGATATTGTAGCACTGCAATTTTTCTCAAACAAGGTGCCATTGTCACCATGTGTGCTTTCTTGTGGACCACCTTCCAAACATATAGTTACAGTGAGTTGGTAAACTTCACTGGTTAGTACAGTTTTTCAGACTACCAGGTCACTGACAATGGCCTTGCAGGTCAAAGACACTTCATCAGCAATTTTTACTATGATTCAAAATGAAAAAAATTCTCAGATCACTTCTTAACATGGTTTATGTGCATTAAAACATACAAAACCTAGAGGTATTTCTGTCTGGCATAACAGAACAAAAAGATAAAACATTGAGGCTAAAGATAGGAAAATAAAAAAAATTAAAGTTAAAATGAATGCCAGGTCAGCCTGAAGTTTTGTGAACTACAGAGAAAACAGGAACAGAGACCATGACTACTCTGCAGCTGGCTAAGCCGCACTGCTGTAAGCTGAACCTGAACTTCTGAACTTCCAGATTTTGGACACTCTTAATAAAAACTAAGGAACTACATTAGTCCACTGCTCTTTAAGGGGAAAAAAAGAGAAAGATTCTATTAAAATTCTCCCAATTCCCGTAATATTTTTCTGATTCTCATTACAATTTAGTCCAAAGCTCAAGTAACTGTCCTTTTAATCGTTATAAATCCTTTGAAACCTGTTGGAAGCCCCTTGCCTGTCTCATTCATGTAACACAGAGTGAATACATAAGTTAATTTAAAGTATTCAGCTCAAGAACTGCTTCCTTCACAGTCATCTCACGCAGGACCCTAAAAAACACCAGGTGAAAAATGTCAGTGGGTAAGAATCCTCGTCACTTTACTAACATCTGGAATAAGGTGTTAGTGGACTTTACTTCCATCTATATGCTGGGATAACTAACTAGAAGGAGAGGTGCAAGGGTAAGTTTAATGATTAAATAACAAAGCAACAAGTTCCTTACATTCATTCCTTACTCTTCATTCCTAATGCTGCCTGGACATTAACATCCAAGTTAGGTACCTGGCAATTCTGGAAATGACTGCTGGAAATTTGTCAGACATTACGACAATTAAGTCATTTGCTGTTTGCCTGGCTACAATCACTACCTGCAACATCATTACCTACACCGTTGCTTCTCAGAGGAAGGGGTTCTTTACTACAAATTTTTTAGGTGTAACATCACCCAGATGCTGGAACCCAGTGCTGCTTTGGGATGGCCAGGAATCCCCTTAACAAGTGATGCTGGACCAGCACCAATGGCAACAGCCACGCCATAGTGGATTGTTAAAGACCAAATCACACACATGAAACCTACAGAGTATTTGCCACCGGTTCAAACAACTGTAGAATTAGGGTCTGACTAAGCAGAAGTCTTTTTATATTAAGCGTATACCTATGAAAAGAGATGCTAGAGAAAGATCAAACCCCCCCTCCCACTCTCAGGGAAACAAGAAGGAATTCTGGCTTGCCAGTTCCTGGTCCCACTAAGTAACATTTTGGGGCTTTCCTAAGGACTGCTTGTCCTGCTGTGTGTTGCAATGCTGAATTGCAGCATCTATCTTTTATGTCACAACAGAGAAGTTCCCTGTTTTCAGTACTATCTCTACCACTACCAAAACAAAGGAAAGAGAGTTCAGCATTGGCATATGCAAATATTTCAATGCAGGTGTAACACACATAGTTTTCCTCTTATTTCATATATTGCCCAGACATACTGAAAAACTGATTTATAAAACACAGACTGTGTGTCAGTTGTACTCAAAGGTGAAATTTAGAAGGTGGCAAATTTACTTCAAGTAGGTGTTGCATCTCTAAAATCTGGCTCACGCAGAATTTACTAAACCTTAGTTCTTTATTGACAGAGTTAATTTTATAGTTTAGTATCTTACCATAGATGACGTAAAGCATCTTAAATTTTAAGTGCAGAAGATCCAGGTATGAAAATTAAAAAAGGTTGTAACTGGAATGGTAAGAGGAAACTGACAATACTAGTATAGATTATTTCTAGTCTCCATGTTGTTTCTTCTTCAGCTCAGTTCACAGCTGGAGTTCCATTAATATACATTGCCTTATGTCCCATTGAATCCTTCTCCCATTTTGGTAAGGAATATTTTTGATACCTTCTTTTGGCACATTGGGAAGCAACATTATGGCAGGGTTCTAGTTTTTGACTAAACCCAGGGATGCCCTACCTCTAATTCAGTAGCTCTGGAGGAGCTGAGGAATGTCTATTCAGGATACAGAAGATCCAGAATTAATATTAACTATATTTCTTTGCCTGAAAGAACTGAATCTTTGCCAGTCATGAGCCTAATTTCCAAGGTCCACAATAATCAGGGGATATGTACAGTGTGCTCTTCTCCTGTTGGAGCTGTTCTGCTTATTTCTAAGCAAATACTTCCACTGTGATTAAATATTTTTACTGTATTTTCACTTTAATTAAATATTGTTTTGTAGCTCAAAATGAGAGAAACTCAACTATCACTGTCAAAATTAAGGCTCTCATCTGAGACTGGTGATAGCCATTTGTTGTTGCCCCTGCATGTGTCTACATGACTTGGTGTGAATGAGGGTGACACAACCAGCAGGGTGGAGGGTTTCTTCCTCTCTCAGTGAGATCCTGTCCTGTGCAGAATGGGAACTAAGGCCTTCAGCCAGATGAGAGCATCACAGCCCTGAACGACAGGGCTGAAGCATTCGACCAGCACTGGAGCCAGTCTCAGATCCTCCATGGCCCCAGAGGCACTTCCCTCCCTCTTCCAACTTCCTGGCCATGTGGTTTAACTGCAAGATTTAAACACGGGAAGATCAACACTTCGGAGGGTACAGATACGTATCTCATCTGCCGAGAGCACACTTTGCACAGCACGGCTGTTCCCCGCCGCCGGGACAGCCCCCACGGAGCGGGTCCCTGCGCTGCCGGCCGGGGACAGCCATGACCGAGAACACAACAAAAGGCACCGCAGCCCGGCGGCCCAGCACCGAACAGCCTCGATCTCTCCTCAAACACAGCTCCCCATACTCCATCTCCTGAGGCGGCTGACGGGGAATGAGTGTCCAAAGTGGCCTGGCCCGACCCCGCTCCCCCTCCGGGCGCCGCCATCGCCCCGCGCCGCGGCACTCACCCGCTGCGCCTTCTCCCAGATCTGGTTCAGCCTCACCACCCGGAACTCTCCGGCCTCCCGCCGCTTGCCGCCGGCGGCCGCCAGCCCCTCATTGGCCTCCCGGGAGTACTTGCTGGCCTGGCCGGCGGCAGCAAGGAGCAGCGCAGCGGCGAGAGCCGCCAGAGCCCGGTGAGCCGCCATGTCGCGCCGTAGCGGGAACTACAAGTCCCGAGATGCTCCGCGCCCACCTCGGCCAGGGAGGGGATGTCGGTGCTGGAAAACTGGTTGGGAGTCCAGTTTAGGTCGAAAATGGAGCACTCCGTGTCATTCTCCTGAGCGCTTGCATCAGCAAATGTGCTGAGTGTAGCAGTTTCTGTGTGTTTCTTCCCCTCCAGCCTGTAGCGACTGCAGCGAACGCTCTCCTGCGCTCTGCGCGTCCCGCAGCGAGGTGTTGCTGTCAGCTGTGCGAGGAAAAGCGGACACGGGTGTGTTTGAACGCCACTGATTTTGATTAAACAAAGTTTCCAGATATCAGCATAATGTTCAAGAGTACACAGAAAAAGAAAAGGCAGCTCAGGGAGGGTGGAAGGCAAGAACGGGGATGAATCCCCCTGTGCACCGTAGGAGGGGAAGAAGGACTCTTCCCCCTTGGAGGTGGCAGTGGAGGACATCTCCGGCCGGGACTGCAGAGAGGGATGATGGTGTGGGGAGAAGGATTGTGAGAAACGCATTAACAAGTAGATTGGGTTGTTATCGAAGGGCGGACTGTGGGAATGGCTCTGAGTTCGGTGGTCAGTGCTCAGAGTGCAGGTCTTGGGCAGAAGCCTGTCCTGCATTGTGCCAGCCTCCCACCGCAGTGCTCCCTCCTCAAGGAGCCAGCCAAGAGCTGCAGTGGGCAACAGGAAACCTTTGGACAGGATTAAGTCAACCTTTATTTAGACAAAAAAACCCCATGGTGCTGTGAAAATGCCCAATATTTAATCCAGGGTAGGTATATATCCTCCCCAGTTTTAAGAAAATGCACTAAAATATAATGCTGCTATGCAAGAAGTGCAGGAGATATACAGCAAACTCCATGGATGTTTCTGACAGGAAGGCGATGAGGGAAGTTCCTTGTCTTGTCTTCTTGATGAATCCTCTTCTGCACACTTCAAAGCTTGTGTAGTACAGGTTTTTCAGCATGGTTTGACAATTTTATGTTGAGCTTATTTAGCAATGTAGTTACTTTCTTGAGACTAACTGGCAGTGGAAGCAAAAGGTTACTTCACAAATTCACCTCAGATCTCATGTGTGACCGTGATCAAATTAAAGAGTAGCTCTGTAGTACTGTCAACACCAAGCCTTCATGAATTATAAATCAGTTCTATGAGGACAAATAGATTGCCTAAAGTATAATGAGATTTCTGAAAACAATGCTCCAGGGAAGATTTTTACTGGACTCTCATTTTTACCTTGTAAGCAATATAAAAGTCTCTTTTCTCTTCCACGTTTTCCCAAGTCAGAGATTCTCAGTGTCACTAATCTAGAAGCTGTAAGACTAAATGGCACAAGTGGGTAAAGGCATTGCAATATATGTTGCATTGAAGAGCAATTGAAATGAGCATTGAAGTACACACTGAAGTACAGCAAACCAGTGGTGGGGAAAGAAACCAATGAGCCTTGCCCAAATCTTGCAGAGCTCTACACATAATTTTTAGGATTTAGAGCTTGTTTTATTCTTATTATTACAATGAATATATATATTTTTTAATCACTTTGGAATAGGTGTTTTTGTCTTGTCTGCCGTTTGAAGTATTGATTGAGTTTTCAGGCTCTCTGCAAATAAATTCAACTTCCATGCTATATCAACTCACACAGGTTCCCACCCTTCTTCTTGTTTTGAGTGTACTTGTGCACAGCTTTATGCATTTTTTTGCCTGAGTTTTTGAGCTACGCTGGGGAATTTTTTAGAAATAGAGGAGGGCTGCAGCACTATTAATTTGCTTATGTCGGCTTGTTGGATCTCATTCTCCAATGCCCTTACATCTGCGTCAAGTGACTGTTTGGTATTGTTCTGTGTGTCCTGGTCCAAGCAGAAGTGGTGCAGGGCAGAGAGTGGCCCTGGGGCAGAGCTGGTGTCAGCTGCAGAGATGTCCCACTCCCTTCCCCAGAGCTGGGCAATGGGGTGAGGATAGAGGTGGTGTCAGGGCCTGAGGGCAATGTCTAGGAGTGGGGATGTTGGTGCAAAGACTGTCCTGATCCTCCAGTGTTTGGGGCAAATATGTCACTGAACTGGTGGTAGATGCCCAGCAGGGCTGCCTGGCCCAGGAGGATTGTTACTGGGCTCCACATGTGCTGTGTGGAGAGGGTCCCAAAAAATGGGTGAGATGGTATTGTCACCCCACAGGTATGTCTGGGTCATGCTGGAGGGCAGGAGCTGAGTCTGGGCTGGAGAGGGAGAAGTACTGTGGGAGCTGTCATGGGGCCACTCTCCACAGGGGGAGCAGTGAAACCACGGAGTGGGGAGGGCAAGTGGGTCCCTTCTGTCTTGTCAGGGCTCCAACAGGGACTTCAGAGACACCCAAAGGGTCTGACAAGCCAAACACTTTATTTAGGCATGTTAATAGCTTTTGTATTTTCACTCTAGCAAGCAAAATTTAGTTTGCGAATGTATGTCAACTGTAATAAATTTTCCTATTGAAGAACAATGCAGCTCAAGCATTCTTGTGTGTCTGGTGCTGGGGGTCGAGTTCATTGCACTGGGGCAGCAGTGGGGAAGAGTCAGGACTCCCCTATCTCTAAGTCCTTCAGATATGGCTGCACCCAGCGTGTCTCAGGGTCTGCGCAGATCATCCTCCCGTTCCTGGTGACCACACTGTCGGGGATAAAGCAGTGTTGAGGTGCTCAGCCAGGGCAGCAGGGTGCCTGTATTGGGTTCTGCTGGTAGCACCATGGGTGTTCCTGTCCCTCCCCTACACCCTTGGACATCCTTGGGGTGCTGCCCTGGCTGTTGCCCCCAAGCCCTGGCAATGCTGGGTACTCACATCACGGCTGGTTGTGGGCAGGTGTTGCTGGTCCTGTGGGCAGAGGCGATCATTCTGCGTGGAATGGGGCGTGAGAAGTAGCTGAAGCAGCAAGAGGTGGGGATGATGTCTGTGAGGGTACAGAGGCAGGCCCAGTGAGACCCCACTCTGTGGCAGAGGCTCTGCCTGTGGCTCCCAGGGGATTCGCTGTCAGCTGTGCTGTATCCTCTGGGGACACCCCCTGGAAGCCTCCACCTCTGAGACTGAGTCCCTGCACTGGTGATGACCATCTGCTCCCAGCCTTCCCCATGGACACAGGGGTCCCATCAATAGGGATGGGGCTCTTTCCCAGAGAAGGAGAGCATACCTTGCGGCTGGGATGGTGTGCCAATGCTGGAATCTCCAGGAGCAGCCTCAGCCGGGGAACAGATGGCCACAAGGAGCAGAAGAGCCATGGCAGCTGCAAGGACCTTCATGGTGCTGGGAGTGCTGAGGGAACCACAAGTGAGGCTGGAGCTGGGGTGGCTGCAGAGCTCTCCTCTGCACGATGCCTGGCCCCTACTGCTGCTGATCTCCTTTTGTACCCCTGCCACTGGGTGGGTGCAGGGTTTCAAGGAAAGAAAATGAGTATATCATTCTAGGAAAATTATGTAAGGATCATCCAGTTTTGCTGAGCTGGAGAAGGCAAAGAAACCACAGAAGAAGAAGTGCTGGCCACAGGTCTGCAACTTTCAGATTCGAGAGAACAAGTCTTAGGGGGAGTGGCTGAGGGAGCTGGGTTTGTTTTGGCTGGAGAGGAGGAGGCAGCGGGGAGACCTTATTGCTCTCTGCAACTACTCGAAAGGAGGCTAAAGTGAGGTGCAGGTTGGTCTCCCAAGTAACAAGTGACTGAAGGAGAGGAAATGGCTTCAAGTTGAGCCAGGGCACATTATGAAAAATTTCTTCTCTGAAAGGGTTGTCAAGCACTGGAACAGCCTGTCCAGGAAAGTAGTGGAGTCACTATCCCTGGAGACATTTAAAAGATATGTAAATGTTATGCTTAGGGACATGGTTTAGTGGTGGACTTTATAGTGCTACAGGGGCCGAGGGAACACAAGTGGGGCTGGAGCTGGGTGGCTGCAGAGTTATCCTCTCACGATACTCAGGCACTGCTGCTGCTCCCCTCCTTCTGTTCCCCCTGAGTTTCAAGGAGAGAAAATGAGTGCATCATACTAGGAAAGTTATGCCCAGTTTTGCTGTGCTGGAGAAGTCAAGGAGACCACAGAAGGGTAAGCACAGGCCATGGGGCTGTGACTTTCAGATTCCATTTGGGTGCTTGACAGGGATAGTCCAGAGCCTGTGACACCAACCCTACTGCTGCAGTGATCCCACTGGCCAAGAGCCAAGCAGAGCCACAAAGCTCCCTAACCAGGGGGCTTTTCCCCCTGAGGGAGGAAGTAGCAAGTTTTGTGAATTGCTTTCTGAATGTGGACTGGTGGGGGCATTTGGGAATTACCTTCTGGAATTGGGAATTAACCTCTTTTTATTTGGCCTTTTCCTGCTGGATCTATGAGAGTATATAAGTTGTTTCAGGTAACCTGAATTCTCATTCTTGACCTTACAGAGGTCAGCAATCTACATCTGCTATCTTTTAGATATGAAAATGAACCATTAAGTGAGAAAGGAATCTTACAAATAGAGCAGAATGAAAAAATAAAAACTAACACAGAAACGACAAAGCAAGTCTTCTGGATATAAAAGAACAATCTTTTGAAATTAACACAAGTAGCACCTATGTGCAGCTGGCACAGAGGGGTAACCCAATGCTGCCCTACTCTTGTACTGGACACGTCTTATACTGAGGAGGTGTCTGAAATGCAGCATGCAAGGGACTAACAAGAATGTCAGCCTGGGAAACACTTCCTTCCTGCTGCTGTAGGATTGATATCAAAGTAGCACTAGAAGGGCACCAGGAATCATGGCAGCCACCCCCACTGCCACAAAAGGCAGCCCTGGGGAGCAAAAGGGCACCTCTTGGAAGATGGGGCATTCCACTGGCTGAGTGGAGAGACTTGAAGTCCACATAACCCAGCAACTGAGCATGTTCTGTGACCTCCTGCACAGGTTGAGGGCACTTATTCTACCTGAACTCCAGAGCAGAATGGTGGACAGTTGTATGAGAGCAAAGGCTGCAGCTCTGACTGGGGGGCCTGCACTATCTACCCCGGTGGTGGCTGATGCCTGCACCCAAATGGAGCTGCTGAGAGGAGAGACTGCAGTGCAGACCTCAGTTGCAGGAAGTGCCAAGACACTTTTCCCAGGGCACGGACAGACCTGCCCACAGATGATGTGAAGGTGTGCCCAGGTGGAGGACCTGCACCAGCAGGTGGCTGAGCTGCAGGAGGCAGTGAGAAGGCTACATACCATCAGGGAGGCTGAGAAGGAGTTAGAAAGCTGGCTCCAAGCGCAGTCTGCGGTGGACACACTGCCTGCAGCCAAACAGCCAGAAACTCCCCTGAGGATGCACAGAGAAACTCTCCTGATGGCACACACAGAAGGGAGGGCGATCAGTGTGGAAGAATGAAAACTTGCAAGGTCAAAGACCTGCAAAAGAAAGAGACTTCCCCCAAACCCTGAGGTGCTCTTGCAGAACAACTTCTCTGTTTTACAGACCAAGGAGGATTAAAAACTCGCACATGGAATACTATGTCCATGTCTGGGGTCCCCAACATAAGAAGGATGTAGAACTGTTGAACTGAGTCCAGAGGAGGCCACAAAGATGATCCAAGGGTTGGAGCACCTCTGCTATGAAGACAGGCTGAGAGTTGCAGTTGTTTATCCTGGAGAAGAGAAAGCTCTGGAGAGACCTTCTATCACCTTCCAGGACCTAACGGGGGCCTGTGAGAGAGCTGGAGAGGGACTTTTGACAAGGGCATACAGTGACAGGACAAGGAGGAATGGCTTTAAACTGAAAGAGGGGAGGTTTAGATTACATGTTAGAAAGAATTTTTTTTTACTGTGAGGATGTTGAGGCACTGATACAGGTTGCCCAAAGAAGTTGTAGATGACCCGTCCCTGGAAGTGTTCAAGGCCAGGTTGGATGGGGCTCTGACCAACGTGGTCTAGTGGAAAGTGTCCCTGACCATGGCAGGGAGGTTGGAATGAGACGATATTTAAGATCCCTTCCAAACAAATCATTCTCTGATTGCCCTGGAGCTGGTCAATGGAGTGAGGGCAGGGATGATGTCAGGAGCTGGGGGTAATGCTGGGTAAAATCTGGGAGATGCAGCATTGCTTGCTGCCACAGAGAAAGTGGAAGTTTTGGGGCATTGCTGGCTCTGGTGGGTACCTGAGGTGCCCCACACCTGGCAGATGCAGCCCCTCTAAGGATGGCACAGTGTCAGTGCCACATGCTCCCAGGGAGCCCAGTTAGCCCTTGCCCAGGTGAGCTGCCTGGCTGGTGAGACTGGAACACTGATAAAGACACATACCCTCTCAAAATCATGAATTTTTGCAGAATTGAACCTTTTTGCATAATGGAGGATCTAATGGGTTTCTTGCAGCTGTCTGCCAGAGCATCCCTAGGGGGTTACTGGCCTGTGCAGTACCAGACAATGGGCATGGGGACCATGTGGGGGCTGCAGGTATCTCCTCTGCACAATGCTCAGCCCCTGCTGCCACTGCCCTCCTTCTATTCCCCCGGAGATTCAAGCAGAGAAAATGAGTACATCCAGGGATGCATCCAGAGAAATTATGCCAGGATTGCCCATTTTTGCTGAGCTGGAGAGATCAAGGAGACCACAGAAGGGGAAGCACTGGCCACAGATCTGCAACTTTCAGATCCCATTTGAGTGTCTGGCAGGCAATGGCCAGAGCCCAAAACCCTGTGATACCTACACTGTTGCTGCTACAGTGACCTGCTGGCTAAGAGCCAGGCTGGGACATGAAGTTCCCTAACCAGCACCCTGAGGAAAATCAGAACAAGGCCAGAAAAAGCTAAAAAAGGAGGAAGTAGCAAGTTTTGTGGCTTCTTTCTGCGTGTGCATTGTTGGGGTGTTCAGTAATTGATTATATCACACTTCTGTCACACCAAGCCTGTCTGAGTTCAAGAAGCATTTGGACAACACTGCCAGGCATACAGTATGACTCTTGGGACTCTCCTGTGCAGGACCAGGAGTTGGACTTTGGTGATAATAGTTGTTCCCTTCCAACTTTTCAACTCATGATATTCTGTGATTCTATAATTGCAAATGCTTCCCTTTTCCAGCTGTGCTAGGACCTACTTGAGGCTTCATTTGCAACACTGCAATAAGCTGGTCTCAGTGGGTGCCAGCAGAATCCTGTCTTCCCTCCAGCTCTTACTGTTAATGCACCATCTCCTCCCTGATACTGGAGTGTTTGTTTTTTTTGGGGGGGGCTAAGTCAGTAGAGAGAGTCTAAATTGGATGAAGCTATCCTGCTTGGGAAGAAGTGGGCAAGCAGTAATGGCAAAAACTTAACTGCCAAGAGGCTGCAGATCACAGCCAAAACTCAAATCCTTAGAGTTGTAAATCCTTGCTTCACCCTGGGGACAAGAAGGTTGGAAGGCCAGCCTGCAGGCTGCCTACGGCTCTGGAGCAGGACAAGAGTCCAGTCATAGAATCCTAGAATGGTTTTAGATGGAAGGGAACTTAGAGATCATCTGGTTCTAGTTCCCCTGCCATAGGCAGGGACACCTTCCACCAGCCCAGGTTGCTCAAAACCCCATCTAACCCGGCCTTGAACACTTCCAGGGATGAATCATCCACAGTTTCTCTCGGCAACCTGTACCGGTGTCTCACCACCCTCACAGTCAAGAATTTTTTCCTAATATCTAATCCAAATCTCCTCTCTTTCAGTTTAAACTGTTCTCCTTTGTCCTATCCCTACAGTCCCTTATCGAGAGTCCCTCCTCATCTTTCCTGTAAGCACCTTTAGATAGCAGAAGGCTGCTAAAAGGTCCTCACTAAAGAGCTGTGGGGACCAGGGCCACTGGCACTGATCCTTTCTTCTTTGAATACTCCAGTCCTGCCAGGCATAGTCACTGGACAGTGTCACAGGAGCTGGGCTACTAGAAATGCTCACTGATGGCCCATCCTCCTCCCAGGCAGCATCCCTGCACGAGCAGGGCAGTGCTCAGCACCAGGGATGAAAGGGATCCCCTGGCAGCACCTGGACAGCCAGGAGGGAGACCAGCCGTTGTGGGACAGGAGGAAGGCAGTGAGGAGGGCACCGACCTACTGGGAATTTTAAGCATCTCTGCCTGGAAGGTCTGCACCACTTGGCAGAGTGGGCAGCAGAAGCGGTGCAGGGCAGAACACAGTGCCAGACCCTGGGGCAGAGCTGGTGTCAGCAGTGGGGGTTCCGCTCACTCCACCCGAGCTGGACAATGAGGTGACAGCAGAGGTGATGTCAGGAGCTGGGGGCAATGCTGCCTGACTGGATGCAGTGGTGGTGGAACCAGGTGCTGGGGCTGGTGGGACAGATCAAGGGGGCCACTCCACCACCACCTGCTGGCAGATGAGGCAGGGAGTCTGGTCCTGCTGCACTACCCACCTACTGCACTGGTTGGTGCTTCCAGTAGAATAACCTTCAGGACAGAGGTGACAGCTCAGCACCAGTCCTCCTCCACCCTGGTCCTGTCTCTGACCCTGAGGGGTGGCTGTACTCACTTGAATTCCCCAGAAGACTGGGAGATGCAGCATCGCTTGCTACCACAAAAGAAGTGGAAGTTTTGGGACATTGCTGGCCTCAGCAAGTGGCTGAGATGCCCCTCCAGCTGGCAGATGCAGCCCCTCTGGGGATGGCACAGAGACAGCTGGTGTCAGTGCCAAATGTCCCCAGGGAGCCCAGTCAGCCCTTGCTCATCACTGCTGGTTGGCTGCCTGGCTGGTGAGACCAGACCACTGATAAAATCACATGCTCTCTCAAAATGCCTAATTTCTCTAGAAATGAGCCTTTTTGGGTAAATGAGGATCTGGTGGCTTACTTACATCTGTCTGCCAGATCATCCCTGGGATGTTGCTGGCTCATGTGCTGCTAGACATGGGGCATGGTAACCCCCAACCTCACCTTGTGTGCCACCTGCTTCAGCTCCTGCTGGATACTGGGGAAGAGGAAGTCACAGAATCCCTCTTTATCGGCCCCTCTCTGGCTCAGCCCACTGGTCTGGTACTCCAAGAGGGGAAAAGAGGGTATGTGCTGTTGGCAGTGCAGGGCTGTTGGCAGTGCAGGGCTGGGGGCTCAGAATGTCAGCTCTGGGGACTTACTTGTCCATTCTTGTGGATACTGAGCCTGTTGCACCAGCACAGCTGCCCAGCGACCTTTGGTCACACTCAACTCACTGGCACAGCCTGCACAGTGCCAGGGGACAGCAGCACTGTCAACCCCAGAACCATGCTGGGGTGGCAGTGAGGGTGATACCAGGAACAGGATGAGGGAGAGGCCGGAACATCTTCTCACAGTGCAGGGGCCTCTGCTTGCACAGCTGGGCACCAGCCAAAATCTGCTCTGGCAGGTGCCCAAGGGGATGTTTTGTGCTCACCTTCCTCCCTGGGGACCTGATGCTTCATTTTGGTGAGGGAGAGGTACACAGGAGGGTCCTGTCTGCCCCTCTGGCAGCACTGTGGGACCACCCACTCTCAGCCCTCCACATGGACTTGGGGGTCCCATAAAGGGGCATGGGGCTGTCTCCCGGAAAGGAAGAGCATACCTGGCTTCTGGCAGGACTCAGGAATGCTGGGGTCACATAGATGGGCCTCAGATGGGGAAATTGATAGAAAATGAGTGCATCATAACAGGCAAATTGTCAGGATTGCCCAGATTTGCTGAGCTGGTGAAATCAAGGAAACCACAGAAGGGGAAGCACCAGCACAGTGTTGTGACTTTCAGATTCCATTTGGTTCCTGGCATGGACTGGCCAAAAGCCAGGCTGGGGCATGCAGATCATAGAATCATAGAATCATAGAATCATAGAATCGATTGGGTTGGAAAAGACCTCCGAGATCATCGAGTCCAACCCTTGGTCCAAATCCAGTCCATTTACTAGATCATGGCACTCAGTGCCACGTCCAATCTGCATTTAAAAATCTCCAGGGATGGTGAATCCACCACCTCTCTGGGCAGCCTATTCCAATGCCTGATTACTCTCTCTGTAAAGAATTTTCTCCTGATATCCAACTTAAATTTCCCCTGGCGGAGCTTAAGCCCGTGCCCCCTTGTCCTATTGCTGAGTGCCTGAGAGAAGAGACCAACCCCCACCTGGCTAGAACTTCCCTTCGGGTAGTTATAGACGGTGATGAGGTCACCTCTGAGCCTCCTCTTCTCCAGGCTAAACAACCCCAGCTCCCTCAGCCTCTCCCCATAAGGAGAGCACTGAGGAAAATCAGGACAAGGCTGGAAAAAGGAAAAAAAAGAAGGAAGTAACAAATTTACCTATCACAACACCCCTGATTAAGAGTTTGTCTCCAGCTCTCTTGTATGTCCTCTTTAGTTACTGGAAGGCTGCACTAAGGTTTCTCCAGGCCTCTTCCCCAGGCTGAACAACCCTAACTCTCTCAACCTGTTTTCATAAGAGAGGTGCTCCAGCCCTCTGAGCATCTTCATGGTCTCCTCTGAACCTGTTTGAGCAGATCCATGAATTTTTTCTGCTGGAGATTCTAGAACTGAAAGTATTCCTTCAGGTGGGTTCTCACAAGAGCCAAGTACTTGGGAGAATCACCTTCTTTGACCTGCTGGTCACCCTTCTTTTAATACAGCCCAGGATACAATTGCAACACCAGTTGCAATTCAGTTTGTAGTTGAAAACAGAAAACCAATTGTATCTGCACAATTCCATCCCCTGTTTAAGTCTTTGAGGAATGCAACATCCATCGATTTAAGTTCATAAAGTTTTCATTTTCCCCTTTGTTCTGGGCCCAAGCCTGAATTATGTGATCTATACTTTTATCAGTCTTTTATGTAATTATCACCTCTTTTCATCACTCCTTCTCTCTTTTGTTTCTGGAGATAAGAAGATTAACAAATAATGCAAGTTCTGCTTTCTCAGTTCTCTTTGTTCCTACTCCTGTTTATAAACAACCCCAGCTGTAGCTTAAATACAAACTAAATATATCCGTTATCCTTGTTCAATGATTTTTAGTTTTGCAGATATGCATAATCCACCAGTGAAATGAAATTGCTGATGTTTACTTTCCTTAAGTATAATACATGCTATAAGAAAGTCCTAACTTGTACTGTGGCAAACCTGGACATATTTGAAAAGATATTATGTTAGTATATTTTATGATCAACACTCCATTCTGTACTGTTGTAGTCAGAGTGTCTGGAATTCTGCTAACTTTCTGCCTAATTCTCTATATTTGACAACATGGAAAGGTCTTACATGTATTTAACAGAACCTTAAGCATGGTCTCAGGATCACTGTAAAGACCAAAAAATGACAGTAGCTATTAGTATATGCAGACCCTGATTCTATCCTTGGTTTTTTAAGTCTGCAGTACCTCAACAATATATTTCAATCATAAATTCTTATTTTTCTAAATGTTTAATTAGAAAACAGCACAAGCCAAAGCCTGAGCTAGGTGACTCATAGCTGTTCCAAAACTGATTTAATTTCTGTAATACAATATACCCTTGTATCTGTTGAGATCATCCAACAGCATACTGGGCAACAAGTTGTGCCCTACTCCTCCTCTTTAACCTAAAATTAATTGTAAACCACCCCTAATCATCTCCTTAAATGCTCCCTTTCTTGTCGGTCCTGGTAAAAATTACATGTACACTTTTCTTTTGGTCCTAATTTAAGTAAATTTAGGACATTTTTATGTATGGGAGGCAAATAGTTGTGAAACAACATTATCTGGTTGGGGTTTTTTGTTTGGTTATTTGTAGGCTGCTTTTGAGGTCATGCTCCCTTTTAGTTAAGATAGCAGCTACCCATTGACTGACCTTTTATCTTCATTCAGATAAGATAATAAATATGTCCTTTGTGCTTATCTAAATTGAACAAATGTGTCTAAACCATGCATGCAATAATAATTGGCTCTTGACTATAATATATATTTGCAGTTATAGTTCCATTCAGAAAGATGCACTACATCTTACATGACAAGCAGTTATGAATCTTAAATTATTTGATTAAGATTAGTTTTCAGTCACCCAGTATATCTGTGCTTTAATTATGCTTTTCCTCCTTTAGAAGAAGATTAATCTAGATCCCAGCACTATTTAGTGCTTTAGTAAATTAGCCACATCATAGCAGATGTCTTGGACAGGTCCTCCATCAAAGACTAACTTTTCCTTCCCTATCCATTTGGAAGAGAAGCAATAGTATAAAGCCTTTCTGCAGAATGAAGCAGCAAACAAAACAAAAAAAATAAGCTAAAGTGCTATCTAATTCAAAATTTGCCCCAGTTACATTTCTGTACTGTTATCCTCTCATCTTGGAAGTCTGGCATTTTTTACTATTTGGATTTTGGGGAGGTTTTATTTTAGCAGCCAATCTTATATCTATTACAAACTCAGAGCTTTGTGATTATTAAATATTACAGAATAATTGCAGAGAAGAATATAGTAATGGGTCTCCAACTAGTCCAGGTTTGCCTGTAGCTTCATCTAAGATACCACAGTACCGTTTCATACCAACGTCAGTCCTGGCCTGTTGCCTGTTTTTGACAGTGGAAGAATAACACCATTTTGGGGGTAACCAGTCTATACTTCACCCTCCTGAACACTTTGAATTCTTTCCTTGGTTAAACAATAGATTTTAGCCAAGTTTGATCTAAAGTAACTGGACATACTCCATCCATGGACTAAAATCAACAATCTTGTTCTGCAAGAGACTATCATGGCTGGGCTTCACAAACGAAGATTTGAGAAGGATTCTATCCACACTTGCTACAAACACAGTGATGGCTAAAAAGGCCAATGCGAGATAGACAAGTCCGGTTGCAAAAGGCACAGTGGAAAGTTTCCTTGGGCAGTGTTGCAAGACACGATTCTTTCTACGCTGTCTTTTCTCCTCAAGAGTGATCCTGCGTGTGTTCTCAAAAGCATCAGCAGCGTTAAAGATAGTGTATCTCCATGTATCCCGACTGGAGGCCAGAGTAGACCAGTTATGTTGATCAATATGGCCAAGGCTGAGATGTTTTTTCAGGGAGTCCTTGTATCTCCTCTTTGGGGCTCCTCTCTTACGGCAGCCGGTGGCAAGTTCACCATAGAGCACAAGCAAGTGACCATACAGGCTATCTAAATGACAACATTTGGTCCCAAAAAAGTGTAATAAATATGATGGGAAGGAAAAACTGTCCTAAAAATATCTGTCTATCCCATTTGAATGGTGATGGAAAACCAAAGCTTCCTTCAGTACTTATCGTAGGAGCAAGTTATAATCTGATCTTGCAAAGAGCCACAAAAGTACCTTAACACTATATACAATCCTGCTGTCTTTAATTTCACCCGCAGGGTTTTTTTTATATTTTGGATTGGGTATTAATAGTTTAAAGTGTTTTTGGCCCTATAAAGATCCAGATCCATGCTTGGCAAAAACTCTTGGGTTGATGTCAGGAATTGATAGCACAGGACCCTTCCAAATCAAGATGGCTTTGGAGATTCCTGGTTGTCTTTGCTTGGTTGGTGACAAAAAACATTCTTGGTGTCTGGTGTCCACCTCTCGGTATGGTTTTGTAAACATGGAGGGAACCTATTTCTTCTTCTAATTCTTTTACATTCTTTTAGTAACAGAGGAGAAAGCATCTTGTACATTGATTTTTTTTTACAGAGATATATAGTTCTTATATCCTAATTCACATTAATTTAAAGAAAATTTTTTCAGATGTGCTTAAAGTCTTCCAGGACAAGACAATCAGAGATATGTATCTGGACTGAGCTGAACTCTCTCATCAAAGACACAATCTTGTTTGTCAAGGGATTAAGGCTGTTCCTTCACTGTGTGCTGTTCTGGAAATCTCAAACCAAAGTCAGAGTCAGCTTTTAGACATCAATTTTGACTATTTCAGCAGGGCTAATGGGACCTAGATTCCTCTGATATTCCCTTAAGGCATCTGCAATAGCTCACTGGGATTGAAAATCACAGTTGTCTTAAAAGCACTTTACAGGCTCATTCCTCAAATGGCCCAGGGGCTTACAGCTGTACTTGAGACATCACTGTAAACCTGCCTTCCCTGTGCAAATTCCATTTTCAGTTCAGAGGGGCAGACTTCATCACAGCTTCTGTCTCCATGATTCTCTGCAGGACTGACTCTCACTTCCTTGTCCAAGCAAACCCAGAGAATGCATCCTTTTCCAGCATCAGAAGTTTTAGGTCTGCTTTGTTCCAAGTCTGAATCATAGGAAAACTCTTCTGTTGTAGTGGGGATGAGAACTTTTTATTTTTTTGTGCATTTAAAGTAAGTTAAGCTATGTAACTGTTTCCTTTTTCTGAAAGAGCTCCTTTATTTTTCCTTGAATTTAATTCTGTGCATTCAAGCAGAAAGTTAAACAATGTCAAACCGAAGAAAATTAATTGCATAACACACTGAAAAGATGAGCTGGGGAAATGTTTGTTATTACATTCCCTCCTTACCTATGCCCTTAATGTGAATTACTGGAATGTAAAAAAGAACTAATCAGCTTGGGATTTATTTTAAAACAGGTATTCTCATGTAGTGGATCCTTTCTTCTATGTACTTGATTTTAGTGAAAGAAAAAAGCAAGTGTTGATATAATATTATTGCAAAGCATCTCTCTAGAGTAGTTAATTCTCAGAAATGGTAACACCTTTCTATTGCCATTATCCTCCTGAAATTACTTCCTTAGCTAAACTGTTTAAGGCTGATGCTGAAGATGTGTGAAAACCAACTTATGAATTCTGCCCTTTCAGAAATGATCTTTTTTGGCTGATTAAAGTGAAACATGACTTGTTTTAAGAAGAAACAAAGAACTCACTGGCATTCTTAGCTCTTTGTTTTGATGCTCCTGTCTACAGCTCTAGATGACTTCTAGCTGCAGGGGTGAATCCGGCTTTCCTTTCTATCTAATTCCCAACATGCACTTTCTTTCTTCATAAGTGTGGAGGGCATAAGGATTTTGTAGGTGAATCTTGTTTCAATGAGACAGAGTTTAGATATTGAATAAATTCAAGATTTGAAATGAGAGGTGGTTTCTCAGGCATTCAGAATCCCAGAAACTATCTTTGTTTTATAATTTTGGTACTAATGCATTATAATCCACAAACTTTACTCTTGTAAGACTACTTGCATTTTAAATATTAAGTAAATAGGTAAATTTTGAATAGAATTTGGGCTGTAGATTATTAGTATAAAATAAACAATGAATGTAAAATAAACAAATGAATTGCTAACACATATCTCACCTGCCTGTGAAATGCTGCTCCTCTGAGATGAAGCCCATCAGTGCAACTCATGGTTGGGTCTAGTTCAATAAAAAATGCAAAAGCAGTTCAGTGAAACAGAATATGAGATAGCAAAAAGGATTCTGAGAAATGCCAAGTGCCATGTTCTTGAATACAATATACTTAAGTGCTGCGTTTTTCTCTCAGAAAACTATTATAGGTAATTAATTGTAACTCTGTTCCTCCTGAATCATCCTTTCTGGAATCTGACAGTGCAGTGTAAAAGCAAACCTGACAGATGTGCTCCTTTACATCAGCTTTCTGTCAGTGTAACTGTGTCCTTTTTATCAGGAATTTAGTTAAGGACTCATTAAAAGTATGGTTGCAGTTTAACTTGATCTGAGTTTCTCCTCGGAAATGTAGCACAGCAATCCTGACGGCTTCTACACTGCTGATTGTCACTGTGAGCTGTGACAGTAGGAGGTCTTCAGTATTGAGCAAGTGTACTTGTTTGTTCATCTCTGGCTGTGCTGCCAACTTGAATAATTTCTTCCTCTTGCTTCTCTGCCTCTCTTGCTTCTTCTTCCTCTTCCCATCTAAGTGGGGTTATGTTATTATTTTACATATCTTCACAAGCTCCCTTCATTGTTTTTGTTTAGTGTTGACATCACAACTTTCTAAGTATACATTCATAATACAGACATCATTTTCCTCCATTTCTCCTCCATTGTGTATATAGTTTTCAAACTTTACCAAACAATACCTATACCTTTCAAAATTCCTGGCTCTCTTTTCCTAGATACTCAAGGAAGACTTGTATGTCGCAATTCTGCATTATTCAGATGTAGTTCAGTATCTTTTTTCATATTTGTTGAGACACACAGAAAACTGATTATTTTCTGGCATGTTTGTTATCAAAACTCTTGAAGAGAAGTAGCAATATTTTTCAAGTTACTGTTAAATAGGGAATTGAATGTTTGGTGAGCAGCCTTCAGAGATGGGTTGGCATTTTAGAGTATTACAAGATCTGACATGAGCACTTGAGAATTTAAAAGGAGTAGGTTTCATTCTCATTACTGTTCCTGAAGTTTCAGCTGTTTATGCAGCAAAAGGATCATGGGAACTATAGAAAATGAAACCAAATAAACAGATGGGATCTTCTAGTCCAGGTGAAAGAACTACTCTTCTTGTGGAAGGTTCAAAGAGGATTTCAGAGCCAGAAAAAAATCTACATCGCCTGCTATGTCTGAGATCTTAGTACTTCATAGTGAACATTCTCAAGGAGGGAGAGACCACTGTTGAGTTAGAAGGACTTTACCAGTCAAACACAGATTTCAGGGTATTTTGTTATCCTTATTGGCTATGAGGCATTTCAATATGAAAAGCCTGAGTAGCAGCGGCTGAACTTCCGCTCAAGATTAATGAACCCCAAAGGACAATAATTGTAGAGGGAGATTAAGTCACACTATTCTCAAGAATGAGAGCAATTTTCATAGTTTTGGTACAACAGCCTGAAAAATAACTTATGACCTGGAAGAAAAGACCTGCTCCTTGCCTGAAGTATGGACTATCCAGGTAGAGATGTGCTGTGAAGAAGTGTAGGTAGGGTTTTACAACAGAGCAAGAAGTACTGAGCGTACAAATACAAGATAAATGGTGAGTGTGAGCAATGGGAGGGATGATAAACTGACTTTCTTTGCTATGATCTGGGCCAAAAAGCAAGAAGAAAGTCAGGAAAGCCTGCACTAGCTCGTGGCATCCTGTTATCCCCAGTTTTTCAGCTGGATTGTGTTGCTTCTGCAAGATGGACTACCAATAAAAAAAGAAATCAGTGTAATTGTCAAGAAAATTCTTTTCTGGGGAAAAGTGGTTAAATTAGGAAGTTAGCTGTGGCCCAGGATTCCTATTCATCCTCTGTTTTGGGCTGTATGTTTTTCAGAAACAGCTTATAATATTTTTGAGTATTTTGAGCACAGATGTATTCCCTAAATTTCTCTGTCTGTATGGATTATTTGTGACTGGTTTCTTCAGCTTGACTGTACAACACAAAAATCCAGTGTAGAAAATACTGAAACATATGTATAAATTGAAGTAAGACTTGATTAAAGACACATAGTTGTTTTGGAATTGATTCTGACCTATTAAAGTTCATAGAGGGCTTCCTCCTTATAACTGCACCCTAAAAATGACATAAATCTGTTCTAGAACATGGGCATTTGTCACATTTTTTGTAATTAGAGTTAGTGATAAAATTTGACTCTTTTGCTGTAACAAGGGTATCGATCACATGGGATTATTTCTGTTCCATGCCTCAGAAAAGGCACAAGGGTTGAACAGGCATAGTCATGGTGAAAAGTTTAAATTCCATCATGGTAATTACTTTCAGTACTCTGTTTACATTTGTTGCAGAACTAAGAGTGTCTGTTGGAAAAAGACCATCTGTGAGAAGGAAAGGCAAGTCATTCTTGTACTGCATGGCTGGCAATCAGAAAAGGAAGATGGAGTTGCTTATCCTTATTTATTCAGCCTTGACAGCTGAACAGAAAAGCTGAGTCATATTATCTGGTGAAATATTATTGGCAGGTGAAATAGATTGGGTCAAGCATAATCCATGGAATATGTAAAGTGCAATTTCACAGAAACTTTAACTTGATTTTCAACAACACTTTGACATAATGGTGAAGAATTTAGACTGCTTTAAGCTACATATATCCTGTCATTTATATAAATTCTTTATTTCAACAGTTTTCTCTCAGGTGTGTGATGGATCAACATTTAAGAAGTTTTTATTATCTCCAAGTGTTTTACCCATGAAAAGGTTGTAATTGTGTTGGTTAAGCTATATTGTTTGGCTAAATTATGGGGATTTCAGAGAGAACTTTATGTATTCAAGGGTGGGATGATCTCTTCTGCTTTACACATCAATTTTGTAGCCTGGGGACTTGGGTTTTGCCATGGGGAGCTGCATGTCAGTCCCTGAGCTGCATGATAGTCTGTGTTATTGCTGTGTGTGGCTGCAGACTCTTACATTATGTTTGCTAAGTGTCTCAGGACCTGATCCAAAAGACTTTTAAGTCAGAGAAAGTCAGTTTACTTATATGGGTTTGGGTAAGGTCTGGAAGGCCCATGCCTGCTCCCATAGAGGAATAGAGGATCTCTTACTCTGAAAGTGAGCAGGTTCTACTTTTGGATTATTAAAAAAGGCAGTAAATCTAAAGTAGAAGTGGACTGATTAATTGATAATGGACAGAAAAAAATGCTGTCACTATTAAACATCACCACTGAAGATGAATGCAGATAATCATAATTTTTGATGTCAGTAGCATCATCAGGAGAAGTGTAAGAAACCAGAGGGATTGGCATCATGTTTACTGCTTGTTTTTTCTGTTCAGCTGCTATGCCTTAACATACCAAAACCAGCTCTGGATCTAGGTTTTGGAGGGGTTTGGAGGTGAATCTTGTAGTTGTCAGTTCCCTTCAGAAAGAGTGCCTGGTGTATCTGAGGCTGTGCATGAGAAACAAACAAACAACCAGAAAACCAAAGAGGAACCCTTGTAAGATTCGTTTATTTGGAATAGTCTTTGGCCACAGGAGGGCAGTACTGTTCTATAATAAATTTGGCAAGCTTTATTCACTGAAAGTCTGGTTGTCAACAGGTACCTGAGGGGGTAATAGGAGTGATCATGGTTAACAGTCATCAAAGTCATTTTGATCAAGAAGTGGATTTACACCTTTAGCTATGTTTGTAGTGGCTGAGCAGCTGGTTCTCCCAGTCTTCCTTTCCAGATGGAGCAAATTGCAGCACAGAATCTGAGAGCTGTGATGACATCTAAGGAACTACTGGTTCTCCATCCCTGGTTTAGGTTGATACCTGTTGATGCCATCCTCCCTTCCACCCTCTAAATTGGAAGGTGGCACAAACAATACAACAGTGAGTATGGCAGCTCCCCATGGTGTTGGGGGAGCGTTCTTTGTCCCTTGTCCTGCAGCTATTTCAAACTGAAGTAAGGAGAATTTTAACTGAAAATGCTGAGAACCTCACTAATAGTGGTAGGAGTATTCCATGGAAAGGATGGATTTTATTTTTCTTTTTTTCCTTAAGAAATTTTCTGTGTTTTCCCTGGTGGCCGAGGACGTGTTATTCTTTACTGGAATCCAGGCATAGGAGCAGGAGTCCTAACTTATTAGCTTATTGATTTATGCCCTTGCTCTTTGTTGATTCATGCCCTTGCTCTTAGCTGGTCAAATAAAT
This sequence comes from Pseudopipra pipra, assembly GCF_036250125.1. Lineage (NCBI taxonomy): Eukaryota > Metazoa > Chordata > Aves > Passeriformes > Pipridae > Pseudopipra > Pseudopipra pipra. The sequence continues at coordinate 66,242,136 of NC_087552.1, read as the reverse complement.
CTTATTAGTTAGAAGATTCTCCAGAGAAGTAGGTGTTGTGGGTTTTGTTGAGAGAGCTGAGTGTGCCTTTCGTGGCTCTTTGAAAAATGGAGATGCCACTGTTTGGTTTTATGAGAGAAAATGGAAACTCCACTGTGTTCTCTATGAAGGTTAATCTGCTAGGAGTGCTTTGAGACTGGTGGATTTAAGTTTTAACGGGAGGGGAATACTTGGTTTACAAAGACTAAGAATTTAGTTTAAGAGTGGTGTTTGGCACAGTAAGAAATGTGAGTACATTTGAGTACTTAATACATCACTTAACATACTCCAAGAACTTAAACATTAATATGAAAGTAATTTGTGCAGTCTGGGTATCTCTTGAGTTTGGAGACAACTGTACTCCCCAAACTAATGGAGAAGAACAGGAAGCTTTTTGAGGACCGGCTCTCTCATCAGTGCTATTAATATGACAGGAATAGTCTTCAAGAAAAATTGAAATAATATTAAAAGTTAGAAAGGCATATTTATGAAGGATATGTTACTGGCTCCCAACCTTTTAGGTCATCTGGAAATGAAAATGTTTTAGAGAACACAAGAACACATGCTACTGAGCTGCTGCCCTTTTAGTTTCTATTTCTGAAAAATAGCTCAAAGAAGTCCCCTCCTGAAAGATAATTCTTCTGAGTGGTGTTTTTCAGTTTGTAGCTTGTACACTGCTTCTGATGGGACTCTGAATGTTGAAATTCAGGTATTTAGCTTTTATTTAGAAGGTGCTAAACTTCAACAGAATGTATTTAAGGGAAGAAAGAACACTGACATTAGGTTTGTCTTAAATGTCAATTTATTTATTTTATGCTTTACTTTTAAAGTGTGTTTTCAGTTTCATAATCAAGAACATAATGTTTTATTTTGCAGGGATAAATTTCATGGCTTTTATTTTTAAATTTGTCTAAGGTGAAGTGAAACAAATCTGACAGTTTCAAGGTGCTTGACTTGTCAAGGAGGCCAAGAACCCAAGGAAGATGGCAAGTCCTATGCAGGGCTTGTGGCCCAAACTGGCAATTATCATCTTCCAAACTTTTGGAGTAGTTTTGGAAGCTGATGTCCTCAAGTGCTCGGAAAAGGAGGGGAATTAATTTTAGTGAGTGACAGCCAATGTCTCTTTGGCAAAGGATGGGCAGTGATGATACAAACCACGATGTGATGAAGTTTTCCTGGCTGAGTATGTTGTTTTTCAGGGGGAAATGTACATTTTGCAATTGAACACTTGGGTAAGACTCCTTTTATTTCATTTTATACATCACTTATTTTGTATATGCAGTGAGGATAAAAGAAGTGGAGCCACTCACCCAAGTCCATTGTGTGCTTTTTAATGTATTTAGTTAAATCCCTTTCTCACTTTTCTCCATGGTCACTTTTTCTGCTTGAAACGCTACCTTAAAAATCTCATAGTTGACTTTATCCTTAAGTATTGAAGAAGAGTTAAAGTAGTGCTTCTTTGAGTCTTTGAGGATGTTTTCTAACACAAAGTATGAAAATGGTCACGTCAGAGATGATTCTGATGTTGCTTTCATCTGAGATTTTTTTCTTACTCTCTGCCAGTGTATTCCTAGATAGGTCTGCACCTATTTTCTGTCACAAGAAGTTGCTCAGAAGAAGTCATGAGCAGTCAAATGTCAACTGAATGTCAGAGAAATAGCCCTTATAATGAAATCTATTAGGGTGTCCAATAGCCTCATGCAGAAGACAAAACTTGCTTTGTGACCTTTAGGACAAATCAGACAAAACAATAAAACACATAGAAAGTAATGCCCTGCACGGGGTTGAAGCAGATGGCCAAGTGTTGGTAGAAGTCTTCTGATTTCTTGTTGTTTTTATTTTTCTTCTGCTTTTTAAACAATTTACAATGATTATTATTTCGAATTTTTATTTTTGTCCCACTTCTGACTGTTAGTAGGCAAACCCAAGTTTTTTGTTTTTAATTCTTTCTCTTTAATATAGTCAACCTCTTCTCCTGGCTAATCATGGAAAATTTGCTGTTTATTTATTCACTTGTGTAGAGGCTAGAAGAGACCATTAGGATTGTCTCATCTGACCTGCTGTACAAGCCAGACCAAGGAACTGAACTCCATAATTCCAGCCTAAATTCTTCTTTAGACAAGAAACATGGCTTTTAGAATGACACTACATTTTGTTTCAAGACTTCTAGTGACAAAAAATCACTATATTATCTGGTAAATATTTGAAATGCCTAATTACCTTCACTTAAAAATTGCATTTTCTGTCTAGCCTGGATGTAATTAGTGTCATCTGGCTCCTGTGGAATCTAGATATGTCTGGTTAGTTGCTCATGAGAGAGTACCTGAGAAGAATGAAAAAGAATAGCTGTTCCTCCTGGACCCTGATGCCTTTGGCAGTCTAGCTGAACTATTTACAAATATTTTTGACTTAAGCTTGGAAAACTATCCACAGCAGGGTTTTGAAGGTCTGTATTTTGAAGGCAGGTGGGACAGAAGAATTAGCATTCACAAAGGCTAACTTTATCAAAAGAGTCCAAATGCTCCTCTCTCGTAAAAAAATAGAATTGTAGTTCCAAGCACCTAAGTTAGAATATTTAAAGCGAGGCTTCTGATTACCCAGATCCCCAGAGGATGCTCTATTAATATTCCGAGGTGTCAACAATATACTCTTCTGAGAGGTTTAATTTTATTCCCTTTTTCTTTAGCAGCCCTTTTGGCTACATCTGGGGGACTGTTTGAAGGAAGTGTACTTCCAAAAAGAATGGATTGACTTTCACTGAAGAACCTGTTAATAAAGAGAAAATGATTTATACCTGAATTAAATGTAGTTTTCTTGCTTCTGCCAGATGAAATCCTAGCTGGAGAGTGTTAGGGGATTGTTTGCGCTTTTAGATGAGAGAATAGTTGTATTGATATAGGTCCAGGACATTTAAAGTCTCTAATAATCAATTATGTAAACTAAAATCACCTCTGACTTCAGTCTGCAGAGATGATGTGTACCATTGTTTAGGCTATTATTCTTAATGAATAATTTTATCTTTTTTTCCCAGAGTTTTCTTGTTATATTTGCTTTTGTTTTATGCTTCCGTCTCATTTGGTGATGAACAAGCACACTGTGTGTGGGACTGTTACTGAGCTCTAGAGATGTGGTAGCGCTTTGTCACTTTTCACTTACACGAGCCACAGTGACATTCAATTTTGAGAAAAATATTATTCCTAAACATTAGGGCACATGAATTACAGATATTTATTGTTACAAAGGTAAGTGTACTTTAGTGAGCCAGCTGTTCAACACAACACATCAACTTAAGAGACCAAAGAGGTTTTCAACAACATGGCCAGCACAGGCTGAAGGGGATGATCTTTTTTTTTGTCTCAGCTTCCCCAGAACTGCTGATATATTACAGTAAAAACATCTCATGTTTTCTATTCAGACTTTAACAGGATGCTTATGAAATCACACATAGTAGCTAAAAGGTCCTGACCAGTGCTGTCTTTGGCTACCTAATGTCTTGCTCCTAATTCAATTCTCCTTTTGCCTCACACACAGATATATTGACTAACAACTGCTGTCACCACAGGCAGACAAAAAGAACCCCTGTAATCTGAAGTACAGGAAAATTATGCTGATGGTAAAGTCTTGGCTGTTTTATGGCCTTTCAGGGATGTCATAATAGTCTTAGAATAATAAATGTTTCAGTCAGTGTCTGAATTAAAGAAAATTAATAGAATTGACCATATAAATTGGTGTAATAAAAATCAAAAGATCCATGTTCTGCTGTTTGATCACGCCCACTTTTTTTTTTTTTTTGTGGCTTTTAGGTCCTTCTATTAAAAAAATGTTAATAGGAAGCTCCAAGGCTGTAGAGATACACAAGTCTGTACTCTCCTGCAGTTGATTCTTTTTCAGGTGTTATTATTATCACAAGATGTAGCCAATGGATGGAACACCACGTCAAAGGCTGCTCCTTGGTGATACACTGCAATAAGGGGTGCTTGTTTCTATTTGTTAGTCAGCTATTCTAGGGGAAAAAAAAAAGCGGTTTAAGTCTTTAAACCTATTATGTGGTATTCCAAAAGGTCAAGTTGCTGTTCTTTTAAAATACAATTTAATTGAAACTGGACAGTAGTCTGGATCTTCTTCAGGCATAATGAAGTAGGCTATTGATATGCACCATGTGTCCCTGATTAAAATCAGAAGGCTAGGAATGTTCAGCCAATTAGGCAATTTGTGAGACATTGGCTTGATTAGTTTGGGACCATGAAAAAGCAGGTACACAGAAAAATACTTTGTGTGTTTCCTGTAAGCAAAAAAAACCCCAAAGTGCAGAATGCTGGATTATGTCCAGGCTAATAAAGCCAATTAATTGGTTGAACTCTCTTGTTGCACTGTATCTCCCAGAAAGATTTTTCTGTAGTAGAAATTTACAGTATAGTTAAATATGACAATAGGGGAACACAGAGTATTTTTTCCATGAAGCAAAATAACTATTCACTGACACTAGAGTTTTGCAAGGAACGGTTTCAGAACATGGACTAAAAATGATGATCCAAAGACGCTGGTGAAGTTCATTGGAGGAGTTTATCCTTGTAGCTGTGCTGTGATATAGTCAATCTGCAGAGAATCAGGATGTTTGGAGCTGTGAGAGTTGTGTATGTGGGGAAAACACAAAGTCCTCCAATCACAAACAATTTAAGAAGGGGTATGCATTGTCTCTAGTGGTCATGTTTGTCTTTATTGACACTTGAATTACTGCTTTGAAGTATTAATGCAAAGATGAGAAACCAAGAATATAGTTTGACATCTGGAAAAATCTGCTTATTTTGTATTGTGAATGTAGCAGTTTCTGCCCACCTAATTTTATGAATCCATCTAAGAGCAGGTGTTGTTGCCTAATTCCCTAGTAAAAAAGAGTGACATTTAAAGAAGTACAGATGTGGTTTTCATGATTAGTGGACTTTTGGATCATATTAAGCAGGAAAATATTCACTCTGGAAGATGTTTAGAGCCACAGACAAGTAACTCCATGTATTTCAAGTTTCAGCTTTGTCTTTCTGGTTTATCAGCTTGTACAGACCCTTATGAAGTACAAAGACACGTGTAGTGATGTTGTAGTATTTTGCAAGAATATGGCTGATTATGAATATATCCAAAATACAGAAAAATCTCTCAGTATGTTTGAAAAATTAGAATTATCTTTTAAATAGATTTTTTTTATTATAGAAAAAGGAAATGTTTAATTATCTCTGGTCTCAGAGGTACACACAGGATGTTCATCAGATTTGTCCAATTAGTTAGAGCTGCAGTTGTTTCTAAACTGAAGAAAATATTGACACTGGCAAGTAAAGACTGAATAGCTAGCAATTCAGTCTCCCCCATGAAAAAGAAACACCACATTACAGAGGCTTTGACTGAAAATGAAACCTTTGTGTCGTTTGCTTAGCTGATGTTATAAAATGTGCTTCACAGCTTCTGAGTGTCTGAAAAACAGGTTGATTTAATCATGGACTCAGGGGCTTTATTCACATGAGCAAGGGAATTAAAGTTCAGCTACTTTGTTGTGGGCTAATCGTTAATCCCAAGGTGACTGGTACCGAGGTGCCTAAGAGATAGAACTCAATTACTAAAGGTGATGAAGGTTTTTTGGCTGCCTGATGCCTACTCATTGTATTTGTGCTGAATGAGGAAGCAGCTGGAACAAAAAAAATGGCAACAATGAATCCTTCAGGAACTGTGTCAGGTCTGAATTAAGGAGTTTGTTTCTTTGGCCATCCAAAAATTTTCAGTGGAAACTGATTCTTATAAGGAATGCAGTTGCGCAGTGGAATCTGGCAATACCTATTTGGTATCTGTATTGCTAGTAGGGGGACATTTACCTATGCCCCAGTCCTGTCCCAGCAAAGTTGTCTGGAGCTACTGGCCATCTGTGCAGAGGATTGTGTGGCTTTACTGCAGCTCGCTGCTCTGTGCTGGGAAGTTTACTGTAAGCTGTAGGACACGGGAAAAAGCAGTTTGTGAGGAGAGCAGGAGCCCTCAGGAGAGCTGTCCTGATCTGAGTATGAGCATAGCTTTGAATTCCTTGTATCACACTTCCACTGTATTTAAATTAATGAAGTGCTTGCTAGATCATGGCAAATAAGTGTGAGAATGATTTTATAACCTAATATCTCTGATGTTTCCCTGACAGAGGTCAGTACTAGACTCCAGTTGCTGAGTATCCAAGAGAAAACGCTGGGAACATGTGCTGGGTTAGGGTCTCCTTTTTCTAACTTATTCCTTGAAAAGTAAAGATTTAGTAAGAAGGTCTGATGAAGTCCTTCATTTCTACAGAAATTTTAAGTGAGCTGTGTGTTAAAGGTACCCTCATACAGGAGTGGGTAAGCAAGACAAAGTCCGTGTATCTTAGGTGGACACAGTCAGACCAGTGAGTTAACAGAGGTTGCATCCTTCTGTGGCATGGTTTTGTTATTTGACTGGTTTTATTTGAGAATATCTGCCGTGGGAGATATTCCCCCAGGTGGGACAGGGAGGGAGCTGTGCTGGACTATAGCCTGAATGAGGCTAAGACCTGGGACAGGTACTTACCTTCATGTGTTCATCAAGACATAGGAAGTCCTGGCTCTATTAAGAACCCTCAGGATTAGTTTGAGGGGACAAGTTTTGGAAGGAGACATCTCAGCCTTTTTATAGATGCTGTCCCAAAGCAAACATAAGGACTCTGTCCCAAATTTATGAATTGCTCCACAGGTTCCTAACTTCAGCCTGGTATCAGTACCACCACACCACCTTCTTTGCATACTATTTCAACACAAATCATAGTATTTGGCCTCACCAAGCTGTTGTTGTAGTGCTAGCTGTGGGACCTTCACCACTCTTTTAAAGTGTTCCAAAGTGTGTTAATCTTATTTTTTGACTGTCTCACCATTATAAACCTGCATTTTCTCTTAGATCATGTCCCTGCGCTATGCCAATTTATACACTCTGAATCAGCCTTTCTAAATAAATTCTTCCTCAGATCCCCAGAAGCACTGATCTCTACCCTAGTCCTTCCAGGGGCAAAAACCCCTCACTGATAATTGACAGACTAATATGCATTTCCACACCACCATCATCATCAAGACATTACCTTAATTAGGTTTCTTTTCCCGAAGGGGTATGTGTCATAACTTTCTTACCTTTACATGGACATTCTTTCAAGACCTGTCAGGTGTAAGGAAGAAAAGATGATGTTTGTTCCAGGTAAGGAAAATGTTTAATTACAGGTTATAAACACAATTTCAAATATATTTAAAAACATAAATCTCATGAGCTGTTCCTGTATCTTCCACACAGAATTCTAAAAACTTGTAAAAAGATCTCTTAGCTGGTAAGCTACAAGAACTCTTCACCGTGTAATTTTTCAGTTGTGCCCCATCTCTGAGTAAACACCTCACAAAATACACTCATGAGGTTTTTCTCTTCCCTCTATATGCAACTATGGCTTCTGAGGATGAGTTAGAAATATTCCCTTTACTAAAAAGCTACCTGGTAATCCCAGTCTCTTTTGGGTAGTCACTTGTCCTGTAACTTTGAAGGCTGATTGGATGCTTAGAAAGTATTAACTTGGCTGATTGCTTTTTGTATTTTCTGTGCTGTAAGAAGCTGATACTGACCCTTTCTGTCCACCCTTTTACCTTCCAAAATAAAGATATACATTAAATTGTTTCTTTAACTTATTCCTCCCTATTCAGATATCAGAATACGCTTTACAAAATCCTTTTTCTTAGTTTTGTACCATTTAAAATAAAAAATAATTAAAAAGAAATCCCACAGCATTGTATAGTTTACAGTAGCTATGAGGTTCTTATACAAACACTGTAAGTCAACAGTGTAAATATTAGATTAAATAACAGAAAATTTAGGTATCCTCCCACCCTCCCTGCCATGTTTTGTTTCCAGTGCCATGTGGGAAGAAGGAAAGAGCCCCAGGCAGGTCTCCAGCTTTGAATGGTTAGGAGAAAGCGGCATGCAAAGCACACAGAATACAAATAGGCACAGCAGTGAACATGTTGATATACGATACACATTGTTCAGTCTGCTGTTACTGTTCCCCTCTAAGGCACTAAAACATTGAAATGCCCTCTTCCAAGTGAGGATCAAATCATAATTTCTTAAATGTTTCACACAGCCAAATGCTTCACTTAACCTGGAATAAGCACCAGCACTCACCTCTTGGTGGCAATTTTGCAGGACTGATACACAGATTTTGTATGTCTTCTTGTGTTTTAACATACTGATCATATCTTTTGCAAAATGAGCGATGTTTCTACAGGACTGGAGCCTTAGGTACTTTCACTGCAAGTACGACATGAAACTTTTCCTACAGCTGGAGATTTTATGAGGTCTTTCTGCCTTGCAGATTTTCTGTGTGAGATCAGGTCTTCATACTTCAAGAAATTCTGTTCTCTTTCTGGCCATTTATTTTTTTGTCATGGCAGTAAGAGCATAATCATCTTTGAAATGTCAACTCTTCTTTCTTCTTGGACAGAAAAATGACCAATAGTGCCACAGTTCATTAGGAAAGACACTCAGATCACATTATCACATAAGTCTTATTTCCAAAGAAAAGCAGCCAAAAAATAGATATGAACTGTGATTAAAAATGTTCAAGTTACAATTTCCTGTTACAAAACTAGACCAAAACACTAATCACTGAATGTGTATGAAGCTCCGTTACTGCTTCAGAGCATAAATAAATTATATCAATAATAATCACTAGAATATTAAAAACTGGTTTTACTTCCAGAATTATCTAACAAATACATATCCTAACAAGTTTCAGACTGTCAGTTTATTTTTATATTGTTTACAGCTCAGAAAATTTCAGAAATTTTTATCATCGTCCCTCAAATCTTACTTTGTGGATTTAAATGTGTATTTTGTCTGAAATTTGTGTTTTGCTTGTTTTCTTGAACTCAGACTTTTCTTCACATCTGATGTACACATGTGTTCTCTTTAAATTTTGTGTCAACAAAAAACTTCATTGACAATAATTTTCTTCTAGTTGAAGTAATTTGTAAAAATATTAGCTAGCATCAGTTCCAAGATTGATTCTTTAAAAACTCTAAAAATGGAGTCCTGCTATCCCTGTCAACACTCCAATTGTTTGCACATCTTAGAAAGTTTGCCTCGATTTTTGAGTCTCATTTTTAAGGCAGTATTATGGGCTTTACATCATATTCAGCGCTTTACTGAAAGATTAGATATATTTTTTATCCTATTGTGAAATTCTTGGGTCTTAGCTCTTAAACCTACATCATTTTGATTCTTTAAAAGACACCTGCCACTTGCCAAGTGCTTTATGCTTTACTTTGATTGTAGTAATAAGCTGAAAAAGTATGCTTGTGATTATTTACCAAACCTAAAATGTAATTCAAAGGAGAAACTGCAGCTTTCTCTCCTGGAAACTCTAAGTTCAACCTACCAGATAATCATGTGTTTAGGGTTATGATAACAGATGCACAGTGTCTATGAGTCACCCATTTTTTTTTTTTAATGTCAGATCCAAAATTATAGCTCTCTTTTGATAATTTGTACTCCAGAGTTTTTCCTCCAGAGGAAAAAGATGAAGGAACAGCATCTGAAAATTAAATACCATGTGGAGAACATGACAATTTGCCTTTCCTGTCTTGGAATTAGAGTTTAATTACAATCATAGAACTCTTCAACCTAAATTGCAATTGCAGATTTTACAGCCACATCTGAAGGTTCATATCTTGCAAGTAGTTTCGTAGAATGATTTGTTTATGCTCAGTTTGGTAATAGCACTTCTCTAAGAAAGAGCTCCAGCAGAGATGATGGGCAATGTTTTTGAAATCCCCAGGTCTTCACTAGTTCTGAATTTGTTTCTCCTCCAGTTTTCAGATATGATATTGTCCCACAGCTGTGGAAGCCTGATGGCAAAAGTCTGCTTTTCACTTCAACCACAGACAGAAAAATCCTGAAATGTAGTTCTAATGAATTGTCATAACAAATTGTGCTGTTTATCTAGTCAAACAGGTCACAAGATATGCATATTCCATCCATAAGAAACCTGTGTGATTCTTCTTTGGAAAAAATGGTAGTGGGGTATACCAATAATGGTATTATTCTGTTACCAGTCTTTGCCTACATCAATACCTTATAGTTTTATTTTTTGTGAGGAGAGAGTTGGTTAGGATATATTATTTAATTTTAGCTACTTGGCCAAATGGAACTGTTTCAGCTGTGGATTTGGGGTCAACACAAGCTGTGTACAACAGGAAATGACTCCCTTTTTGTAAAACCCAAGCTTCTTTCTGTATACTAAAGAAAAGAATCTAAGCTTGAGAAGGCTACAGAACAGCAGAGAAAGCATAAGCAGGCTCAGTTAGAATTAAAAAAACCCCAAGAATAGTTATTGTAGTGGTTGGTTTCATGTAGATAAAACCAGATTTCTCAGCCTAAGATACAAAGGAAAAGGAAATATTTGTTTGCGTTTATCACACAATGAATTGTAACTTATTTTTCCCACCTAATCTGAGAATGCTGCTACCTGAAATTAGGAAAAAGAAACTCAGGACTAAATGTTTCATTGTTTCCATCATGCTTCTGAATTTGTCTGAATGTCTGCTTGCATAACAACGTTAATAGAGAGCTATCCTGGTTATATGAAGGGCATTGTATTCCTGTTAAACTCATTATACACCAGTATTAGTGAAATATAAACCAAGCCTAACCTTTGTCTTTTTCTCATCTTCAAAACTGGCCTAATACGTAATTATTTTCATAAGGGTTGATGAGTAATAACTCATGGGCACTTACGTAGCACTTCTGGATCCTCACAAAGAAGCCTAAAAGAATGTTAACACCTGAGCTGCATTTGAATTTTCCTCTAGAGTTTAAAAATCTCAAAGCTTTTCATAAAAAAAAAAGTTGAGTGTTCAGAACATAAGGAAATAGAGCCTAGTTTTCTGAAGGGTATTTCAAGGGGGAGCTCAAGTGTCCAGAATTTTGTCTTATTCTCTGCAAGTTGGGCAGATACTGAGATGCCCCAAACCCTAACTCTGCTGCTCATCCCATAGTGCTTGTTCCACATACCTTTATAGCAGGTGTGCTTATTTGTTCCCCTCATCAATTTTAAATTCAAAATGGATAAATTTGCTTGGCCTCTTCTTTCAACAGACACCTCCAAAAGGATTAGTATCGTCAAGATCACCCTAAATGACGTCCAGCTGATGACCACAAACATAATATGATTTGGCAGCTCCAATTTTAAGATTGCTTTAATACCTCCAAGCTGATCACAGCCTTTCACAACTTCTCGTTGTATACCAGTTATACATCTAAGTGCTGTCCTATTTCTTTTCCCACCTGTTTATGTGAATGCCTTTTTAGAGCAATCATTTTTTACACAAAAGCATCCTGTTTCAAAGTGACTGCTGCCAGAGAAAACACACCAGTGTGAATACTTAAATTGCTGTAGGAAGTGCTGAAATAAATAGTTTGACTGAAAGCCATCAAATAATTCTGCTTTTTGAGAATTTTTTTTTTTTTAATCTCCTGGCAGACTATGTGTTCACTTCAATTTACATCAGAGTGGGCTGTTTATTAGTAAGCAGCATGACATCAGAGTGGTCAGCACACAAAAGTGATTGTTCTGTGTATGCCACAGAATTTTGAGAATTTTTAAGATTTGAAGGGTAGCAGCAGCAGTTTTGAGAGAAGAAGGGTGCTTTCTTAATCAAGCACAGCAAAACAAAAGCTCCCTTCTCTCTTGCCTGAATTTGGTGGGGAGGGGCAGAAAACATCATGAAAATGTACAGGGAGGCTTTCTTCAAGAAGAAAGAAATGCCATAAAGACAGATTTGAGAACACTGTATTGACGAGGATTCAGTTGTGTTGAAAATGAGATATGTGAATGTATTACTTTTCCTCTGATGCTTCAAAAATACAATTTTCAATCTCTCAACTGGAACACACCATTTTGCTTCTTGTCAGGCCTCTGCTTCTGTTGGATGTTCTTTAAAAAAGCTATTTGGCAGATGTATGAAACAACACATATAAAAAGCCTCAAAGGTTTCAGGATAGTGTCAGATGGCTGTGTGAGCTACTGACCAAATGGGCAATTGCAAACATTTCATGGTGCTATCTACCATTGTATCACCTCTCCTTTTCTATATCTAAAACAAGACCCCCGAGGAAAGACCTAGGCGTATGTATTAATACTCCTGCTCTTACAAGAGGAGTTCCAGCAGCAAGGCTGAACCCACTTCCATAGTGGGTGTTAGAGAAAAAAATGTATGGCAAAAATAGGTTGCTGACACTTTATATGCATTGAGAGACATTAAGTTTATAGAAATATTAGGCATGCCCATTAATCCGTTATGAGCAATTGCCTCCCTGGTAATTCATCCATTTTACCATTCATTGTATTCTGTCCGAGCCAAATTATTAACAATTCGGAACAACGTGCCAAAAATCAGCTCAGGCAGTAGTTTACAACTCACAGAAATGGGGCCTATTAAATTCCTAAGAGCTTTGGAAACCAATCTATGCAAGTCTAAGTACATGACAATTTCAGAGAGGCAACAAGCATTACAATTTTTTTATTGCTATTTTACCAGTCAAAAAATGAGGTCTCTGGTATATTTGAACTCTTCATAAGGCTTTAAACTATACTGTCTTGTAGATAACCAGCTTTACTGAAGATCAATGTAAAACCAAATGTACTCATAATTTATGTCAAAGACTTTGACCTTTGGGGAATATTTAAAGACTTCAAAAGAGTCTAATATGGTAACATATTAGATCACCATAGCTGTTCTGCATCGAGTTCAAGGTGGTTTTTTATGGTTGAAATGTTAAATTTAATTTGCAGGAATATGCTTTAATGCATGTACATTGTTTTATGGTTGCTTTTAACCAATTTAAAAATACTGAAGGCTTACTTATGTCCATTAAAAACTGCAAATATGGTAGTTTAAAAGAATGTAATTTATTTCTTCTAACTTGGTAACACAAAGATCAAAATAGTACTTAGAGTTTTAAATAAATGTCCTTTTTGTTGGTATATAGAAGGGAAAAGTCAAATATGTGAGGTTCAAAGCAACATAACAGACATTTCATGAGATAATGTTGTCTAGTAATGTAATTGTTGTCAATATTGCCAAGCTGGGTTAACAAATTAGAAAATCTCCGTGCAATACAAAATTCTTCACCCTTGTCAATAGTTATTAACATAATTCTGTTTGCTCTTTCTTCTAGGCTTTTGAGTCTCTCATTTTGGTGTGCTGGTTTTACTATCTTGAGGTTCAATCAATAAGTTCACAGTGAGCATTTCTATACTGTTAATGTATTTTATTATTGGATATTTGCTATTTCCTTATCTAAAAAGGATGGGTTACAACAGTACATTTATGCTCTGAGATGAGTGTATAGATTTTGAATTTCAGTGGATTACACAATGCTTTTAGAGGAATTATTCATATAATTTAGATCAGTTAAGAAGTTTACACTGTTTTGGCACATGTTCCTCTATTAAGAGCAGGCATATATTTTGGCTCTCATATACTCAGTTCTTTAGTTCATCTGCCTGTATAACAAGCAAAGAAAAGAGCATGCCTGTGTAAGTGTCAAAACCAATTTTTATCATATGAGACCTCTGCACTCCTGGCCACATTTGGGGAGTTCTGACACTAGGGCAAGGCAAAGTGAAGGATTTTTTTCCTGCAGTGTGGCTCTGGCCTCTCAAGAAGCAATTGCTGTAGCAAATGCATCATAGGATTCATCCACTCATATTTATTTTGCCTTGCAGAAGACAGAAAGAGTGCAAGGGACTCACACTCTGGAAGTCACAGAGGCTGCTGTGTACTGCCTCGTGCTTATTCCATCACTTCTGCTCTGACACCACCAACTGTAGCCAGAGCTCCCCTGTAAAGCAAATAACGCTGCCAGACCAAAAGCTGGAGGTTTTAACATAATTCCATTTAGGCTAGATATGAGTATCATTGCTGCATTTTGAGAGAGTATGGTTTTGGTTTTTTTGTTAAAACAAATGAGGACAATTAGTCAACAGAGCAATTTATGAAGTCTTTGATGGAATCTCCATCACTGGCAATTTTAAGTCTAGAACGCAGGTTTTCTGAAGCACCCTGCGTCAGTCATGACTGAAAACAGGGAATTCTATTAGCTTGTCTTATGCAGAAACTTAGTAGTTGATTTCACAAAGGTCCTTTCTGGTCTTTCAGAGTAGGAGCACCTTTTTGTTGTCATTATATCAAAGGCTGTTTCTGCATCAATAATGAGCTGATTGTTTATAATGTTAATTGCTTTGGCTTAGTGTCTGATAAACTCTTTCATTGCCAAACTTACTACTGCTTTTCCATTTATGTGGAAATAACATAATAACATCATCCAGGATTTTTTTTTCTTTTCTCTCTCCTGCAAACATCCGTATGTCCTGATGACTCCATTGACCATATGAATGTTTTCAATCAGTTTGATATAGACAACATTAATTTGTAAGTAGTGCCAAAATTTTAAAATCAGACTGTTATATGGCATTAAGTGAAATGCTTTGCAGAGATGTGAACATATTATGTCAACACGATTATATTTATTAGAGAGATTAAAATCTTGTCAGGGACCATGCATTCTGTCAGATTCACAACTTCCAGCTTCCGTGGAGAGAAAAAAAAATTCAAGATAGCTTTTCAGTTTAATTCTTGAATCCAACTGAAGCATTAACCTGTCTTTCTCAAAAAGTAGGTACTCATTTGCGTAACTATATCTATGGCATGTTCATTTTCAGGAGCTTAGACCTTTTATACACTGCTTCAGTAACTGACAGATGAACTGGAAGATAGGTTTCATTTCACATACTTAAATTGTATCACATCTCTAGGACCATCTAGCTTGCTTGCTGAGGCAGAGGAATGTTGCACAGTTTCATTAATACCTGTCAGAAGTTTGAATTTAAAAAAAAAAGTTTTGATTCAGAAACAGCTGACTGGGTTCTCATAGTTGTAGAGCATTCACTTGACCAAAACCTTTTCAAATCTGATGGAACTGTTTGTTTCAGAGCTAAAAAATTTTCTGAATCTGTGAGCAGTTCCTGCTTTCATAAGGGGAGACAGCACAATACATAAGGTTTGTGCTCAGAGAATATTCTAGAGCAGCAGTTTGGCTTTTGCAAGTTGTCAGAGCTTGACTGACTTCATCATCACTGTTCCAGTTTGCACTATCTGGATATTTGGCTCTGCTTCTGATTGCAACTTGTTTTTCACCCCTCCTCATCTAAACGTCTCATCTAAAAGATTTACCCCACCCCTGAAACTGCAGGTGTTCAAATGAAGTCATTACAAACTTTGAACTGTTTTCTTCCTTGCACTGAATCCTAATCTCGGAGAGGAACCCACTGCATCCTGTGCATAATGCAGAGATACCCCGCTGTGCTTTGTTTATGGAAATGTCTAAAATTTACAGCTATTTTTTTTTACTCATCGTTATCACATAAACACACAGATATCCAGGTCGAGTGCCTGCATTTGTCTGGGATATTCAAAACAGAAATAATTGTACTTTCCTGCCTTTGTACTGACAAGTGCTTGCGAGGCACAGAGATTTTCAGTCCTTGTTCAGCTGGCATTCAGCACAATCTATGTGTTTTCCATTTAGCACTATTGATGTCATACACCCACAAAGGCAGATATAGCCTTTCTGTCTGCTTCCCTGCACCACAGAAGCTACTGATCAATAAAAAAAAGGGCTACCTTCTCTTCTTAAGGAACTTTGAGTTCTGGAGTCTAAACAGGATAAGAAAAGTAACAAAACCATCCCTATAAAACAGAAACTCACTACAACCCCTTTGTAACTCGGAAGCTGAAGTGTGGAAAACACTCTTTCTTCCTGTCATGGTTTGAGAGCCTCAAAAGCCAATTCTTGAGTCCAAGCCCCCCTCCCTCATCTCAACCCAGTGTGAGATGGGTTTTCCAGACACCACACGAGACTCAAAATGGGGGGAAGGGAATATATATTACAATGACTGTACAAAATAAATACTACAATACATTATACACAATCTTAACTATCTCTAACCATGACATTACAGTATTTACAATGGATCAAATCTCTTCTCCCTTCCAAATAAAAGTCCATGAGGGAAGAAGAACAAGATCCTTTCTACTTTCAGAGCAGCATTCTCTTCAGAGTAGTAGTCTATCTCTCACTCTTCCATGCAGCAGCTGTAGCTGGATCTCTGCCAGTACACTCGAGGGGACTATCCAAGCCCTCTTGGCCCTTCATCTCCAATCGAGGGTCTTATCTTCCGTGGGCTGTTGTCCTAGTTAGAACAACTGGGACCGATTCATCACTGGATAGGTATAGCCCAAAACTGTGTATTCTATGGCCCTCCATGCCATTTCCCAGAAACTGTTGGGGGGGGGGGGGGGGGCCTGCCTGTGGGGGGGGGTGTTCCTGTTCTCATACCCTTTTATGGAATTCCCCGCTCTGAGCATCCTCATACCCTTTTATGGAATTCCCTACTCTGAGGGAAGGATTGACCATTCCTTTTATGGAATTCCCCACTCTGAGGGAAGGATTGACCATTCCTGCCTGAACTGGAGAATATATGAACCTGGAGTTTCAGAACTTTTCTACCACTCGTGGGATCCAGAGGAAGACTGCAGCTCATCGCTCTCAACCAGACTGCAACAGCTCTCCCACCAGCAGGTTTTTTCCCCTCTCCCTTTACTTTGGACTCAAGGGGGGGCCCAAGGAACACCATTTTGTTCATGCCCCAGGGTGCTGGGTTATACATTTGGGTTTTGTGGGTTAAAACCAATTGTTTGTTTGTATGATTGTACTTACTGTATTATTTTAATAAATTGTTATTCTAACTTATAATCTCTCCTTTGAGTTGAGTTCATTTCCCCTGCTGGTTAAATCTTAAACCAGCACAGCTGTGTTCACCCGGACAAAGGTCACTTCACCACGGTCATATCAACGAAGTACAGAAGCCTTTGTGACGGTCCGTATCTTCAGGGGATTCAAGCTCCCTTTGCAGAGCTCCCGTGCTCTGACTCAAAGCAGCGGGGGAGCCAAGGTCACCCCCTCTGCATTCCTTCTCTGAGCTTTTTAGCTCTTCTCTCTGATTCTGCAGCACTCCAGAGCTCTTCTCAAGTAAGAGTCCATCATCCTCCTCTCTCTAGGAGGGGTCTACAAGGAGTTTGGGGGGTTTTTGGTTCAGTTCTTACCCCAAAACTCTGTCTCTGTAGAGCTTAGTTCTGCTCTCTCTCTACTGCTGGCTCTCTTTCTCTCGGACAGCTCTGCGTCTCTCTTGCTCGGCTTCATGCTCGTTTGCTGCTTCTTCAGTTCTTATCTCTTGTCTCTCTGCCACTTTCTCTGGCCAGTGTTGGTTTTGCTGCCGCTTCTGCTGCTCACGGTGGAGAAAACTCCTTCAGCTCTCAGCTACAGAACCTGGCCCAGTTTAACACTGTTCCAAGTCCCTGTAGCCCCCAGCTGGGGGCTGGGGGGGGGCAGAGCCCCCCAGCTGGGGCTCCTGCCCCTCAGCTCGTGGCTTTCACAACATGGGTACTTCTTCTACAACAACTACAGCTACTTTCTTTTCCGGTCTGCTTGATATGTTTATATTTTGCAAAAGCGCTCATTGGTTCAAACCTCAAGGGTCACCACCCCCTGGGGATTTACCATTTTATAACTTCACAGGGAAAACTGTTTTCCCCCACCACACTTCCTTAGCTCCAAACACCATATCAGCCGAAGGTTGAAATATTCCCGTGTTTACATCTCACAGGTGCCTATTTGAATATTATCAGTGAAGAAATAGTTAATTCTTATGTAGAGTCAGATTTAGGTAGCCCTCAAAGCAAGAGAAAAGTCCAGAGTGTCAAAGACTGTGAGTACCTACATATGGTTTATTTCTAGTAGAAGTTGAAGGAGTTCAGCCCTTTTGAAAACAAGATCCTGTTCACTGAGGGCCTAAATCCTTCTGTTGAGCATGGAAATTTGGATGTTTCTGTCATATTTCCTCACTGGTAAGATGATGAGTTCAGTTAAACCTACTTGTTTAACCCCATTCCATCCACTTCTCTAAGCTGAAATGAAAAATACATCTACACTAATCCCTAGCAGATACTGGACTAAGCTTTTTTCAAGAACCTTCAATAGTGTTAAGTCTAGTTTTCCAGGCAGTCTTTTCAGGTTTTTAATTATCTTGAATAATAAAGCATTTTCTCCGTTGCAGCAATTTGTGCTCATTACTTTCTGTTCTATTCTCAGTCGATGTGAATAATGGTTTGTTGCCTTCATTTCTGTTCCAATCTTTGACAAGCTAGAAGACCACTAAGTTTTCTCACTTGTCTTCTCTATGCACAACAAGCCCAGTCCTTTCATATGTTCTTGTTTTATACGTTATATACAACACTCCTCTCTATACAAGACAACATTTTCCCAATGGCATGTTTGCTTATATGGTGGCAGTAGGCCAGCAAAATAAAGTGCATGGAATTGCTAGAAGAAATCCAGGTGCCAGTTGCATTTTGATGTTCACAGTATGTTAAAACCCACAGCCAAAGCAAACTTTGTCCTTTATCCACTCCCACCAGATTGCTACTGGGGATTCTTATTCATGTCATCTGGACAAGGACAACAGTTAACAAAGTTTGCAGAGGTAGTAAGTTATTCATGGTAATAAAATGACCTGAATGATCAGTCAACAGAATGTCACATAGAATGTAGTGCAGATAAGTTGATGAATACAGGAAAAAGTTGTGTGAACTTCTCCTGATGGGCTCCAAGTTAGCATTTCCACTTGGTGCAAAGGTCAGGGTTTGGCATGGTCAAGTTCAGGGAAGGCAAACAGGGATCAAAGGCTTGAAACGGCTTCTATAAAAGGAGCAGTTTTGTAACTGGTGAATCTTCTGACTAGAAGAAGTGCTTGGGGTGAAAGCCACAAAATCACAGCAAGCTTGAAGAAAAAAATGGGGACTTGTCTC
Organism: Pseudopipra pipra; assembly: GCF_036250125.1. Classification (NCBI taxonomy): domain Eukaryota; kingdom Metazoa; phylum Chordata; class Aves; order Passeriformes; family Pipridae; genus Pseudopipra; species Pseudopipra pipra. The sequence goes on along the minus strand of NC_087552.1, from coordinate 66,223,123 downwards.
TGTCACTGTATTGTACAAAAATAATGGGAACCATGGTCTAATCAGGCAGGAGGAAGCAATATGTTGCATGTTTCATTGTAGACTTATGAACACTTTTGTCCGGGATATTGTGGTTGCTGGATGCAAGAGAATTTACCATGGGCTCAGAGAGAAACTGGACAATTTCATGGAAAAGAGCTTCACTAAGAGTAACTAAATACACAGAGAAGCATAAAGCTCAGGAATCTCCTGAAGAAGATAGTTAGAGGGTGGGAAATCAGGATAAAACCTCCTCGTGCTGAATTTTGGCGCTAGTGTTTTGTGGAGAACATTAGGCCTCATGGAGCTTTGATGTTATCCAATGCTACCTTGCTTCCTAAACTCAGAACAGTGCACTGAATTTTTGCCAGGTGCAACCAATATTTCTTCTTCAGAGGAGATGAAAATGAAATTCTGGGCTTGTTGAAGACAATGACAACTTTCTCATTGACATCAACAGATAAGCACTTCATTCCCAGAGCTTCAGCCACAATAAATTTTCAGGGACGTAAACACTGTAACCGAGAAGCCTGCCAGGATGCTGAAATTTATGAGAAAATAATGCAAAATTCAAGGTACAGCACAGTGTTAATCAGATTATCCCAAATACACAGAACAAATGTCCTGAATGGCGACTCTCAGAGACAAACTTAACTAGAGTAATATTTTGATTTATCATATTTGAACACAGAGACATTATTATAGAAATAAAATTTTTCTGAAAATAAAATTACTGTGACCACACCATGGTAATATCACCTCATTCCTTTTTTGAACTAGAGCAATTGGGAGACCTGCAAGATTGTAGTCAAAAGTGGAAGTTTTAGGGCAGAAAATGGCAGTCGATTCTAGAAATGATTTTCATAGAGTTGACACTGCTGCCCCATTAATGGTTTTATTGTAGAAGATAGATATGGTGTTACATATGGAGAAACTTAAGTGGAAGTTTAACTTTATTCTGATCTAAAAACCCTTTCTGTTCCTGAGGTGTGGCAGCCTCATATGTTTGTTCTGATTGTGACATTGATCACTGCAGTTTGAGCTCTGATACCCCGCAGAGATGTAACCATGTTTCCCTCTAAGGAAGATACAAAATTTTTGTACAGCCCTATGGCACAAACACTGCCCCTCCCCTGCACTGGGTACACTCCTGGGACCAGATACTGTATGAAGTGTCACAAATGGTGCGAAATACAAGAAAGTGCTGGGTCACTTACTGGCAATTTAAACACTTAGTAAAGACTCTAAAGCTTTATGGAATCATAATGAGATTGCATCAGTTCCCAGAAAGGACTTGGGCACCACAAGAAAATGCATGAGTATTTGAGTGCCCAGAGTAGGACTTCAATTTTCCAGTTAATCCTCTACAAGAGCCATAAAGCCATGATATATATAGATAAGTATCTACAGTGAAAACATGTACAGAGATATGTAAAGTAAGAGGCTGCTCTTATGTATTGCTTGTTCTATAAACAGTGCTCAGTAATCCAGTCCAGGGGCAGAGCCTGGTGCATAAGAAGCGCTGTATATACAAATATCAGGAAACTTGCCTATTTAGAAAACAGTAAGTATATTACAAATATTATTTCGGAATAAATTATTCTCTATTATGTCTGGAAATTTAGTTGTCATTTTAAAATCAGATGGAAACATCACTTAAAAAAATGTTTCATTTATTTCTATCTGAACAGTTTTGAATGGAATGGAAATACTGCTAAAAGGAAAAGCCATCTTTAAATGGCTTAGCAATGTTTTTGTTATGAGGATTCAGAATTATGCTTCCTAGTATGGAAAGCCATCAGCTTTCCCTTACATTTGGTATGGCTTTCAGTTCCTCACAGAGATTCTAATTCCAGATTTTATTTTTTGACAAAGTTTTTTAGTGCAATATTGGCTTGGCTGAAAACCACTCCAACGAATGTGACTCCATGTCAAAGTGCACAAACCTGAATATTTTGGTGGGATCTGTCAAACCTAAAACACTCTTTCTGTTGACTTCCGTGGGAGGTGAATCAGGGTCCAATATGGCACACTGGTGTACATTTCCAATACATGTGTGCTTTGTAAATAAGCTTGGAGAAATCGTGTGATGCACAGAGATGGTTCTGTGACTGCTAAGCAATCAAGAAGACACCCCTATCCTGTGACTTGTTTTATGCATGGAGCTATTTTTCTAATACTGCAGATACTTCTGAACAGTGGGTTAATGTGCTTGACATGTCTGGTATGATTATATTACACCTTTGTCAAGCAAGGATTTTGCTCTAGTGGTGTGTCAGCAATATATAGAGGCCAATCAGCCTCAGTTAGGGAATAGGTTAGAGATATCTTTAGTGGGAATGGGACAGAAAACAGCTAGGCAACCACAGCCACATCAGTGAACTGGGACTGCATGTTGCACCACACACAGTACTGGAATAGTGGGGAAGAGAGCAGCCCCTGTTTCCTTAAAGAACCTCTCATTAATGCTCTTCAGAAATCACCATTCACTTGTCTGCTTTGTGGTTGGGCATTGGAACAAGCTCCCCAGGAAGTGGACACAGTGCTAAGCTTGTCTAAGTTCAAGAAGCGCTTGGACAACCCTCTCAGGCACATGGTGTGACTCCTGAGGCTGTCCTGTACAGGGCCAGGAGTTGGACTTTGATGATTGTTGTGGATCCTTTCCAACTCAGTATATTCTATGATTCTATGATTCTAACTTCACCTTATCCCTTCACAATATATTGGTTCACCATAGCTGGCTGTAAAAGGACCTGGAAGTTCAGCCTACTTATTTTATCCAGAAGGCTAAAGACTTAATTACCATGAGCAGCGATCTAATTGTAGGTAACTCTTCAATCTTGCAGAGAGAGGTATAGCAAGATCCAAGATTTGCAGGCTGAAACTGGAGGATTTCAGGCAAGAAATAAAGTGTGTTTTTATTTGTTTATCTTTATTTATTTCTTTTAACCAGTGAACAAAGTAGCTCCTAGAACATTTCATGTAGATAAAGTTATTTCCTTTAGCCTTAAAATTATTAGCTCTGATCCAGTAGCTACACAGAACAAGTCACTCTTGTCTTCTCCTTGGATTTAGTTTTAGGTGGGATTTTTTTGCACTATAAAATATATTATAGCAAAATTTAAAGTCTGTCACAGTGTCCTGTCAGTTTTTAATTCTTCTTATTTAATCTTGCCAGCACATTCTCCTGGCTTAGCTATTTTTTTTAATATTAATTTTAAAAATACCTACAGCTGCCAAGTTAGAAGTATTGGTAAGCATGCTCTGGGATATGGATAAATAAGATGGTGGCAATAGAACATCATTCTTTGAGTAAATATATACTTCAGAGGATGAAGTGGTTTTAATTGTAAAACTGTGCTAGAGGACATTGGGATAGACATAGCATTATATAGGTAAAGATGAAGAAGCAGTGAGGGGCAATGTAGTTACCTGGAGAAGCGTAGTCTGGAAGAGCCAGAACTGAGGCTCCCCTGCAGTCATGGCAACACAAGTGGCTCAGGTAGTTCTCATGATGCTTCCTCTCACCTTTTCCAGCAGCAGAATGTCACTGCCCCTCCATCAGCCATTGGACTATTGTGCTTTGTGCATGTCATGGCTTCTGACAGATTCTTGCTCACATTAGAAGTCTTGAACCTTGGACTGTTCTGGCTGGCTGCTATTAGAATGATGCATCTTCCCTCCTTCTTTCTTGTTTTCTTTATGCAAAATCAAACTCCTATTGAAGTTCATAATGGAACATCCCACAGAGAAGGTTATACAGATGTCTGGGAGGAGATAATCCCATGGGGCTGATTGTCTACTTGCTGTACATAGATACATACTTCAGTATAACATGTTATATTTAGATATCTAAGTGTGTCATGGTATAACCATATAATTTATGTATATCAACTAGGTATATCATCAGGGTATAACATCTAGGTATATCATGCTGTAGATATAATTTAGTGTTTAATCTAAAGGCTCTGAAATGAGCTCCTTTCAGAGCAGTGATGCTGGAAAAGATTGACTAATGGTCTGGCAGTTCCTAAATTCTCTTTTTTAAAATTCTTTTGCAATAAATATTTTTTACCAGACACTCACGAGTGTTATGATTTTATACAATTAAAATGCACATCCAAGTGTTCCATTATCTAATGAGCAAATTTGCTAATCTCCTAGTGAAATCATGTTTGAATGCAATATATTTTCTGTTTCATAGCTGAGAAGAAGTGCACATTCTTTATTCTGTTGTAGCATAGCAGTGTCTCACAGCCTGACACCCCCAGAAAGAAGTGCTGAGACTCACAAGATTCCTACTTCTCCAAAGTCATTTATCCAAACTGACATGTAGGCTTTAAAAGAAATGTTATAGCTGGGAGGGTTAAAACTGTGTGAGCTTCATACAATTCCTTTTTCATAAGAGGCACGAAGCTCTTTGTTATGCAGATCTGTGTTTGTACCAGTGATGTACTTCATATCTCATGTGCTGCTGTTCCTTCCTACCTTCAGTCCTACATTGATAGAAGCTGTCTTATGTGGGAATAGAAATCTGCAGGTGGGATCTCTAATGGGTATTAAGGTAGGGACAAGTAATTGAAGACATAGTGAGGGTATAAAGTGATGGCTGCTGAGCTTAGGGCCACATTTGCACTCACCCTGAGGCAGCTAACTGAAAATAATAGCAATGACACATATTTTATTCAGTTCTTTATGAGTGTAAAACACTTCACAAAGGTGGTTAGAAAAGCTATAACAGGAACTGCAGCCTCTGTTTGCCTCAATGACTTGTCCACCCAGGAAATTACTAACAGTGTAGTTCTGCACCATGAGCTAGTCCTGTCCTTTGAGGTCATTCCCTGCAGGGAAATGGCAGCATTTCATCTGGAACAAAACTCTAGGTGGAAGAAAAGAGTAAGATATGAAAGATGAGAGAACTGAAATAGTCAATGGTAACTGGTTCAGGTATATTTTTAAGGGCAACTTGGCTGAGTAGTACCACTTATATGGTGATTTGAGAAAGCACCAAATGTGGAATCAATCGTGGTGGAATTATGCAGGTGATGGGAAAGGCTTTATTCTGCTGTGGAAAGTGGATGAATGATTGGGGTATTTCCAAAGGTGGTGCTTGTCACTGAGTATGGTAAATGTTGACTATTTCTTGTTATCAGTTGACTGGGTACTCATGAAATTCAGGTGTGGTTGGAGCAGGACCTACTTTACCATATCTTTCTGGGAGAAGGAGGTACCATCATTAACAAAGCATCCACTTCTGCCTGGACAACTCAGGACATCTAATTTGTTATTTTGGTCTAGTGACCTTTGATTGTCCTGACAAGTAGTTGTGGGCATGAGTTTAGCATCCCACTTGAGACCACTTTAGCGCAAACACAGGCAAGCAACTGAATAATGCACAGGTAAATGCAATATGCATTTCCAAACCAGTGAAGGTTTTACTTCTTTCTTTCTTTTTCTTTTCCCTTCTGAATGTCACAAGTTTCAACTCCTAACACTGCAGGTATTTAAAATAGCCACACTCCATGCTGCAGGACTTTTTCACCAGGAGAAAGCTTTCGTACCAAAGTGAAAGAGAAAACATTTCAGAAGCTGAATTTTTCCTGGTTGGCTTTGTAGATAAAACTCCCCACTGCTTTTCTCCTAAATAAAACATGCAAGATTAAAATATATTTGCATGTGTACTCTGTGATATCTTTTTATTCCTGTTTTAGTTGACATAAGACTTCTTGCTTCTTTTGCATTGTCATTTATTGCGTTCAGCAGTTTCAGAGATTGTGCAGAGTCGCTGACTCTTCACGCAGAGTCGCTGAGTCTTCACGTATTTTCTGAGATTTCCAATGATACAAAATTAGCTTTAATTTTTTAACAGCTTTTGCTCACAGGTGCTTAATCACCGTCCTATTTCATGGTTCTATCCTCATTACTTCAAGGTGAGTGCAAACAAGATTATCTTCCCTTTGACCCTGATGTGCCAAGGGATGCAGTCAGCAGTGTCTGTATGGTAGGTTGGGGGAGGAAGGGCACAAGCACAATGCTCAACATCCTTCCACATGGTCTGCTAAATCCTCTTCCAATACACATTGCACTGTGGGGATTATCGGAGAGAGTCTGGTCTCCAAAGGCTCCCCTGTCAAGTTTCTTTTACATGCCTTCACTGCTGCACAAAGGTTTCTACAAAGCAGCAACTTATTTTACGAGACAAGACCAGAGGGAGCCAGGGAAGGGGGAGTGACTTTCTAGGACTTTGTTCCTCTTCTGCAGAATAGGAAGTTGCTGCTGTGAGTGCTTAAGTCAATGAAGCATTGAATTTGCTATCTCCCTGGGCTTGGGTCATTAGCTGTGGTGTTATTATAGTTGTGCAGGTTAATCTAGGCCTGTTGCAATTCTCTGGGTAATTGAAATGTGGGAGAAAAGCCCCATCCATCAACAACCTCTTCCTTTAACAGGTATCTTCTCTCTGAGCACCAAGGTTTGTTTTCCCTAGGGCAGGTTACTGTGCTGTTACTAAGAATACAAGGATTTTCAGACAAGGAGTACTTTGCATAGCAGAGATTTTGGAAAGCACCGAGCAGAGCTTGATGGCTTGTAAAATTATGCACTTTTTAAAAAATAAATTTACTATTGAGCATGGTTGATTTTATTTCTTTCTAATGATTGCATTCAGGATGGAAATGATGGCTAGAAGGTTTGGATGCTATGATGAAGATAACTCACATCTGAAGCAGGATCACAGTTCAGGGGAAAAGATCTGCAGAGAGGAGGAAAGCTGCAAAACCAAGGAACAACAAAGTGTGTATGCGTATCGAGCATAGCTTCCTGGGAAGGAGGAGTAGGTACAGCAAATAAGAGAGCAGAATTCTTTACTAATGACAGTAGCAGAAGTGCTGTAGTCCTGATTCTCCACAGCTGTAAACAGCTATAGCCCCAAGAGATAAATAAAAGCCCTTGAAGCTTGTCTTTTGTTAGCAGTAGTAACCTTTTCCAAGAAAGTCTAGCTAGAAAATCACTTCAAATAAGGTGTTTCAAGAATAGGTTTATTATGTCCAACACGGTCATGGTCTGTCATTTGCAAGAAGGGTATTGTACATTGTGACCTAAATATATAGTGAATGGCTTCAAACACTATTGGAAGGAACTACTTTTTGAAAAAAAAACACTCAGAGAGGTCAGAGCCTGGTTGTCTTTCCGATCATGAGCATTAGTACCAACAAAAGCAATTTCGATATCAGAAATCAGAGACTGGAAACAGTAGGGATGAGTCTGCTGTCACCTGAGTGTTGGAACTGATCACTAGTGAAACAGAATAGCATTTGTTTTTCATAGGACAGTTCTGAAACAACCAATAAACATACATAGAAAATGGTATTAATATGGAAAGTCATAAAACTTAGAAGGCTGATATATTCCCACCACGAAAACTGGCAAATGTAACAGGGAGAGCATTAAGGCTGTCAAAGAGAGGATGGTTGGGAGATTTGAGTGCAGATAACATAGGATATTTTGCACACTATAGCAAAAAAACTTGTTAGGTGAGATTATTAGACTGGGATATGATATTACATCAAATTCAGTGAAATATTATTTACAGCTGCTGTATTTTTCTCTCATTTTTGTTGATAAAAACTAGGACAAGAGTTGGCACGGAACATCTTAGAGCAATTCTTTCTATTAGACTTCATGATCTTGTCTTTGTGTTTTTTTCCAGCGTTGATTGGGAATTCTCTGTATGCTCTTCTAATGTGAGCCTTGTGTTCTTCCCAATGCACTCATGGCAAAATTATTTCCAGGACAGTAGAGGATGATGTATTATTTCCATAATAAATAGCCAAAATAATCTCCAATTAAGGAAGTTATGATGTTGTCAGTAAGGTATTAAGACACATGAAAACAATGTAGTGACTGGACAGTGGTGCTGAAGCATTTGCCTTTTATTTAAGGTATATTTTTTCTATATATACAACTGTTCTGCAATCTATGGGCCATTGGAATTATGTAACAGTGCATACATGCCTTTTAAAACTATATCTGTAATATAATGTATATAATGCCTTTTCAACTATATAAATTGACTAGGCTGCAAATGTAAATTTGGATCAAAACTACACAGTAAGACTAGTGTGGAAATGTTAGCCTGCTTTTTCCTACCAGCTGAGAAAATTTCTGTTTGCATTTGGGAATATATTTCCCACAGAGACAAACACTATGACTGTTCTGGAAGGCAGAGATGCATCCACTGACTGTATGTTAGCACAGGAGTTTGTGAAGCCCTACAGTCGGTGGAAGAACTTGAGACATTCAGAATGATTTTGCACCACCATATTAATATGGTGTATTGGTTGGAGAAAAGAAATACCAAATTCCAGAAGGTCTTCATTTCTCTTATGAAATTGGTATTCTTTCAAATCTCACCTTTTCACAAGGGAATATAATGATGTATGTTTTTCTTCAGCTTTATAATTACAGTGTAATAAATTCTTTATTTTTCAGCTGTAGCAGTACTTTAACAAGAAGGTCTTAAATTGGGTATATGTGACCTGGTGGGCCAGAGGTGTCAGTATCAAAATGTAAACTTGCTCTAACCATGAAATTTTAATGAGAGTCATGCTGGATAAAGTAAAACCTAGGGACTTTACTCTGTAAACTGGCCAGGTCAAATCATTATGTAAAGAAGGAAAATAAGTCAGAGCAAGCAAGAACTAATTTTCTGCTTATGGATAGTATGTGACCATACCATTGGCCTCGATTTCAATACCAAATAGTTTGCTGGATATTGGGCTCTCCCCAGAGGCTGCTAGGAACTGGTTTCTGATTTTTTTTAGTGTGTGTTTGAGATTATCAACAATATCTCAATCTTTTTCTCCCTCGATCCTAATTAAAAGAAATACAATTTTTGGTATAAAATTGTAGTGCCTCTGGAGCCTATACGAACCTAGACTCAAAGTTCACTTTCTTTCAGTATTAACTTCATTTCTCAATCCTAGAATAGCTAGAATATATGTAGCAGATAGAAACAGGCACCCAGAGAAAATTATTTCAGTGCCTCATGGCAAGGCTACTAAAGGAAATGGCAGTCTTTTATATCTGCATTGATCAGGAAGCTATTTCTGTGGCATTCATTCAGTTCTGTAATTTCTATTTCAGATTAATAAACAGATCCAGAGGGACAGAATTCACACATCACCCATAAAACATCTCATTCAGCTGTTTCTAGAAGTTGCTGCACAGCTTTTGCTTTCAGCTTTGCTGTTGAATTTGAGGTATTTAAAAATTTCATTACCTTCTGTGGCACTAAGAATTTTGCAATAAGCAGAATGTCAGGGACTAGATGTGTGAATCCCCTCACATTCTTTCCTTCATGCCACTGGTGTATGTGAGTTCACTCTTTCTGTGTGAACCATGGGTTTTTTTCAATTAGCAAGATGTTCGACTACCAAAGCATATAATCTTTAGACTTTTTCTTTTCATGTGACTCATTGCCTCTCTTGTCTGCTAATTAATAAGGTTAAGCAAAGTTTTTGTTGATGAAATGCAAACACTGCATTTCTTTCTGCCATTTCAGAGAAGTGTCCCCAAATTATTTTATAATCTATATTCATTTACATTAACATAGCCTAAGAACTAATTTCTTGCCAACAAACCAAACATGATGATTGTTCCTGGACCTTAGAAAACAGTGGTGAACAGGTGGTAACAGTTTGCTTTGATCTGTCCATCCCCCAAGCCAGGTTTTAATATTAAGCTACTTGCAGCTGCATTTGAAGAAACTTCAATATTTGTTTTCTCAAAGGCTTTTTTTTACCCATGTAAAAATTTTGCTAATGATCTGCCGTGTATTTGCCAGCCGTGTAGTTTACTCAGCTGTGTTTCTAATTCATGGTGTTCAGAATTCATCACTTGCACACAGTTGCTGGTTTAGGTAATTTAAACTGCCCCTAATTAAATGATTCCCAGGAAACTTTCTTGAGCACATCTCAACCCTTTATTCCTGAATCCCACTGATGTTTGGGCCACTGGCAGAGAGAGGCTGCCATCTCTCCTGATGACTCTGTTGTTTCCATCCATCTGTACCAGAGGCGTTTGTGTCTCTTATTCCTAGGTGCAAGATGATTTAATGCAAATATTAATGCTTTAGCTGCTATATAGAAAGCAGATAAAAGGTAGTGACATATGTATGGCAGTTCAGAAACAAAATAATTTCTATTAAATGCAACTGTTTTATCCATTTTCAAATCAATTCAGATTGTTCTAAGGTTGTATTACTGTATTATTCATTTAAACTGTAGAGAGGAGCCTTTTAAATAATGTAGAAAAAATTCTGAATTGAATCAAATAAATAATAGACATAGAAAGATCCATAATGGAATGGAATTGTTTCAATTAACATCGATCTTGTTAAGAGAGTGTTAAGGACAGAAGCAGGGCTGGGAAGACAAAGTGCTGTGTTTCAGCAAAGCAGGATCAGTGGGATCCCCAGGGCTGTTCTTGCTGACATTCTAGTTCTCAGCAGGAGCAGGGGTTGGTCTGGAAAGTGCCCAGAAGTTTTCACTCACCAGACCCATAATCCTTCTCAAAGTGCCTTTTTAGTGGGCCTCCAGTTTCTATCATAGCTCTTCCCTCTCTCTCAGAGGACCAGGATAAACCCAGCCTTGCATCGGATGAGGAGAAACTCTGCAATAACTTGGCAGTGCCAAGTTTGGGAATTTATTGCCCCATCTAACACCCCATCCTACAGCCACATGAGCTGCAAGGGTATTCCTAACAGATCAGAGGGATGTCAGGTTTGCAAGGAGACAGCCCTAGTTTCTAGCAAGTCTTCCTTTTGGTCTGCCCAAAGAAGGGCTGATGAGCAAGATACAACGCTCTGGTGATTGTGTGGCTGGGTACCAGTTCATGGAGCATTTGCAGTCAGGGTTTCAGAGCAACTCTGCATGTGCACAGCACAAAGTACAAGGACACCAGAGTCCTGGCTGACAGTACATTGCAAAAGTGTCCCAATAACTCATCTATTAGGCCTTACTTTGTGTTATATTTTATCATATGGCTCTATAATACCTTATTATTTTTTCATAATATCTCTTTTTTACAATGGAGGGTATGTTAGATACACTTAAAGTTTGAAATTTTTTTTTTGCCTTTGTAATATTTCACTCAGGCTTTAAAGTTCATGGCATGAAACCAAAAGACAAAACAAAACTCACAGGCAATGTATTACCAGTAAGAAAGACAAAGCTCTCTTCTTAGGAAATCTCTGTTAAAGAGCTACTTTGGTCATATGGGAAATTGTTGTTACTCTCTCAGCACAGAAATAAAAAGGCAAGAAATAACAAATCACTAACTGAAATGACAAATTCTTTCTATTTAGTATTAGAGTGAGATTCTGCATTGAGAGTATTTCCCTGGCTGTTCCATTAAATACTCCAGGAAATAAGAAAATCAGAGTGATAAAGAACAGTAGTGCTCATATAATGGAGAGCTCCAAATGTTTTCTAGAACCAGGCATTGATTCACTTGACTTCAGAGAGGGCAGCATTGTATTAGCTGGTGGAAGGGTGCCAGTGAACTGTATTATCAAGCTTATAAAGAGGTCTGTGACCTTTTCAAATTACTACAAAACTGCAGCAGATTAGCAAAATGCCTTAGCACTTAGAGTGGAAAAAAAATTAAATATTTTATGTGCCCTGAATAACAGCAGAAAATACATCTTTATTTCATGTTGTAATAAACTTTAACATTGTTTTCTACAAGAAGCTTGCATCCAAGAAACTATACTCTTAATGGAAATATTAAGTACAACCTTTGAAGAGTAATTAAAGCTTCATATGAATGGCCAAACAGGGCATTGCTGAATTCCTTTCTATGTGTCTTCCTTCAAAGATGCTATTGTAGCAATAATAAATGTAGGGCAATAATGGATATAAGTTTAGTAGAAATATTCATAAAACCAAGGAGATCACAAATCTAATAATACTGAGGAAATTACGAGTCTGATTCTGATATTTTTTGTGTTGATGGACAAAAATGTCTCCTTAGCTGCCAGTAGAATCACCTATGAGTAAGCGATAGAAAAACCAGTCCTTGTACCTTGCAGGAAGAATAAAAGACTGTAAAGTATTGCATGTGTTACTTCAAATATGAACAGAATAATGAATTATACAGCAAAAATGAAGAAGGATGTTAATCAAAATCAGCACCCTTTGTAAGAGAGGACTGTGCCATATTTGAAATATTTTGAGGGGCTTCACGAGGTGGAGACATTTTACCCGGTAATCTCTTGCTCGTTTCTAATTCCTCTACTTGTCACTGTGATGAGTAGAGGATTATTGTTCTTATAAATGAACATTTCACAAATGTTCTTTATTTGGCTGAACTGGAAAACTCATTTATCAAACAAGAAGGGATCTTCAGGGCTGATGCAAACAAATTAGGTATTTTCTGAATAGATGTTCTACAGGATGTACACTGCATATGCCTGACAGCTTAGGAGAGGGACAACATACACAGAGTACTGACCTCTCAGCCGTGCTGAATCTTTGTTGTTTTGTAATTCTAATAAACAGCTTTAGTGATAGGTTAAATTACTTGGGCCATTTCAATCAAATCACAGCTGCTGTTTAATTTACAAAGCAGTTAGGATCATCCTCTACACCTGTGGGCTTTTGAGCAAAATAAACAAGTGTGAATGCTTTCTCTCTTCCAGGTGCCATTCAGTAAATGTTACTGTATTAGAGACTTCAGACTTTGGATGAGTAAAGTGCATTTAAGTAAACCAGTTGATAGGGTTGTACATGTAAGAATATCTATCCGACTTTGACAAAGCACAAAGCTTTATCTCTCAAGACATTAAGACTAAAATGAGCAGTGCAGCTTTGCAGGTGCACTATGTTCTAACAAGGCAATGACATTAATGATTAACTGCTTTGGGTCATTGCTTTGATGTGTTCATTCACAGACAATCCTGTAAGATGTAAGAGAGGCTGGCTGAGACTTGTTTTCCACTGGAGTCTTCAAATGATTAATTGGTGGATAAAGATCATGTTTCTTTCTTTAAAATACAGTTACTATAGATTGTATCATCCACAGGTATAATCCCTGTTGATGTATTGTATTGGAGAGCTAAACAGCGCAAATAAATGTCTGTTCTCTTGTGTAACCATCAGCTGGGGAAGTGTCAGAAATGTATGGACTCAGCCTGAACAGTTTTCAGTTCCTGAGGTCTGATCTTGTGTCTGAAACCCACTGGACATTAAACTGTTGTTACTACTGAGTTTGGGTGCTAATTTGAAGGTGAACATATGAGGGTTGTATTTACAAACTATCTGGGGACTCACAGCATCAGAAGCACTGAGGGGATAATATGGAGTCTGAACATCACCTAAACCCCAAGGTTTGGTGACCCTTGAAATGTAGAAGTGAGTTTGAAAATGTTATCTTACATTTTATATCTGTTAGTTTGCATATTCGAATATACAATTTTTTATGATTGAATTGCCAGAACAATTGGTGTGTTGAGATACTTCATATGAAGAAAGTACTCTAATATAGATTAGTATTTATGAAGTCAGAAAGGACTGAAATCAAAATTGTTTTTAAACAGGGATTGCAAAGGTTACACAATTCCAGTTTCCTCTAAGGCAGGGAGGCCTTCCTCTTGATGAGGAGCAGAGTATTATGTCCATAATACTGGTGTTCACCCTACTTGCATTGTAGATATTGCACCATGAATAAGTGACAAAGTCATTTGTTTGGCATTGACTTTCAGGAATAAAACCCTCTGGTAACTCTGACATGCAGGTATTACACAACCTGCCACATATATAGCCATAGCATTTCTGTATCATGTTTGTTGTAATTACTGTTCAGAAATATTAAGCTATAGTTTTCACAGAATAGGGTAGTAGCATTCTTTCACTGGAGGATCATTCCTGATGATCATGTGTGATTTTTTCTTGCAGATTTTTTTCAGCTTTCCTTTCACAAGTACCTCCTGGACAAGTCTTTATACTGCCTTGGGTCTTGTAGTGGAAGATCAAAGCTCTTCTGTCTAAATCAGCAGTCTCTGGAGTGCTGCTTGAAGGTGTGGCATTGCCTTCCCTACCATGTAGAGCCAAATGGATGAATAGCTGGATGGCATTAATACCTCCAGTGGGGAGGACAGAATGGCAGCTTGCCTCAGTGATGCTCAGCTTCTGTTCAATAACTTGCTTTTTAGCATGCTTTCTTTGTTTACACTCTGCTACCAGGCATTCAATTCTGAAGTGGCAAAGGCTTGCCTGATAATTTCAAGTTACATGTTCTGGAGGACAGCACACTGCTAGAGCTCTATGCCTCCGGTGACCTCTCAGTGCTCATTTTCTCTTGATACTAAACGAAGACATTTAAGATCCTCTGTGGCATTTCAAATGGTTTTGGAAATCAAACTGTAAAGGTAAGATATCTATCATGATCATTATACAAACAAAGTTCACATTCTGCTTGGAGCAATTTAAAATATTTCCAATGTTTTCAGGTATGTTGGTCTTAGAGGATCTTTTGAATTAAATCCTCTACATCTGAACTAATTAATTCACCTTTAACCCCATTCAGAATGAGGAACTTCTGATGCAGTTGTGAGATGCTGCATCAATTGGTCATTAATATAGCACTGGGACAGCAGAGTGGCAATATGTTCATTGCTGAATCAGTGGTTTTACTAGTGTAGTTTCCTCGTTAATGTCACTTTCTGTAAAGCTACTACAGAGTCAAACCACCTGGATTTTAGCCTGAAATCATCTAGTCCCAGTGCTAACAAATAGGAAAGAAGACAGCCCCCACTGAAACAGTGTGATACCAGGCTTGCAAGCCGGGAGAAAAAAGGACTAATTTCTCAACTACTGACTTGCCACGTCTCTTGGTCTGTCAGTGCCATTTCTCCTTCCACTGTGTCTCATTTGTTTTGTAAGCTCTTGAAGCAGGACATAATCTTGTTTAGCATTTGCTCAGGGTGTAGAAAAAGAGAAGCCTCAATATAAAATATTCTCTTTTTAAGCTGCTTGAAATGGAAACACATATGATGGAAAAATGACGGTAACAGAAGGATGAACACAGATAATAACTTTACTCCTGACCACTTGAGGAGAATAGACCATTATTACTTCTTTTTGATTGCTCAGAAGAAATGAAAGAGCCTGGTCATTTGATGCCTTATCCTTGGAGACTAATAGCTCATATTTTTTAGAGCAAAATGCACTATGGTAGTATAACTGATGAAAATTATTGGTTGTGAACACAAGAAATTTTGAATTATTTATTTATACTCCCAGTAGAGTCAGAGTGATATTATTTTGTGGGTGAAATACATTCAATTAAAACCTGAGCTGTAGCAGGAGAACTAAACAGTTTTTCCAGTTCAAATTCAACTTCATAAATAGTTGAGACCACAAAAAGGGGAGGAAATATTCAAATATCCAAATCCAGCATCTCAGTAATTTGAAGTTAACTTTGGCTTTGTTTCAAAATGGCATTTTTTTATTTAAAAATGAACCTAAAATAAATGTACAGATTTACATCCATACTTTTGTCATCTTTTGACCAAACAAAACAATCTAAGCTTCCCACCTACTTTGCTGCAGCTAGTCAGAAAAACATAATTATTCTTCAAGAGGGAATCTACTTTTGTCCACACTAATGTGGCCAATATTCAGTCATTTTTCAATCAGCCTAAGTGGCCATACTCATTATATCTCTATGGTTTGTTTATGTCTAAAACATGTCGATATCTCTTTTCATTAAAGTGAAATATGACAATTTTATCAGTCTAGTGTATTCCCATTTCAGATATACTTTTAATGAAATTAAGTAATTATCTTTAAGGCTCCTATAAATTAGAAAATACATGTCAAGAACTGTACTAAGTAAATGGATTCATAATTACAGGTAGGCTGAAATGTCTGACAGAGAACCTCATGCTGACAAAACCCAAGGTCCCCACAGAATTACTGTGAGGTCAAAAGAAACCTGACACAGAGGTGCTGAAGTGGCAGCACTTTTAAAGCTGTTCCCAGTACTCAAAGTAATGACCTTTCTGAGACCAGAAGGTAAATATGGAATGAGTTCATGCACTGTGGTCTTGGTCTGAATATAATTATGTTCAATATGCAAATGAGCCAGTGAATGACAGTGAGGGACAGAGGATTGGTGTGTGCATGAGGAACCAAACGCCAATAGATATCTCAAGTGTGTTTTCAGCTTCATAGGGTACATGGCTGGAATTATTGTTCAACTTCTTTATAACTCTGGCATTGTTAAATGTAATTTGGCATATACTGGAATAGGTGGGCTTCTGAGACAGTGCAAATCTGAGGTATGGACATCATCCATCAGAAACAAGAATTTATCATCCTACTACTGATACACTGTGCTCTGCAGATCACAGGGATGGGTGGGCAGAGACAAGGTCAACAGCAGAACTCTTCTGTTCCTGCTCTGGACAGCTGTCTGCAGTTGGCGAGCCAGGGACAGGTAAACACTGAGGTGAAAGGCAAACCCGTTAATCTGCCATCTCTGAGGAACAGGCAGTCACACGCTACCTTGAGAGGAATTCCTGACTATATAATATGAGACACAATAAATGTCCCCTCAGATTATTGTTCAGGAATTTATCGTCTTACGAGTCTTATGGTTATTGCAAGGAATAAAAGTGCTGCACTGTGCACTCACCGGAGACTTGGAGGTATCAGTCTGAAAGAGCAAAGAATGACTAAATTGTAGAAACTATTCTAGGAGTGGCTTTAAAGCAAGCTTTTAATGGATTCAGGGCTATAGACTGTCACAGTCCTACACTGTGTATAGATTTTCAGCTTCATTTTGTTAAGATGAAAAGTGGATAAGAGAGTTCACCGTCCTGTTCTGGAAAAGAGCCTCCTTATATGACTTCTTTTTAAGTTTTTATAGGAGACTTTCCCAATATTAGCTATCAGGGACGTTTCAAACCCATCAGGTTGAACAATGCATCAGTAACCACTTTTCTTCTAGGAATTGAACTAGTAATATATTTTAGTGCAGCAAGTAAATTACCCATTTATTAGCTGTATGGTGTTTATATCTGCATTTACTGGCTTCTAGAGCAGCATGTAAAGGGGATACCAAATTATGAAGTGGTATCTGCAGATTTTCTTTTACAGGATACACTCTTTGGACTAGATGATCATCCTAGGGCCCTTCCTATGTAGTTAACACGCAAGCAGACTTGAAGAAGCTGGGTGTAATGGTTTTAGCTGGGACAGAGTTAATTTTCTTCGTGGTAGCTGGTTTGGGGCTGGGCTTTGGATTTGTGCTGGAAACACTGTTGATAACACAGGGTTGTTTTTTTTGTTATTGTCAAGCAATGTTTACACAATGTCAAGGTCTTTTCTGCTCCTCAACCACCCCACCAGTGAGGAGGCTGGGGGTGAATGAGGGGTTGGGAGGGGACATACAGCTGACCCTAACTGACCACAGCCAGTCTCCCATCCAGGTAGATTTGTTCAAACTGGCAGTCACCTGTGCAACTGTGCACATCTCCCTCTGGGTATTTCCCCATCTTCCCTTCTGCTATGTGCTGTTCTTTGGATCCTGAAGGCCTTCCTGGGAACAGTCTATTTCAGTGTCACGTCATCAGTATCTCGGCATGGAAGTGTCTCAGTTGATATTCTGTTGCAGCTGTAACATTTTCTGGCTTTTTATTTTTTTAAATTCAAATTGCAGTTAGAATTTTCCTGGAATTGGTCTGTTTACAGGTACAGAGAGTAGTGAATAACTGTTCCCTATGAAGATGTCCTTGCTTCATTATTTTCTACTTCGTATTAGTTCATTTGTGCTGAAACCCTCTCAGTAATCTTGCAGTCAAGGTGCCCACAAGTCTCTGCAGCCATTTCAGTGTTAAGGACAGACTGCCTTCAGCACTTTCATTTCACTTCTTCAAAATAATTTCTGTAAGTATTTGTTCCTAATGAGGCTGACAGTGCCCTAGGACTGCACCTTAGAAGTGAAAGCATTATACTGGTGTGCACTGCTCATAGAATCACAGAATAGTCAGGGTTGTAAGGGGCCTCTGGAGATCATCTAGTCCAACTCCCCTGCCAAGGCAGGGTCACCCAGAGCAGGTGACACAGGAAGGCATCCAGGCAGGTTTTGAATACCTCCAGAGAGGGAGATGCCATGACCTGCCTGGACAGCCTGTTCCAGTGCTCTGCCACCCTCAATAAAATTTCTTCCTTATGTTGAGGTAGAACTTCTGTTTTAGTTTATGTCCATTACTCCTTGTCCTATTTCTGGGCACCACTGAAAAGAGTGCAACACAACCCCCTTGGCACCTGATGTTGAGACATTTACAGGTATTGATGAGATCCCTTCTCAGTTTTTTTTTCTCTATACTAAACAGGCCCAGCTCCTGCAGTCTCTCCCCAGAAGAGAGATGCTCCAGACCCTTCAACATCTTTGTGCTCCTCTGGTGGATTCAATCCAGTGGCTCCTTGTCTTTCTTGAACTGTAGCGACCAGAACTGGCCACAGTACTCCAGATGTGACCTCACTAGGCCCAAGTAGAGGGGCAGGATCACCTCCCTTGACCTGCTGGCCATGCTCTTCCCGATGCACCCCATGATACCATTGGCCCTCCTGGCCCCCAGGGTACACTGCTGGCTCATGGTCAACTTGTCATCCACCAAGACTCCCAAGTCCTTCTTTGCAGAGCTGCTCTTTAGTAGGTCAGCTCCCAACTTGTACTGGTAATTGGGGTTATTTCTCCCCAAGAACAGGACCCTACACTTGCCATTGTTGAACCTTATTAGCTTTCTCTCTGCCCAGCTCTCCGGCCTATCAGGGTCCTGGTGAATGGCAGCACAGCCTTCAGGTGTGTCAGCCACTCCCCACAACTTCATATCTCAGCAAACTTGCTGAGGTCACAGTCATTGAAGTCATTGATAAGCAGGTTGAATAAGACTGGACCCAGTATTGATCCCTGGGGAACACCACTGACTACAGGCCTCCAACTGGATTCTACTCTGCTGATCACGACCCTCTGAGCTCTGCCATTCAACCAGTTCCTGATCCACCTCACTGTCTACTTATTTAACCTGCATTTCCTGAGTTACCTATGAGGATGTTATGGGAGACAGTGTTGAAAGCCTTGCTGAAGTCAAGGTAAACAACAACCATTGCTCTCCCCCGTCCACCCATCCTGCTATGTAATCACAGAAGGCTGTCAGATTGGGCAAGCATGATTTCCCCTTGGTGAATCCATGCTGGCTATTCCTGATGACCTTAATTTCTTTTACATGCTTCCTAGTGACCCCCAGAGTGTTATTTCCATCACCTTTCTTGGGATGGAGGTGAGACTGACTGGCCAGCAGTTTTCCCAAGTCCTTTGTCTTGCCCTTTTTGAAGATGGGAGTAACATTTGCTTTCCTCCAGTCAAACCAGGTGGCTGCTTATTCATGTCAGATTCCTGGGGTCAACAAAAATAGGTTATTGTGTCCAACTGGTGCTTCTATGCATCTAGAGCTATGGTGACCCATAGCCACATCCAGGCAAAAATCCCCAAACACACTTTCCACCAGATATGAAAGACTGGACCCTCTCATCCAGTGTGGGCTGTTTTCAAGTTAGGCAATAGTTTAGTCTTACGTCAGAAGCTGTTCCCCCTGAACTCCCCTTACCCCTCCTACACTTGGCAACCTTTTAAGTCCCAGATGTTTAAATGTTGACTCTTATTCCCCAGGCCTATTTATCTTGCCCGTTAGGGACAGTTGCCTTCGAGAGTTGTTAATGGAGCGGGATGACTTGGGAAAAGGATATGGCAAAACACTTCTGCTCCAAGAGGAGGAAATGTTCAACTCCCATTATACTGTGAATTCAGGGATTTGGGAAGTGGTTAGAACATAATAAGGTGAGGTTGCAGTGCCCGATTTTCATGTAAAATGATGCAGACCTGGTTAAAGCCTTGCAATTTTTGGGGAGTACATTTATCTTCAACATCCTTTGACAAAAAGAATAAATTACAAACTTGTGGTACTTTGATGCTTGAGTCTCCTAGCAACAGCAGTTCCTCCAAAGATGATCCCTGTCATTTCAGAGTGACTGAACCTGGACATTTAAAAAAAGCCATCTACGGATATAATGAACTCTAAATAAGCCATGTCTTTATGAAAGCCTCATTTCCCATTTAGCAGATTTTATTTCCAAATCTCATGATAGCTTAATGATAAAATATAATGATAGTTGTGCTTATTGTGAATAGAATCACAAAGGAGGTAAGTGGTTTCTTATTCATAAATTCACCTGAGCTAATGTTTAATAAGCCAGCAGTTTTTTAAAAGCTTGTCTTCTCTGAGGTTGAGAAAAGCAACTCTTATTTACTGAATGAAAGGTTTAGGGTTTTAGAACCAGTATGTATTATTATTTGTATACCTGATATCCAACTGTGTGACTGTGAAGTAATTTTACTTGTCTTTCATATTTCTAAATTTCAAATTTTATTCAAGAATTTTTCCCCACCCCATTTTTCAAAACTCAGGCTTTTTTTCTTTGTGAAATAGAGAATTGTAATGAAAAGACCTCTGAAGGGTGAAAAACCAACTGAAGGTTTTAAAGAAGTAGATATGAGTTGTGCTCTGAGTAGTGCACAGCTGTGTCTTGAGGGACCTTCAGAGATCTGTCCTGGCTACGATGCTGTTCGACACTTTTATTAATGGACTGAATGATAGTATGGAAGTGATGCTTGCTCACTTTGCAGATTCTCTGGATGAATGGATGAGAATTTAAGCTGATCCTGATGTACTGAGGAACAGGATACAATCTGATGAGGATGAAGCTCTGCACTCATTTAGATATAGTCCTTTAGAGCGTTATATGTAGTTATGTATTTCCTGGCTAACCAGAGATGTCCCTGTTGACTGGAAGTTAAGAAAATTTTATGCCTGTCTACAAGAAGGACCGGAAGGAGGGTCTGGGGAAATACAGGCCTGTCAGCTGGACCTTGGTGCTGGGGAAATTCATGGAGAAGAACATCTTGAGTGCCATCATATAGCATGAACAGGACAACTGTGGGGTCAGGCCCACCCAGCATGAGTTTAAGGAAGACAGGTCCTGCTTGACCAACCTGATCTTCTTCTGTAACAAAGTGACCCATTTAGTGAATGAGGGAAAGGCTGTGGATGTTGTCTACCAGGGCATAAGTAAAGCAGGTCTTGAAGAAGTAGAATCCATGGAGGTATTTAAAAGACTTGTAGATATGGTACTTAGGGATGTGGTTTAATGACAGACTTGGCAGTGCTGGATTAAAAGTTGGATTTGATGATCTTAAGGTTCTTTCCAACCTGAATGATTCTATAATTCTATCATTCTGTATAGCTAACAAAAATGGCCCCAGGAAAATGATCCATCACACAGAATAGCCTACATATCAGACATGAATCAATATTGCAAGCATGCCTGGAAAAAAACATTTTGCCTGGTAAAATATCATATGAAACAAGTTTAAGTCCTTCTGCTTTATTGAGCTCTAATGAGAGTGCTGCATTCAGTTTGGGGCAGCATGACTCTGGAAAAATATCAACAAGAGTAGTGACAAAGATTGTGAAAAAAACCTCCATCTCTGAAAAAAAGTGGCAAAATAGGATTTGTTTACCTCCACAAAAACCTCTGCAGAAGTAACATACTAAAAATCTTTTAATAAGTAACTGGAATGCAATGAAAAATGGCTGTTCCCCAAAATAGGTTGTTCCCTTTCTCCAAAGGGTCTCTCTCTCATATACAAAACTAAGAACCGAGGAAGTCATTACAGGAGGAGCAGGTGAGGCTCTGTTTTGAAGCTTACATGCAAGGCACAGATTTAGAGTGCTCTTTTCTTCATGCATTAAGAAATACGATGCTGTTTTACAGAAAAATATTAGGAAAAACAACACATGCAGACAAACTGGTCAAGGTTGTGTGTCATTCAAGTTTCAGATATCCAGATTATCAGGTATAGAAGCCTATATTTAACATTGGACAATACATAGCATTATTTTCCCATATATAAAATTAGAGATATAGCTGGGTCCAATGGCTGATAACTGCATAGTGAATCTAGTGTGCTCCTTTATGGTATATGCAGTCTGCACTATAATTATTGGTTGTACTGGATTGGTTGCATACACTGTCAAAAACGCATGTAGGAATCCTCTTCCACCTGCCACAATAATGGATTCACATTATTTCCCTCAACATTTAGCAGTGTGCTAAAAAAATCTTAAAAAAATTTCTAAAATGATATCAGATATGATGTTAATGGATGAGGATGAGGCAGAAAAGAGATGGGGATGATTGTATTCATGTAGTACAAATTTATGGTTGCAAGTGTAAGAGTACAACATTGTCACCTAGGAAAGGAAAATGATTGAATAAAAGAGGGCTAAATGATACACATTTCTAACCAGCTGTTGCTAAAGTATTTAAAGCAGTTCAGTTTGGTATGTTGGAGGATATCACAAGAATTGGTGTATTGATCTACTTGAAGACATCTGAAATTAAACAGCAGCATTAACAATAAAATAGTGTTAGGTGGGAAGCACACACTCCTCTGCTTTATCAAAAAGCAAAAATCATAGGCATGCAGTACATTTCTCTTTTTCCTGTTGGCATTCCCCCATCTACTGAAGTAGCAGTTTCCTCTGTATTCTCATCAGATCTCTTTGCACAGAGCACAAAGCAGCAAATTAATAGAAACATTTCCATTCTCTGCTGGTAAATGCAAGGAAGTTGATCAGTTACCTTTCATTATAATTAAATAGCCATTGTAACACTTGTCTCACCAAGTGAAAAATGATAGACTTGGTAGGGAAATACACGATATTTTGAAGCATCTGATAGTGGACTAAATTGTTAAAGAAACAGCAGTATTCTACAGAGAGTACAAGAGGCACAGGAAAGATGTTTAAGTGCAATAGGATAAATCCATTTGCAACATGAAGATGGGGAGATAAAAACACTGTATCATGTACAGAGCAAGAAAAATTAATATTAAGGTACAAGTCTGGTCTGTACTCCTCTTTGCGCCATCTCTTGCCTGTAGAAATTATATAAAGCAGAATTCTCTTGAAGCAAGTAAATCAGTGTTGAACTCTCAGTATCTTTAGTGGTGTAAATAAAATGCCATTGATACATATTTTTGCACTCATGTAT
This sequence comes from Pseudopipra pipra, assembly GCF_036250125.1. NCBI lineage: Eukaryota > Metazoa > Chordata > Aves > Passeriformes > Pipridae > Pseudopipra > Pseudopipra pipra. The sequence goes on along the minus strand of NC_087552.1, from coordinate 66,199,928 downwards.
GAAATACGATAACTAAGATAAACTTAGAGTAACTCAAGTTTTACAGAAATATAGGACCTCATTAGAAATCAGACTGGAAGACACCTTCATTTCAAAACTGGGTCAGCTGTGAGGTCTGACCACAATGCTTAGGTGTTCATCTAGTTGGGTTTAGGAAACCTACACAGGACAGGTACTGCCCCTCTGGGCAACCTGTCTCACTGTTTGACTGTCCTACCAGTGAAAAGGTTTCTCCTTGTGTCCAGTCTGAACTTCTCTGCTCTCAATGTATGCCTGTGTCCAGGCTCTGGGGCCACTCTTAGGCCTTAATGCTCATGACTGGTCTCACCTGGGACCTCAGCCACAATCCTGTCCGTGGGTCTGGGAGCTGCATTTAAGCTCAGACTTTGTCACCCAGTCTGTGCCACTTTGAACAGATGTGGTAGACTTGCCTCTGGCCCTGTCTCTGTCTACTTTTGCACCTGGCTGAACTTCGTGGAGGGAACCTGGATGTGGTCCATCCCTTGCTGTGGCTGCCAGTGGGTCCTGTTGGAAGCACCTGGCTCTGATTGTTGTGTCAGAACCCGTGGGGCTATGTCCCATTGGTGAAGGCAGTGGCTGCACTGAGACCACCCTAACTTCCCAGCTCGCCCTCCTTTTGGGACCAGCCAGCCCTTGCTGCTCTCTGACAGGCTGTTGTGCCCATTGCCTCACCTAACACCACTGGGGAGAGCCTCCAGGCAGGATGCTGTCCGGTCCCCTGAAGCTGTCACTTCTGGGGGCTGAACAAACCCAGTCCCTCAACCCCTTCTCAAAGGGCTGGTGTCTCTGTCCCAATGCCAGCGTGGTGATCTTCCACTGAACTCACTGCTGTTTATGTTTGTTTGAAAAAACTCATCTAAGAGAATATTTTCTGTAACAGACCAAAGTCCATAGCTCTTCTAACTGAATTCTGCTAACCTCATGTCTGTGACACTGTTTCCTGTTTCAAGAGTCTTTACTTCCATTTCCAGATGCTATTTTAACCGATACCACTGGACTTCAGCCTGAGAATGTTCTACTATCATAACCTTTTCATTCATATCAGTCTAACAATTTAGCAGCTAACACACATTTGGCAATTGGACTAAACAATGAAAAAATGGGGCTGTTTCTTAATGAAATTGTCTAGAATATCTGTAATGGAAGCAAAGTAGCTAACTACTAAGTAGCAAATTATACTTTTAGTATTAGTGGAACCATACAGCATTTCATCTCTTCATAGGTTTTAGTTAATAATATTTTATGTATCAATGAGTATTTAAATCTGATTTTCTCAGCCTCTGTTTTCTAGATAACTCAATAAAAAACAGGCACAAATTTAAGCATGAAAGAAAACAATGAATATGAAACTAATAAGATTAAATACCCCTATAGCCTTCTGAATTAAAACAAATAAAGGAGATGTGACTGGACAAGTCTTTAAAATAGAGTCATTATATTATAGTTATTATAGCTGCCTTTTTTAAATGATAAATACTACTTTCTTCTTGAGATGAAATTTCGAATCAACTAATAAGTTGGCACTTGCAGTAGGTAGTGGTGGAAAAAACAAGTAAATGCTTCCACATCTGAAATCACTGTTGCAGATTTTTTTTGTTCTATTCAAGTTTTAAATGTCTGTACAAGACTTGTAGGCAGAACCTCTGCTTAAAATCAGTCCATGTATGCAAAAAACCCCAGACAGAACAGCAAGACAATTGAGAAAAAATATAAGGCCTCTCTATCAAAGTAGTATTCCTCCAGTGAAATTTGACAGTGTTACATTTCTGCTCTGATTGCTGTATAACTTTTAATATTCTATTTGGGACAGTCTGGTCAGAGTACACAGGTGGGTGGGTGGCTGTGACCCAGTGACTTTTGCCTCTTATCTTTTGCTGCTATTCCTTGTTGGGCTACATGACTGGTCATTATAATAGCCCTCAGGAAAATATTTTATTCTCTCTTTTGCTTGGAAATATTCATCTTAAAGCCTTTCAGGAAATGCTGAGAGTCTGTGGAATTGCAAAATCCATTCAATCTCTGGAATCCCTCTGGGACCTGTATAAAGTAAAGGCAGTTCTCCAGCCTTTGTTGCTTTCACACTGCTTTTACTTCAAATCCCTTTGGAAGTAAGCTCTGTTTTGTGTTCTTCATGAACAACAATTATGTCTTCATGAGAGATTTTTCACAGAGATTTTTACAGCCTTTTTATTTCTAGGTAGTGTATAGCCATTGTCTAATCCCAGACGTGTTTATGGTTAATCTCCAAATTAAACTGTGAGCAGCTAGAACATCTCAGGATATTCTGCATCTCATAGTAGATGAATATGTGAGTTTCTTGCCAGAAGACTGTGGCTCAGATGATGTATCCCCAATAGAAGAAGTAAATAAGTTAGGAACTTAATTACTGCCTCACATGATATATATTCAGAAGTTTCAGTGCATAGCAAAACAAGTTCAGGGAATTGCAGTAATTTCCTTTGCCACTTTATTTGATTGTGTGACGATGGAGAGGGAATGAGGTAGCTTCATTTGCATTACAATTATGATGATTTCTGTTTTTCAAATCCAAATATTCACTCAGATCAGGAATAAGAATAAAACATCCCATTAAGATCTTTTATCCACAATGTTATTTTGCATCAGCGATAAATTACAGCTAGTTTATATTCCCTCAACTGTATATTAAAATGTCTTGTAATAAATAAGCAGATGTTAAAGAAACACTCCTAAAAATATTGTATAGGCCAGTTTTACAGTGGAATTAGTCAAAAGTTGTATGACTAGAAAAAAATGAGGAGAACTGGCATCTCTGCTAAAAGTTGGTATGGGAAGTGAAGTATTTACAACACCCTGCTTGCAAAAGTAATTAAGTCAGAGGCCAAAGATGGTGCCAGAACAGATTACAAATCATGAGATTTTAAAGCAGATCACCTCTGAGATTTTTAAAATTTGTTTTTCTGATGTGGAAACCTTTAGGTTGTACATATTTCATCTTATCTTCCTAAGTCATAGGAACTTGGAAACTTATTTTTCGTTCCCCAAATGAAAGCTGAGATTATTATGTACAGACATGACTTAGGAGCTTGGACTCCAAGAAAAAACACCAAATGCATTGTAAAGCAACCACTGAAAGTTTAAACACCAGCTTTCTTTCTTGACCTGTTTTTCCTTTTTCACATAACTGAACTACAGGTTTAAGTGGCATGGATTGGATGAATCTAAATATATGAATGTTTGGCTAAGCACTTATTGGTGATGAAATGAAGCCAACACTAAGAACTGCCGCTGAGGGTTCTGCTGTCCATCAGACAGTTAAAATCCCAAAATCCTGTACAATTTTGTTTCTAGTTTAAAAGCAGCTGTTCTGGTTCTGAAATTAATTACACCTCTTTTTCCTTTGTTTGATTTACAGCTGTGTCAGGAAAGGTTTCAGAAAGTTTTGTTCAGGATTATATTTACTTTGAGGTACTGTTGGAATGACTTCTTCTGTGAGTCTCTGTATCTGTGGAGGAACATACTGTAAAACTGTAGATAACAGAGGGACATCCTCTTGGACAAGTAGCTGCAAGGAGAGCCTTTCTGGTCCAAAATCACAGAATCACAGAATATGCTGAGTTGGAAGGGACCCATAAGGAACACTGAGTCCAACTCTTAGCCCTGCACAGGACCATCCCCAAGAGTCACACCCTGTGCCTGAGAGTGTCATCCAAACACTTCTTGAACTCCGTCAGGCTTAGTGCTGTGACCACTTTCCTGGGGAGCCTGTTCCAGTGCCCAACCACCTTCTAGGTGAAGAACCGTTTCCTAATATCCAGCCTAACTCATCCTGACACAACTTCAGGCCATTCCCTTGGTCACCACAGAGAAGAGATCAATGTCTGCCTCTTTTCTTCCCCTCACAAGGAAGTTGTAACTGCAATGAGGTCTCCCCTCAGCCTCCTCTTCTCCAGGCTGAACAAAACAAACGCCCTCAGCTGCTCCTCATACGGCTTCCCCTCAAGGCCCTTCACCATCCTTGTTGCCCTCCTTTGGGTACTCTCTAATGGCTTAATATCTTTCCTATATTGTGGTGCCCAAAACTGTCACAATATTCAAGGTGAGGCTGCCCCAGTCCAGAGCAGAGCGGGACAATCCACTCCCTGGACCGGCTCGCGATGTTTTGCGTGAAGCCCCCCAAGACATGATTGGCCCTCCTGGCTGCCAGGGCACTGCTGACTCAAACTTGCCATTGACCAGGATATCCAGGTCCCTTTCCATGGCACTGCTCTCTCTCATTCCCCAGTCTATAGGAACATTCGGGGTTGCCCCATCCCAGGTGCAGGATCTGGCACTTTCCCTTTGTTGAACTTCATATGGTTGGTATTTTAATACAATTCATGTGGATTGAGAATAAAATTCTAGCTTCTCAGTGCATTCCCAGCCTGCACGTAGTCACTGAGCAGGACTGATGAAAGCGGGGACTGTCCTGTCAGAGCAGGAACCTTGTCCTTCTGCTTTGGGTTGTCTGATACCCTTCTCTGACAATGTATCTACTCCTGTCTTCCTCAATGTGATGAGACTGAGTTAGAACACTGCTTCAGATTACTCCTACTATGGAAGCCCAAGACGGAGAAGGATTTTGAATATTTTCCCACGCACGAACCTTTTATTTTTTTTTAACGTTTTTATTTTTTTCTTTCTTTTATTTTTATTTGTCTGATTATCAGTATGTAACACAGTACATGTTTTAAAGACTGTTGAAATTTTTCTCCCTAACTTACTTCTTCAGATACTAAAATTACAGCATGGCATGATGGCTCCCTTAGTAATTCAGCAAGAGTTTCGGTTTCAAAGAGAAATCATTACTAAATCATGGCAGAAGAAGAGATGAAACAATAAAAACTCCCTCTGGTGCATGCGGATTGAAGCTTAAATCAGACTCTGTATGAGTGAGATCTGAGGTAGCAAAGATGGGGAATAGGCTTTTTGGAGACAACGTCCCCCTCAAGGACTCTATGACTTCCTGAGCAACTGATTTTAAATTTTTTTTTGAACTTGCATGGTTTTGCTTATGATGTTGTGATTAGAAACTACCTCTCCTTTTGTATGTGTAGCTGTTGGTGTTCTTGGCAAAAAGAGATTCATGATCTTTGCTAGGCATCTTGGGCATTATTATAAATATATATACACATACATTCCTGCATTATCTTTCAGAGCTTCTATTCTTCCATATCACTTCCATATAATAAACGAGGAAAAACCCTAATCTACACTCTCTGTTTGGTTGTTTGGTTTTGGTTATGTTTTCTTTTTTTTTAAAGGATGAGAATTTTTTACTCTAATTCCTAGAAAATTCAGTTTTAGTTCAAAATTCTGGGTTTTTCTTTTTTATATCATTGTAAATCTGTAATTGCTATTGTGAGGAAAATTGGACTTATATTACCAAACTGAGAGCACAACCCGGCCCTCCAAATTTTGGAAGAGTTCTTAAGATGCTTGGAATAAAAACCAAGATTATAGGTGACATTTCAAATCAGACTGCCTGTAGTGTGCCTGCATGCATGACAAAATAGAAGCCTTGTTGACAAGCAGAGAATGGTGAGCTGAAATAAAGAAATATTAAAGTGTGGAAGAGCAGGAAGTGAAACAGAAAGGGGAAAACTACATGGGGCATAATGAGGATGATAAAAGAAGGAGGGGTAAGCACAGCTAACTGAAGAGAACAAAGGGGAAAATGCCAATTACATATGAATCAAAGGCTTAAAAGATGCAAAATGCTAATTGAGATAATGAAAGAAATTCAAAGGGCTTTCTGCAGGTAGCATGTCTTCCTTCAGATATTGAGAATATTTTTGAGCAGGGAAGGAAGGGAGGTAGAGATAGTAACTCAGCCAGAAATAAAGCCATTAGCTTCTTGAAGTACATCACCCCTGAGGGAAAAGCAGTGTGGAAGTGTAAAGTGATATTGCTCCTTTTTGGTAGTGGGCTGAGGGAGAATTGACTTATTTACAGTACTATACCAGCCCAGACATCTGGGAAATTGCTTCCAAATTTAGAAGAATCTGTGAAGGCACCTAAATCTGTATTTAGGGATCTGAATAAATAGGTTAACTCAAAGGCTTAGCCCTAGATTCTCCTTTCTCAGACACCTAGCAGATGTATATATTTATTTGTGGACAGAGATAAAACAGATGACAAACCTTTTTCATGATGAAATATCTTTGTTATATATGCAAATAAAATATCACCAGTCTTCCTTGGCTAAATGTTATCTATTTGGCTACTGTTGATAAGACTTGTACCACTCAGTATTTGGCTTAGACCGCTGAAGTTTTCTAAGACAGAAAGAAACATTTTAGTGACTATAGATCACATTTCCCTTGGAGAAAACAATTACTTTTGTATAATTCCTTCTTTTCCAGTATAACTGCATGGTGACTAAACAATATAGCTAAAAAAAAATAATTCGTTTCTTGTATTTGTCCATGTATCCATCTTATTCCCTGATAATTAAAATGGAATTTAGAAAAAAAAATGGCAGGACCATAATTTGGTTCACAAAATTTTTGGGAAATCTGTAAAATTCTTGAAAAGGAAAAGAAGAACACAGGAGGTCTTTCAGATTTGAAGAGTGGGCATGCACAGAAACAGTGCAGTAGAAACTGCTCACTTTGAACTAGAATACCAGCCTGCCCAGCTGATAAACTTCTGCTTATCAAAAGATGTTTTGCATGTGCAAGATAATTCCCATTATCCAAAGAAAGCATTGTGCACTGTGAGGTGCAAGTACAAAATCTTGCCAGGGGTTTTCTCATGGGTGACTGTGAGAGATTCCAACTACTACTAGGCTGCTGCCAAGCTGAAATTGACACTTTATGTGGACACAACCAAAGTGTTATTCAATGGCATGATGGAGGTAGGAGCCTTCGAACCATTTAGTTGGTAAATGGCTCCAGTGAAGCCCAAGTCCTGTACCCAGTTACTCACTTGAGAACCTACTGGAATCACATTTGCACTGGTTTCACAACCCCACCTCCTAAATAACTGAAGTTAAATCTGTCAAGGGGCTGGGGCTGAGGCTACAGATGCTGATAGCTCCAGAGATCTGAAGTGATCACAATCTGCTGTGGTGCAGTGCTGGAGCTGTACTTTCTAAACAGTAGGTTGTTTACTTAGGAACATACTACAAAATAAACCTTGAGTTATCTCAGGTTATTTCTCTATGTCTTTGTAGTTGCAGTTGAAATATCCTAGAAAAGAAAATTGAGGTGAGAGGTGGATGAATTGATGTTGTAATTTGGGTGTTTGGTTTGATTACAGTCATTGCTTTCATTCTTTGAAATTTTGTCTTCATGAAACATGGTAACCTTTTAGTGCCAGGCAACCTTTGAGAGATGCATAGCCTTAAACTGTGGCTCTAAACAATGTTTTCTTTCTATGGGGATTTCAAGGAAGCTGTCAACGTAAATGCATATAAATCTGCCAAACATGCACAGCAGTTTTTGAAAAAAACATTTCTTATTACAAACACTGCATGGGGATAATGGACTGCAAGAGCTATTTCTTTTTTTTTGAGGGGGAAATAATTTTTCAAGCCCTTTGCAACACAAACGTTCAGCACTACAGCTGTCAATTAAACACAAGTGAGAAAACATAATAACATAATATAAAGCATAACACCATAACATAATCCCAAAGCATAAACTATGGCTATCTGTTGCCCCTCCTGAAAAAAAAAATAACAAACCACTTCTAATGTCTTGCAGGATTCTTCATTGCTGGGATAAAATAAAAAATGAAATTCAGCTTTCCTTTCACTAACAGAATGGCAGTGAACTGCTGCCCAGCACTGGAGCAACATTAAACACCCCCTCAGGCACAAACTTCCATTATTTGGGCATACCATGGTGGAGGAATCCTTTCTGCATTTTAACACTGTTAAACCTTGTCATCTTCTCAGCAGCAAGACAGAGGAACAGTGAGATACTAACACAGACCCAGCAGTTGCCAGTGACAAAACAGCCCTTTCAGAGCTCTGTCACACATTAAGAGCAGCTCCCCTACGCTGCATGTGGGGAAGAGTTGCCAGACCAAGAGTACATGTGGTGAGAGATGAAAAATCACTAAGTAAAATAATTTTAGGGAAAAGGCTCTTAAAATATTGAAATAGTACCTCTTCTTTTTTCTTTGTATTTCTTTATTTTTTTTTTTAAATATATTTTCTATTTCCCTCTCTTCAAGGCTGTGCTGTAATGACATTAATGAGCTCTTAGGAGTTCACTGATCTAGGAATCTCATTGTAGGGTAAAGTAATAGTATTAAAGCCTAAAAATTAAGAAATTCAATTGTTTTAATTATGCAATTGCATGGGGAGCTTGAGAGTGTGCACCCTAAGCAGTCAGGCACTGCATTAAAGAGGAAGATAACAGAAGTCCTCAAAGGGCTGACAAATGCATGCACGAGACACCTGTGGTGATTTGTTGAGGAGACTGTGCAGCTTGAGTAATATCTTGCTTTACAGCTCTGTGACCCAGGCTGATTCATCCTCAGGGTTCAATTCACCTGACTTAAAACTGTTGAAAAATTGCACCTCTAAAGGACTTACTCTCCATCCTTGAACGATTCGTCACTACGGCGAGTAGATGGTGGCATGTGCAATGAGATGCTGCCTAACTGATGAATACTTATTACAGTAAATAAGAAGCTTATTAAGTTAAAAAAAGTTATAGCTTGGGTTTTTTTTACTGAAGCTGCTGAACAATTAAACACTGCCAAGTGCTGTCTGGTTGCCAGTACACAATGGTAGGAATCCTTTAAACTCCGGAACAACTTTATCACATGAAAAGTGTGACAGTAAGTTGGGCTGCACAGCTTGAAAACCCTGAATCAGTCTTATCTTTGAGTAAGACTGGAAAACAAAACTCTAGAAAGAGCACCTACAGTCAATGAGTGAATAGCTGATTTTGGAGAGCAAGGTGTGATCAGAGTCCTTAGAGCTTCTGATCAACCAGTCTTTCTGGGGTGAGAGTTGTTTTGGTAAGGCAATGCAATGGTTGGGAATGTGCACATCAAATGCAGATGATGCTCTTTATGACTTTCTTAGTATTCTCACTCTTCAGTAAGGGTAATAGGCAGTTGTTGAGATCATGGTTGAATTTCACTAAAGCTTGATAAAAGATGGTCCTAGATGAACTCTTTGGTGTCACAAAAAATGTACTGGAGATTATTTCAGAGAGGATGAAGCTTTGCTGCAAGGTGTTACATTCATTTCAGCATTTATATGCACAAAATTATTCTTATCTTTACATTTCTATTGTCTCCACATACAATCCAGTGCAATTTAGAAAGGTGAGTACTTTTCAAGAGCTGTCCTAGCACCAAGACTATTTCTCTTCCTCTCTCTCTTTTCACTCTCTCTCTCTTTCTACTCCGAACTGCAAAATGTCATGCTGTTATGCTCTGACAATCCCATAGAGGAGTTAGCTCCTGCCATGCTTTCCAGCTTGCTGCAAGATTAGTTCTAACAGCAATACCTAGAAAACACTGCAGATTGTTATGTTGATTGCTGGCTGACTTATGTTTGGTGCACAACATGAAGTGGGAAATTACTGGCATCCTTGTGAGCAAGATTTTGCCTGTGTTTTTAGAAACTTACAGGTCGCTTCTGTTTACCTGCAAAATAAAAAGCAACTTAAAAGGAAATATGGAACCATAATGGCATTACAATTGGAACATACCTTCAGCAAAAGGATTAAAAAGGCCTCTCCTGTCAGTGTGTTTAGTCCAGCAGAACCACGTGTTTTGTTTTGCTCCAGGTATGTACCAGCATACAAAACATTTAATGAAGTAAAGGAAAAAAGCTTAACAGTTTGAAAAATGTCTTCTTGCCCTTTCTTGACAATAGTAGATCTTGACAAACTGCATTGGCTCATAATAAATTGAAATAGTTTGTGGCAAGTTAAGCATGATCTCCTGGGCAGTGTCAGAGAACGTACCTGGACTTTCTATATGAGATAAAGAACAATGATGCACCTTTAATGAATAGATGATAAGGTTTTGATTTACAGACACTGTTCCAGGTATCTGTAGATTTCTGTCTCAAAACAAGATAGATCTGCTTTGAAAAGTAACTGTAAAGAAAAGAAAACACAGGAGTTTGTAGAGTCTTTTCCACTTTTTGCTGTTCACACTTCTCCTCCTGGAAAACCTTACTGCAGCCAGGGAGCCCTGGCTGTCAGAGTGACTACTGATGGCAGGGAAAGAAAGTTTTCTGCTTCTAGTGATCACCTCCTCTGATGTTATACACAGACTGCTTTCTGGGGAGACAGAGGAGCATGTACCTGCCCTTCCTCCATCTGCACCTGTAATCCATTATGTGTTGTTGAGGGAAGGCTGTAAGGCCCCTTTCCCTCTCCCATTTCATGGAGCACACTGGAGCTGTGTAGGATTGTGTCTGGCAGTGCTGGACTTTCTCCTTAAGGAAAATGAGTGTCAGAGCTGGTACTCAAAAGCAAGAGTCTCCGACTCACACATGCAAAAAGGGTTAGTCGACTGAACTGTGTTGCCCTCCACATTATCCACCTTGTTCCCCCTCTGTGCCAGAAAACACCCTGGCTGCTCACAAGAGGAACAAATCCATTTGCAGCAAATTAGCCGAGGAGGAAACTTAACGAGGTTCTTGGTGTGAATGTCACTCCCCACTTCGGGTCACCCCCCATGCTCACATCTTTCTGTTCCGTGGCCTCAGCTGAGGGTAGGTAGCAGGTTTTGTGTAAAACACTCATTAAAGGGAGAATATTTCCACGTACTTCACTAGTTTGACATTCAAGTGGAGAGGAAAAGTAACTTATTTTCCTGTGCACATACTGCAGAGAGATTAAAGGCAGCTGTCTTGCTAGAAGGTGTAATGGTATAAATCACACAGGTATTGTTTGAATGGAAAAATTAATACTTAAGAAGTTCTTGCTATTCATCCAGCATGACATGGACTGAAGGGAGAGGGTGAAACATACACTTCCTATTAACCACGGCAGTTATAGATCTTCAAAGCTTTTTAACTCATGTCAGCGTTAAGGAAATGAAATCTACTGTTGCTATGGTAGAGAACAGATAAAACCAAAGTATTTGAATGTAAAGTGAGCACAGAGTTGAAAAAGGTTGATGTAGAGTGATCAAAGGGAATCCTTCAGGTTTCACAGATGATGGAAAGAAGAAATACAGCCAAAGAAAAATCTCTTTCAGTTACATTAAAAAAAGTGGAAGAGACATTTCTATACATGATTTTCTTTATTCAAATTGTGGAACTCATGCATTTTCAAAAGTCTTGGTAAGAATTGAATATACACACAAACGAACAGAACCAGAGGTATATGAGTAACCATCACATAAACTTAAAAAAAAAGCAAAGAAGCTTCATCCCAACAACTCTAGGCTTATCAATATTTTAAGAATTTGTTTTAATTTCTTACTTCTCTCATCGGCTTAATATCTGATGGCAAAAATTTTAGCAGACTGGATTTCATTCAATTAATCTTGGAAGTGGGCAATCCATCTACATATTCAGTTTTCCTTTTCTGAAGAGTAAAACGTTACCCGAACATGAATAATTGCTATCCCCGTTTGTACTAGAGGGATGTCTGTTTAAAATCCATACTCTTCATTTACTTTTGGATGTGAACTGGTACCTTCTCCTTCATATTTTGAGGTCTGATTGAAAGCAAACCTCCGTTCACAAAGGAATCTCTTCCATTTGAATTTTTCAACAAATAAATTATCTGCTGCTTCTGGCATGCATTAAAAATTGTAAAGTACCTTTCATGGCCTAAATACATGACATTATTGGTTTTTGATATTTAGAAATATCAACATTTGGCAGTTTGATGACAACAGCCTTTAAACTAGAGACATTTGAACTGCAGCTATCTTCTTCTGTCTTAAAGCCAATAGCAGAGAACGTCATCATTCTTACAGAGAAATACAACTAAGATGCCTTATTCTGGTGCCTTTGATTTTTCTTAATTGTGATTTTCTCTGGATCTCTTTTCTACATCTTGTGAGCTTCACGTCTCTTAGATCTTCATTCTGGTAATTGTATTTAAATTCTATTTTCTCCTCCATTTGCTCTTTTCACAAAGGAGACTAATCACTTCTTCATACTGATGAGTTCCCAAAAGTCTCCTTTTTAACTTTTTTCTAGTCACCTATGCTCTTTTTCTTAATTTTCTCTGGTGGCCCTATGATTTTTGACTTTCAGAGCCCAGTTTTCTGCATTTGATTGTTTTATTTGAACATTTAATTGCTTCTCATTCCTGCAGACGTTACTTCCCTGACATTTTATAACAAGATTTAATCAGGGCATTTCCGCTCATTTTTCTGGCAATAATCAGCTGAAACCAAAAGTGGCTGTAGGAGGAGACCTATTTTGTGAATTTTTATAGATAAATTTCTAAAAAGTTTTGAAGGTATTAGAAGCAATTAAATTATTAACTTACAGTAACTTTAAGGTGGAATAAAATAAATACTAAAATTTATCAAAATATTTGCTAGCTCATTAGAAGAACTTCATTTTTTTCAAAGCCGCTTACGTTCTCACGGGAAAGGAGACTAAGGTCCAGCTAGAAACTTAATTTTACATATTAAAGAAGTATTCCGTCATGGAACTGAGTCTACAACTTACAGTGAACACAAGGAGGGGTTTTTGCAATATGTGCAAATGTTTGAGGGACAATGCACTGACAGAGGGGGTTACTGACACCTGGGAACTGACTGCGTTTCTCCAACTACCACTTACTCCATTACAACTGTGAAAATACAAAATGCAGGGGTTGAATCCAGGTCTTGTTGCCCCTGTGGAGTAGCATGGATGATGTGGCTTAGAAGACCTTGCTGGGCACATCACACTGGGGCACAAGGTACCACGGTAGAGCACAGCAACCTTGTACGTCACTTTTCCTAATGTGAGCCAAACTCTATTTTCTGTAATTCAATGGAACAAACACAGAGCAAATACTTTCCTTTTGTGTCTACCACTCACATGGGGCACCATGTGTCTGTAACTCACATCAGACTGACCCCTTCAAACCCATTCTATGATTCTATGGTATGATTCCACCATAGTGGGAAACTCAGCATCTGGAACAATCATAATAAACTTTACATGAGAGCTATGGTATCCCGGACTGGTTGATACAGCCTGTGTAGCCTCTTGGACAAGATACTGGCTTTTCTTCTCCTGCTAGCAAAACAATTTTGCACCTTCTCTATGGCTTGGAAATTCCACTTCCTTAAGTGGATTAATTCTATGGTTGTAGGTGGCTACAACGTGTTTGAGAGCCCTGGAACTATGCTCTCAAACATGTAATAAGCCAGGAACTGGAGACAAATAATATTAGAAAAAATTGATCAGAGGCATGAAACACTGGTAAACTTAATTGCGTGCAAAAAGGCTCTGCACCATTATTCAGTGTCTGTTTTCACACAGCTGAAGAGAGGAGCTGGACATCCTGTTCCCAATATCCGTTTTCAGAAGTTTTCCTAATCTTCCACCTAACACAACTTTAAATGCAAATTGTTGATTTCGTGTTGTGCTTACTTTCTCTTTTCTTTCCTTCCTTGCCTTGGTCAAGCAGTTTTCTTAAGTTTAGATCCTGCAGATTTGCTTACTTTTCTTTAGGATGATAAAAATCAGTCTCTTTGGTGGTGTCCTGTTTATTTAATGTCCCCAGTGGGAGGCAATCGGGTCTTTGTTCCCAGTGCTTATTCCAACATTAGTGCTCAGGCAAAAGAGAAGTTTGAACAAGGCATCTGCAGACCTCTCCTGTGGGCTGAACCAGATGGTGTTTCCATACCTGTTTTCCAATGCACAGTTTTGCTTTTACTGCTGCTGTCTCTTGCCCTCAAAGCCAAGGGTTGCCAACAGCTCTGGTCTGAGCTGAGAAGGGGAGAAAGGGCTTTGGAGAGGATTTTGCATGATGCCATCACACGAAATGGTAACACAGCAGAGGGGCAGAAGATGCAATATGGCCTTCTGAATGCTGCTCTTACACCTCTCCTTACAAACCTGGCCTGAGCAGAAATCCTGCATTCAGGTGGGTGCTTCTTTTGGGTTATGTGAATGTCTGTTTCGTCTACAAGCTATGGTTATATAAATATGGCATATGCAGTCACATCTTAGAGATCCTTGAAATTCATTGTGGCAAGTGAAGAACGTGGTAAGAACATTTTTAGGCATTTAAATTAGATAATTTATAAGCTTTAGATAATTTGGTGGCTATCATCTTCCAGTTTGGACATTCCACCTCCAAAACAACAACAAAAAAAAAAGTTGCCCAAAAGATCCTTCTTAGTCTGAAGACAAAAAAAATGACATTTTGAGGAAAACCACTTTCTACATTGTAGGGTCTATAAATACTGCTGTGTAGTAGGCTTTGAGCCACTAATGATGGCTAGCACTTCTCGCTAGACAAGAGGGATAGTGATGTACTAGACGTAGAAACAATGTTTACAGTCTTGCTTCTCTCCCCTACTTGAATTATAATTTAAGTGGATACTATTTCAAGGCCTGCTGCATCTAGGAAGGGTCATCTCCCAGCCACAGGTCCCAGCATGGAAGGGTAACATAAACCAGGGCCACTCTGGAACAAGAAGCAGTTCTTGGCTGGATACCTTGCAGTTTGCTCTTGTACAGCCTGTCTAGATTTGCTGTAGCTCCACTCTGACACACTGTTATCTTGTACATCCATGGGTATAGAGGGGCCTTAAATAAAAGCTGTTTCTTGAGACGTATCAAGACATCAAGTTGTTGAGAAAGGCTGTTGAGGAAGTGTAGTGGAGAGAGATGTAAAAGCCAGGATACATTTGGCTTTTGTAAAGCTATACCAAAATTTTTCCATCAAAACTCTCTACGTACCAGCTGTTTTTAATCAGGATTTGGCTTATATGACCCCCTTTTGCCCCACTTCGGTGCACAGACTTCCTTTTGTAGGGTGATGTGGGAGAGGGGTAACACCTTTTCTTGTAAAGATGCTTGTCAGGCGTGATCCAGTCTTCTCTTTGATTGGAATTTTCCTGTGTTTTTTTTTTTAATTAATCTTTTATTTCACAAATAGTTTCCACAATCCTTAATGCTCCTGAGATACTTGCCATCTAATTATTTTAGACACAGCTTGCTTGCTCTGGTAGTGCGTTGTAGATGCCCTGCTGAGGAGAGCTCAGCAAAGGAGGTTAGAGATGTCGTTTATAATTCAACACACCAAGGAAGGATAATCCATTGGTGGAAAAAAAAAACAACCTGTTGTGGAGCTGGTCTTAGAATTGGACAAAATTTTCCATGCTAAGTGGGGCTAAGACCCAACAACGTTTCCAGTACCAGAAGCTCAGCACAGGAACACAAGTTACACCTGCCTGCCTCAGAGCTGGAAAGAATCGCTTACTCAGGTTGAGGCTCAATTCAGCTCAATTTGTTGTTAACAAAAGCTGTAGGTTGTGTGGCCGCATATCTGTATTTATTTGTGAATCTGCAGCTTGTTAACAAATACCAAATCTGAGTGATTATATTTACATTCCAGCACAAATAATTCAAAGGCAATGATCAGACAGTGAAACTACCAGCTGAGAGTTTATGTTTTCTTAATGATGGAGGTTTGAAAATACAGACAAGCTGGAAGATCTGTTTAAAAACTATTGAGTATGTGCAAAACTGACAGGGTGAATTCAGTTGATTTAATCCAGATGTTTGCATTTTAAGTAAGGGAGAAGAGACATCAATGAAAATTTATAAGAGTAGTGAGATTATGCATAATGAGACACTGGAGAGAAGAATGTAAACCAGAAGTGTCAGTGAGGATTAAGGGTATGAGTGTTTTGCTCCATTAGTATGTATTAGTGCAGCCAGCCATGTTTGAATTTCAATTTGACATAATTTGGAAATGCATTCTATTGTAACACTTTGTTAAATTGTGTACTGGGGATTTCAGGAGAATTTAAAGGAATCAAGCACTCTGGTGCCAACAAAATTCAGTGAGACAGTTGTGGTCCTTCACAAATTGTGGTGGTTGCACATCTTTATTAAGCAATATCCTAGTGACTTCAGTGTGGGTCATGCCCAGTCCATCTAGGGCTGTACTTGATTTTTTTCCAAAACCCTCAGCAGCTAAAAATAGGACTGGGCAAATTATTGCCCTTAGCTTTCTCTGCTGTGAAACCAGTTATTAAATGCCATTTATACCAGTAATGCGGCTTTGTCTGTGTATCCACATTCAATATGTTACCTGCTTTCCCTGTAGCACAGAGTGTATCATCATCACATCAATATCAAATTCAGACTCAGACCTGGAATTCAGGTCTTGTCATTGACCCTGTCACCGCTTGAGATGACATATTTATTTGCTGGGTACCTATTTCTGGTAGGACCAAATACAATTCATATGTTTTCACGTTCTCCACGGCATCTCTCAATCCTATTTCACGCTTTTATTTCAATATGAAAATATCCCTTACCAGAATCCACCGTTTATTATGTTTTTAAGTATTTTTCTTGTTTCCCACCTGGTACAGTCAGACTTGAGTAGACTTAAGTACATATACAAAGACATCTCTATATTATCTTTGTGAAGATTTCTTTTGCTTTATGTGGACATAAAGTGTGACAATGTCCATTGCCAGGGCAGTGATACAGTCTAGTTAATTCTGAGCAATGGTCAGGTTCCCCTTTTGCTTTGACCTTTATTCAGTCTTCATGCCTTTTGTACTCTTAGTTGCCTGATTGGCCAGTAAGAAAATGGAGGTTTCTCCCACCTAGAATAGGCTATAACCTGTCTGGTGGGTTAAACTACATTGTTGACAAAAGGCAATGTAGATTGAAGAGGTGAGCGGGTAACCAAGAAAATCTGAGAATATGAAGAAAATTATTGGGTTATAAAGCAAAAAAAGAAAAAAATATGAAGAAAAATAGAAATAAACTTATGAAGCTGAAATCCTTCTGGTGTCTGGTTTCTTTGAGATACATTTAAGAGCTGGTATCTTTAAGCAAAACATGGCTTTTAACATCAAGCCCACATTTTAAAATAAACATTTTTTAGGAAATAACTATGAAAAATGAAATGAGCAAAGTCTCCAGATGGGCCCCCACACACCTTGACAGCGTAGGGAGTTCTTCATGTTCCTGGATGCTGGGCTCTTGTGAAGGTTTACCCAAGGCTTGAACTAGATCCTGGTTTGGACTGAAGTAGTCCTTGAGATTTTTGCTTCTACCTTCTCCCTCAGCTGCTTACAAACCAACTGGAAGAGAGAAATATATCTTCATCTCAGTGCCAACCAACATCCTGGCAAAGGCTTTGAGAAAAATTGTAAGGGGAGGAGGGAATCTCTGTCAATTTTGGATTCCAGCTGGGGACTTTGCCTATACCTTCATTCTGCTTCAGGAATAGAAATAGGTCCTGTGTCGCATAAATAAGTAGTTTTCTTCTGATAATGAGAAAATAATACTCTCTCTTGTTTACATCTGGAAAATGTAACATAGCAGAGATTATTGATACATATTTGATAGGAAAACCTTGCAGGACAATCTTACAACAGTGCTCCTTTTAGAGTATTTTGTAGTTTAAATAATTTCTTCATGTACTTCTGAGTTTCATATTTGACTTCCCATCATTAATTCCACTATGAAAGCCAATTTGATGCTGAACATAAAGAAAAACTGCTGAAGTTCATATTCCGGAGAGATTTACATCAATTTAAATGGAGCGGCAGGAACTGACCCTGGGTTAGTAAGGACACTTGGTTTTTTGTGTGCATTTGTTTTAGGCAATGAAAATATGGTTTGAGAGCACTAATAGCATCTGCCTTAGATAAAAAGCATATGAGCAATTGCCTGGAGAAGCATTGAGCCGCTCACCTGGAAAACACAGTGTTTAAAACATTATTTTCACACCCACATTTGTCCATTTAGCACAAAGCATTAGAGACGTTCAGATCTAGAGCAGAGATTTCAGGCTTTCATTTTTCTGAGACAGTCTGTGAAGATGATTGAGTTAAAGGAATTTTTTTACTTCTCTTGTCACAATTTTCATGACAAAATGCAACTTCTAGACCTACTTTAGTTCTAACTAGCAATTACCGGGTTGTTTATTCTTTTAACACATGACACTTTTTAGCACATCAAAGAAAAGTGCAGTTATATTACTGTACAGTAAGATCATGTCATTCTTCAGGAAGTCAACATATTTCTGGGAAAGAAAGATTGTGAACTACTCAATTTCATTGCAATGAAATGTTGCTAATTTTATGTCAGTGTGGCAGAGCCTGGTCATGGCTAGCAAGCAATTAAAAAGAAAGGTTGGTAACTATAGACAGAGAATGCCACAATACTTAAGATATTTCAAAGAAATCTTTTGGCTTTCTGTGTTTCCTGTCCAATTTACCTGTAATGCAACCAAAATTCTTCACTATAATAGTCTTAGGTCTGTTTGTTTACACGTTACATGAACTACATGAGGGAAATATGTTTTCAGAGGTCATTAATTTATAGATATTTCCCAATTTGCATACAGTGCTGTATTCTGTCTGGCATCATTGATACCAATGAAGTTGATACTTCTGATTCTGATTTTAACTTTCTGTTGAGGAATAAAAAGGCCTAATATATCACACTTCATATAACATTGCTATGAAAAATGTGAATTCAAATTTTAATTTTTTTATTATTTTTTTTTTCAGTTAGTTGTCATGGTTTAAACCAAGTTGGAAATTAAGCACCAAGCAGCTGCTCACTCAGCCCCTCTCTCTCCCCCCACCCTGGTGGAATGGAGAGGAGAATCAAAATAGAACTTGTAGGTTGAGATAAGAACAGTTTAATAATTGAAAATGAAATAAAATATGGTAACAATGGTAAATGATAATAATAATAGTAATGAAACCAGGATATTGGTACTACATGTATTTTGCATCTCTGGGTACACAGTGACAGTTATTCTACTCCCTGTGTATCTATATTTTGGTATACAGATGGCCACGCTTCATTAGACCTATAATGACGTCTGCTTCCATTTTTGACAGGAGGCAAGAGCAGATAAATGGGCATCAGTATGAAGGAAGATATATTATAAAAGCTACCAAAGGCTGTTTTCTTTGGTCATTGTCTTTTGAGTACACTCAGTATTTTTAAAGCGGGTTATAAACATATACAACATTTGCTAATGGTTCCAATATCTGTTTTCATTGCTAATTGTTTCTCAACATTGTTTAGCATTAAGTGGGTGGCTGAAAATCAGAAAAAAATGTCAAGTTAAAAACAAATTTATGCTCAAAAATTTTCTGAGCATTTTGTGAACAGGAATATTCCCTCTGCTTTGTAGATGAAGTATGCACATTAATGCAAAGTTGTGGTTTGAATCTTTTTCCTCCAAACCTGTGTTGATCTCTCCTTTAGGAGACATTTTCTGTAACTGCAAGCTTCCTGCTGGGTTAGACAGAATGAGCTCACAGGTCATTTCGTATGCCACTTGCTTAAGAAGTGGAGGAAAGAAATTCAAATTCTAAGTGGTGGCAAGGTTTTGAACATGGTCTACATGCCAACAAGATGCATGGCCCAGCATGTCAGTTTGGTGGGAGAGAAGGTAAAAAATGATATTTCTTTCTTTCTTATTCATCAATATTTCCAACTTAGACTTGAGAAAACAGTTCTGTCAAAACAGGTTTCTGAAAATTTGTTTTAGTTTTCAACCAGCAACCATTCTCTGATGAAAAAAAATGTTGCTCTGAAAAATGTCACACCAGCCTCTGCTCTTGATCTTGGCGAGATCTTGGGACAGTAGGGTCTTTGAATTTGAGTAAATGCTTTGCTGCGTGTTATAATCGAATGTTCTTTAGCTCTTTTTTTGTCAGAAGACATAAATGGGAATTCCTCCTATTATTTCCTGGTTACTGTTAATTACATTCTTCCTTACTGAAACAGAACAAATAGTTCTTGTAAATTTTTGTAATGTTAGTAACTATGTTTTATAGTTCTGCCTTCAGTTATTATTATCCAAAGTCAAACTAGGTAATCTTTAAATCACAGACGCCTTGAAATTTATTTTAAAAAGCACAGAGTTTGCCTCTTTTTGATGCTTCAGTAGGAGATTTCAAGGAGTTAATGCTGTTAAGCCCCTTGATTCTGGTGTTGGCTTCCAGGTCTCAAATGTATACTATGTGCCCTTTGTAGCTTCTTCTTTAATTCCTGAGTTTAAAGTGCCCAAGATAAAACAATAACTGACATTAGTCCTTGTAGACTTGATGAAAATGAATCACAAGGCACTCACGACTAGAGGAAAAGAGAATGCAGATCAAAGGTCAGTGCTGAGATTCATGGAAGTGTTTGGATGTGTTGGACTAAATCTACAGAGGGACCAGGGTAAATCATTGCCATATTAGCCACTGGAGCCACAGGTCATATGCCACCGGAATCCCCAAAAGTCTTGCTCAGATCTTGCTGTCTGGCCTAAGAGATGCTGACGTTTCTGCCCGTTGATGTTCAAATTACCCCCTAATTCAGGTGCCACTGGGGGTCTGGGAGCCTGACTTGCACAGGAGATTTTCAAAGCAGACTGACAGGGACTCTTGAGTGTTGGGCCTCACAAATTACAGCTGAGAATCGGCTGTACTTACCCCAGTGCCCATAGCCTCAGGACTTGAAGCCATAAAATTTCCTTTTACCTCTGGATTAGGCTCTGTCCCTAACACATCCCAGCTGTGTATCATAGATTTTGGGAAAATCTTGTGTAAAGTAAGATTTGGTTTAAGGGACCCAGATAAATCAGCTCTTGTGAAAATTCCCCAATATGAGAATCCTGTCAGAGCCTACCTTCTGGCAGCAGAGGGGTGGAAGGCCACTGCCTGAACACCTGCACAAGCTCAGAGTGCAAATGGCTCCCATTCAATATCATATGAGGTTTAAACTTGTCTGCATGCATAAATAGTTTTTCCTTCTTCCTGACCTTTTCTAGTCTAATCCCATGAGTTACTCCTGCCCTCACAGAATTTGTTCCTGCCATTTCCTATGACTGCAGTACCATACCTGCTGTGGACCTACATTTTTTAATTCAGGTCCCAGTGTTGCATGTTACATGAGGTGTCACAACAAAATCAACAAGCTAAACCCTCTAATTATGCAAATTGTCACAGCACTATTATTGGCAAAAGAACTGTAACAGTCTCCATGATCTGAAGGCTTTAACTCTAGAAGTCCTGGGCTTAAGTGTCTCTGCATTTAGCATCCTTTGTACTATCCCTGCACTATCATTCATTAACTCGTAACTACTCATTGAGTGTTGTTTGTATAACGAGCCTAAAAGCTACTATTTCAGCTCTGTTGTGTATTCCAGTTACACTTGTCCTAAAAGAGAGCTCTGCCTTGCTGGGTACACAGTTTATTTTTCCATCCCCTGTCATTTTATGTTTGTCACTTCAAAGATCTCATTGAACCAGGATTTGTGTTAGCTAATGACACAGAACCTCTCTGCATACAACTTGGCAAGAATAAAGCATATCAGCAAGTAGACACGTTTGTTCTCAGCGGGAGGTTTGTTTGTATGATTTGTTTTCAGTGGCATAGAAAGGTTTCCTTCCTTTCTCATGGGTGGCGCTGTTGTTTCTTTCTCCAATTCATATTTCTCTCAAGTGAGGTGGCATCTCATAGATGGTGCTCAGTGTGACAAAAGCACGATAAAACTACCAAATTATCAGGAAGAACAAGTCCTTCAGGGCTTGAGTATGTTTGCAGCCACAGAGGTATTGTTTTAGTGAAAATACTAAAATACTTTAATTTTTATTTTTTTTAAATATTTATGAATACTCATTCTCTGGGAAGGTTTAATAAAGTACTGTCTGAAAAAAATTAACATTAAAATTTAAGTTAGTTTGTTTTTAAAAATCATGAAATCCTTTTGCTGAGTTTTTCTTTTTCTTTCTCAAGTAAGCTGTTGCAGTTTCTGAGTTATTGTTTGAAATATGATTACTGGCACATCAAACTATCAACAGTAGATGTGCTTTTGCCTGTTTCAGCTTTATGAGGACCAGTTTGTTAGGCATGTAGACCTTTGGGAAGGCAGAATAAATGTTCTGTATCTTGACTACTTTTCTTCTTACCTCAGCATGCAGTGGGGGAAAGGTGCAAAGGATCCAGTAGTAGGTGCTGTGGTAGTTGTTGTCAAGCAGTATCATTGCAAGGGCCAGCAGGGAAGTGTAAGGAAAAATTTTCTTCAGAAGTCATGGGTAGAATATTTCCTACCAATGGGATGGATGGGGATATCAGTTTTAAAACCGTATTGAAAAGAAAATCACTTGTTGGCATGTGTAAACTGAATGTGAAGTTTCCATCAGCCAGCATATTAACGTAGAGAAGGAATATAGGTGCACCACTGCAGTCATAATAATGTTAAAGGCAAAAAAGAAACACATCCTACAAGTTTTGCTGTTTGTATAATTAAAGTCTTAATGGTCTCATCCAGGAATGCTTATAATCCAATTTAATTACTACAGAAAAAAAAAAAGGAAGAAAAAGGAAATTAATACTGTCACACAAAAAAACCCTCAGTAATAATGGTGATATACCCTCTTTTTAAAAGCTATGACTTTCCCTGGTTATGTTCACCCACTGGGTCCCAAGGTTGATGGCTTCAGCCTGTTGCACATGTGGGGAAAGATGAAGTATCAGCATCATGAGACCATTACTGAGAGAACAGTGATGTCAAGTTAATGGTTTCTTCTTCCCTGTTCTCACATCCACTTGGAGTAATTTTTATTACCACTTTTACACCTTGATCTTCATTTGTCTGCAGCTCCGTGCTACATCCAATCTTACTACGCTACCTTTTTGGTGTGCTAGATACTATTTCTTTGTTTTCTGTGTTAGCTGGAGTTTCATCCAGCTCCAGATCTGCACTCTGCTAACTGACCATCTGTGATTGATTTACAGCCTTGGGGTCAGATTGTGTCCCATCTTTTATCATCCCATACCCATAGTCCTCTTCAAGTCATCCTGTAGTCCCTACCCAGGAGACTGACAAGCCCTGCTGTCAAGCCAGAACTGTGCTTCTCTATAACATTATGTTAGAATCATAAATAGCTCATCCTGCACAGAACAACTATTTGTATTACTGTCTTTATAAAAGTGTGGTTTAACCTGAGATGGTAACTCATCCCCATAGAGCCGCTCACTCAGTTCCCCCACAGTGGGATGGGGAAGAGAATTGGAAAAGTGAGAAAACTCATGGGTTGAGCTAAAGACAGCTAAATAAGTAAATAAAAGATCACATATGCAAGCAAAGCAGAACAAGAATTCATTTACCACTTCCCATGGGCAGGTAGGTGCTCAGCCATCCCCAGGACAGCAGGGCTCCATCACACACAACGGTGACTTGGGAAGACAAACTCCATCACTCAGAACTTCCCTCTCCTCCATTCTTTTCCCCCTATGCTGAGCATGATGCTGTATGGTCTGGAATATCTTGGGTCAGTTGGGGTCAGCTGTCCTGGGTCTGTTCCCTCCCAGTTTCTTGTATTCCCCTAGCCACCTTACTGGGGCAGAAAAGGCCTTGACTGTGTGTAGGTCTGTCCAGCAATAATGGAAACAACCCTGTTATCAACTGATATCCCCATTTGTGCTGTTTCCAGCACAAATCCAAAACACTTCAAAAGGGGAAATTGTTTTCCATGCATGATGTCTACAGAATTTTTGGTATTTTCCACACAAAATAATTATTCGTAATAATAGAGACACCATTTAAATCCTTTAAAAAATCCAAACAACAAAGAAAACCAAAAGCCAGACCCCAGGAAAAAGATATTTTATGACTTTACTGCACTTGGAATGGTGAAAAAGTCCATTTTATTTCATGAATTCAAAGTTGTCAAAGTGAAAATCTGCCTCTCGTGTCTACAAAGATATTCCAATTAAAGTTTTTACTTTTCCATCAGACTGTGACAACATTGTTCTTCTCATTGCTTTCAAGAAATTATTCTTCTGTGTGACTTGATACGGCTGCTCTGCTCCTCAAAGGGTAAGGATATATGTATTATATGTTACCTGTTTTGTTGTTCATTTTTCCAAGTGTTATATTACCTAGCTGATTGACTCCAGTGATCTTTCCAGTAATGTGGTTAATATGATGGGAGGAAGAAGCAAAAAGGAACTTTGAGGGATTGGGCTGCAGACAGAGATTCTTTGGACTAAATTATAGTTATTCAGGGCCTAGTCCAGTATGACACCCTGTTCTACAAGACTAAAAGCATCCAGTTTACGGTAGTTGTGGATGGTTGAAGTCATGGTTATTTGGGGTCATAAAAATGTCTTGGATGAAAAAGACAATAAAATGATTCTATATTGCTGTTATTTCCTCCATTCTAGTCAGCGAACGTGTTTTGCCATTTGTATTCCCTTCACTTAACAAGGACAGAGAGAGACAGAAGAAACAATTTAAGTGAGGAAATAATCACTATGACTCAGTACATGTGTGCTAGTAAGAAATTTCAGTAAGAGCACGAAGACACAGACTGCTGAAGGAGTCGATGCAGACAGGGCAATGGTTCACGCACAAATTGGGGCCTTGGTAGCTCAGAAACCAGGAACATTGTTCCAGTGACGATGTCAAAACTGTGTGTTGTTTTATGAATGTTGTTTAATGAAACTCCTTCCATCAGAGAACTGGATTTAAGAGCTTTAGCAGAGGTTCAGTTAGAGTACAGAAGAATTATGTTTTTTATTTCCTAGTGATGCTGGAACAAATAGCCCTGATTTGCACAGTGATTGGAGAAAATTAGAAAATGCGTATGGGATTTTAGGTTTGTTTCCTGTCATTTAGACCTCTAGCTTGTGGCTGAGCAGTGGAATTAAGATGTGAAGTAAAAACAAAATTAGAACCATCCCATAGAGAAATAGGCTGAAAGCATTTTAGAATTTTCTTAGGAAGCTGTTGCCATCTCTGTTCTACTGGGATGAGGTTTCCCATGCTGGGAGTGTGCAAGACCTGTGATTTCCACACTACAGACAGGAACAAGAACTATACCCAGACTGCAGTTAGAGCTATTCTGAGTGTGTTGCTTTCTTGCTGTCACACTTTGATACTCCATTTCCAAGAAAACCCTGCCCGCTGCAGCAGTGCGTATTCTGGGTAACAGATTCTGCAAGGGAAAGGTGAATTTTCACCATGGGAGCCAGGTATTGCCTTGATCTCCACCACTCCCTGTGGACCTTTTTACTGTCTGTCACCATCTGGCATTTTATTATGAAAAGCACATTGCTCTTCAACCATCTATTTCTTTTTCAGACATTAGGACAAAGGACGTAGATGCTAGAAAAGGCAAAGAGAGCATCCCTCTCAGCCAAAATGCAGTGAGGTGGGACATGGATTCCTTAGGGCCATGTACAACAGGAGGTAACGTAATCCTCTGAGAGTTGGATGGGGATTTGAAACAACTTTGCACACACTGAGCAAACCCAGCGTGCTTTGGTGTGTCCTTCCCAGTATGACCTGGAGAAGTCTCATTATAAATGATATGAATGGTGATTAGCAGTGGGGTAAGATCCTGCTGTCCCCAGAGAAGCAAGCTTACCAAAATGTATAGCGTTATTCTCCCTCCATGAATTTGAATATTATTAAATTAATAAGATGCTGATTTTTGCATTTGCTGTGAGTCTGAAAACTGCAGTCTGGCATCTTGTGGCATTACTTCTTTGACTGTTTCCTCTGAATGTAGTTGCAACTGTACATAGTTTAGGAGGAACAGAAGAACACAGAGGTAAGACATCTGTCTTCATACAAACCTTATTACTGTCGTTAGTGTTCTTGCCATGTGTTTGATATGAATTAACAGAGGGATTAAGTGGCAAAAATTAACTGACTGAAACATTATATAGAGGAGGATGGCAGAAGGTGCATCTTCTCAGCATCATTGTAGTACACTCAGTACAGCCTTTTCCTCTGATCACCAACAGGTTGATTAAGTCCCTCCTTTGTGATTTTTTATAATAAAGTGAAGATGCAACACAGAAATCAAGATTGCAAGAGATGTTGATTGATTCAAACTCACGCTTAAACTAACAAGGTGTGTTCCTTTCTGCCATCTACCTTAGAGATGACTTGAAACCCTCTTCAAGCACTTAATGAACAAAGAGCACTGGATTACAAAGAAAGAAAGACCAAGAGGGCACCAGAAATCCTACATGGTTAAGCTGCATGTTAAGTAATGCTTAACATCACTTGATAAAAATATACACCTCTGGTTAAATCTGTTAGCAATCCTTCCCACGTATTAGGCTTCTCCCAAAACCTTTCTGGCCTCTACCCTGACTGGCTTCAGTCTCTCCCTGTCCTTATTTCCCACTTTTCAGTTTCTTCCACTGTTCTCTTTATGCTTTTCTGGAAAAAAAAAAATTAGCTGAACCCCGCCACTTTTTATCTCATCTTCTGCCATAATTTATCAGGATGTAATTTTCCAGGAGATATAATGTAATTTTCCAGAAGATATTGGGTTGCCAAGCATTTAGGGATGAGTTCCACTGTCTTATTTCTTTCTTTCTCTACCTTCATCAACTCTTCCAGGATTTTCAATTTGGCTTCGATATAAGGTATCTCTTTGGTATCCTTTACCCAAATACAGGTGTGTATTTTCAGTCTGAATCTTTTTAATACTTTCAATCTATGTCATACCTCTAGATCTTAATTAACCACTCAGAATTGCTGTATTTCATACTTCAGAGCCATCCTTGAGACAGTTTGTATACTAAGGAGACCTATGTTCTTTATTTTTCTTCTGTAAAACAGAGGAATTTTAAATTATTCACCTTCTGGATTGTATTTGTTTAATTTCAATAATATCTCTGCATCATGAAAATGCAAAATGAAATCACAAATTTTTAGGTTCTTTTCTCTTACTCTAGCACATCCAGCTTTTTTTTTCATTTTATCCTTTACCCAAGAGTGAGTCTATTCATTATGACAATAATGTCACACAACACAGTATCTAAATTACCTCCATAATGCAACTCATCCAGAAACAAACAGGAGCTTATAGCAGTATCATTTCTGCTTCATGCCCAAGCACACACACACACTTTGAATGGATTGTGACATATGTTTGATTCACAGCTCAGGTGTGTAACCCTTTAAGGTCTCAGCCAAAATATATTGCGTCCAAGAAGAATGTTTGCATTGACTTCAAATAGGACTGATTTATCAGGCACTTCAAATTTTTATATCGTTCACTGCCATTTTTAATCTTCTACCTTTGCATGAAATATAAGCACTTTCTGTGTTGCCAGCATTCTCAATGTTCTGGTAATATCAGAGATATAGCAATTAAAATATTTTTTCTGGGTGGGTGAATATATTTGTCTCCATTAAATCTTCATTTCAAAGCATAACCCAGAGGGAGTCTGTAAATTAACCCAGATATGAGCTTTTGTAAAGCAAAAGCAAGCCTATTCTTTGACTAAAAATTACATTTCACTGAATTAGTTTCCACTCTCAGGGAGAAAAAACACATTATTGAAAGTCTAACTGAAGGGCTGGTCCCACCAGGACAGTTTACCTTGGTGGTATAAAACAACATTCAGCCTTACTCTCCCATGCTGAATAACTCTAGTGACATCCTACTTGATTTTTAGTTTAACAAATCTAGGTAATATTTTTGCCACAAGGAAATCAACAGAACTATGAACAATGTGATGTTTTAGCTATAGGAAATTTAAGGAGGTTTTGTTAATGTTTTACTCACCATATAACATCTGTTTCTATGTTATATGAGAATGACTTAAAGTAGTTTTGGTTTTGTTCTGTGTTGTTTAAATCTATTCTCTAAAGATCTGTATTCAAGGAACTTCGATACCATGTCTGTTATGCTTTCCCATCTAACCATGTTTTCTTCTTGATCACAGCTGGGCTATTACATCCTTTGAAGCAAAATTCACTTCACAGCATTTCAGCCCAGTGCTTTGCCTTAGAACACATTTGCTGCACAGCTAACTTGCACAAATTGGGTATCTTTTAGGCTCATTTGATATAAAAAAAAAGAACAACCCAAAACCAGTTGATAGAGGTTTTCAGTGTTTTGTGCTCTGAATTCTCTGAGTAGGTGACTTGCCAGACTAAAATAATAACAGCTTGCAAAACCCTTCACAGCTCTAAGTCTGTGAAAGACAGACTTTCCAGATACATGAGTGTAAACCTGGAGATGTGTAAATAAAGAAAATCTGGATTCCCAAGTGCTCCTTGCCCCCTCTGCTATTCCTAGCAGTGTCTCCATGCCTGCAGTTCCCTGTTTCTCTGGACTCCTTTAATTAACTTACTGAATGCTTTTGTGTTACCTTCAGTACAAATACTGAATGTGCTGATCTTTGGCTCCAAAAGAGCCTTGTGACTAGTGAGCCAAGAACTCAAAGTTTGTGTTGGAAGTTACTCTAAAAAGCAGAAGAAGTTGGTCCTTATCTGGAAATCAGCAATATAATCTGTCTCATGAAAGCACTCTTTCCTGTGTGTTATATAATGAAGAATTATTGTCACTCTTGTTCTATTCAGGCAGGAACAGTAACTAACACCAAAATATTTCCATATCCTTAGTCATGTCATGTACTAGAAAGATGAAAAGAGGGCAGCACTGTTATTCCAATTAGGTTTTAATTAAACATATGGAATACAATGTAGTGTTGGATGGGTTTGGCAAAAAACAAAACAAAACAAAACAAAACAAAACAACCTGTCCAATATCCTACTTCATAAAGCAATTTGTCTTTTCTCACTTGTTACATCAACAACCCAGAGAATGTGTCTAACTGTGTAAAGTGGACTTAGAATAGAAATGTTCTGCTCCTGTGCCTCAATAGAAGTAATTCTTTCCTACCTAGAAGGAATTAGTTAATGTTTTCAGGTTTCCTTTTGCCATAAATCCTAAGCATCTGATGTGCATCATCAACACACAGGGGGGACAACCCATGGCCCCAAAGCTGCCTAGGACAGTTTTCATCTCCAGCAGTAAAAGGATGAGGGCTGCAAGAACACCTCTCTCTGTGTGCAAAGGAGCACATCCTGCTCCCTCTCAGTGGGATACATTCATTTTATGCTCAAAAGAAGTTGTTTCAGTTTCTCTGCAACTAGGAGACACCTGAAGTCCAGAGGAGCTCCATTTTTGCAGCTGCTGATCTGTGGAGAGCTGCAGGTGGGACTTGTGAAGTTACAAGGATGAGCTCTGTGCAGGTCCAGAGGTACAGTCTGAGCACATATACTGGCTTTCTGATCTAGCCCTGTGAGCTATTTTCCCACGATGGCACAACTTCAGCAGGAAATATATGAAATGTTTCTCATTGTGCTCAACCCAGAGCCTTTTGGCCAGAGATATCACTTGGGGATTAGGAGAGGAGCCAGGGTGGGAATGAACATGTCACTTCTCAGGGCAATGTTCTATTGCTATATAAAAGGGATTCCTTCCTTCTCCTCATGTAATTAAAAAAAAAAAAAGGCGAAAAAGGGTACTCATCACTACAATTTAAAGGACACTAGACCAGTTAGTGCACATGAGAGGGCATTCAGGGTTGAGATCCACAGTGGGTTTATGATCATATCCTAAAGTCAGGATTTAGAACTGCTAGAGAAAACAATCAGGTCAACCTGCGTCAGGATTCACAACTGTAAGGAAGAGCCCCAGCGTGTTACCATGGTTTGTGAATCAGGAGAGAAGTGTGGGGCATGTGTGGGGATCTGCAGTCATGTGTGGTGTCTTCTGCAAGGGATCCTTTCAGCCCAGCTATGCAAATAGGAAGTGCCTTTCCTCAGCCCCCTGCAGCAAGCATAAACCTCATTAAGTTTCAGCCTTAGGTAATGAAAACTGTAAATCTGTGATACTTCCCTGCCCAGAAAGGAGCTGCACTTGCTGAACAAAATTAATCAGCTCACTGCACTGAGAAATAGTTTAATCCTCCTGCAGTGGGGAAGGAGGGGGAAATGAACAAATATCTTCAGGGAGCAGGGCTGGCTTATAGCTCATCAATGAAAAAGAATGGCTTTTAAAGGAATTTAATTTTGCAACTGTTGTAAGGAAAAAACCCAACCCACCTATTTAATACTCACTGTTCAATATTGTTTCTTCTATCAGTGAGAGACTCAATTTGTAGCCTACATAGAGAGTTTGGCTCATTCCTAGAGACCTCTGTATCTTCTGACAGGCAAAAGCAGATGTACTGTATCTGACATATGCCATAGTCACTGGCAGCAGAGGAAGCTCAAGACCAGCACAGCTCCGCAATGTGGGTTATCCGTACTAATGGCACCGTGTTAGAATATCCAGTCCTGATCACAAGAAAGAGGAATAAAGCTTCACACACACTAGAGAGTACAGGTAATGGCAGCAAATACTTTGTGGAAAGTTTTTCCTCCATTTCAAAGCTGGGAGAGGTGGAATACTTACAGTTTTACATAGTGGATCATTGCGTAGAAGATATGATTTTGATCTATTGAAGGGATCACTATTGGTTGTGATCTGTTGTAAGCCCTCTGGCCTGCCTAGGTAGCAGAGGAAAAGGAAATTCAGTAAATTCAGACCGGATCCACATTCACTTGCCTCTTAAATGCACATTTCTTCTTCATTTCTGTATGAACAAGCACATCAACTACTTGCGTATTCTGAAGAAAGCATTGTACAGACCTAATTTTAGTGACTAAGCTGGCAATTATTCTGAATTAAAGGAAGTTTCCTGTTTTGACTCTCTTTACCAATGCTCTTTGCAGCAATGAGCATGAAGAAACCTTAATGACTTGCAAATCTTTTGAATAAATTTAATACTAAGCAGGCTGAGGAAGTTGTGGAGCTCACTTTCAAAATGCATTAAACTTTTCAGAATAACACAGGAAACCTACAGGCTTCTCAGATTTTGTTCTGACAAACTACATGTAAAATTGAAAAAGGACATTCACTTTTTGAAGATTATTTTTAAATTGAGTCACTGCATTATATAGGTTGTGGAAAAGACACCTACATGAGAAGCAAGCAAAAAAAAATTACAAGGGAGATGACCATTTCATTTGATAGAGATAACTTTCCATCAAGGCACAGTGGGAAGAAAAAAATTTTCACTAAGATTTCTGAACAAAATTGTTTTTAAATTGTGCTTAGGCTGAGTTATTTCTGGTGACTTACATGTTAGATTATACATCAAACTAGTAACTCAAGTGTTTATTAGTGCTTCAAATATCAGTAATAGCAATACTGTCTATTTTATCTACTATTTAGTCTAGTCAGTTTCATATATTCTGTCCTCTTAATACTCAGTATGTAATAGCAAGTTCTAATACTTTTAAAGGTGTCGTTTAAGAAAAACGCCTTTTGAATTGGGTTATTTAAGAATTACAGCAGCCACTGACAAGTTATTCCAGAGAAACAATTTGAACTCATAGCAATATAAATTACTTTTCAGGAAGTGTGTGTCATATATTACTTCATCAGTGCAAGGTAGTGCAAGATTAATGAGAAGGATTTAAAAGGAGTGTGGAGTGGAGTAGTAAGTAAAAGAGCCACCATTTTTCTGTTTTCATTGAAATAGATTAGAAAGGAATTTTTTTAAAAACTATATTTATTCCTTGAATATTTATTTCATTTTTTTTCTGCATGGATCAAACCCTATCAGTACATCTTGTTTCTGAAGTGGGGCTGAGAGAGTTTTCACTGCCATTCTCAGTTATCAAACTTCAGGCTGGGATTTGTCGGCAAAGTTATCATTTACCTGTAGTCCAAACTCATTTGCTCGGAACAAGATCAAGGATGACTATCCTATGTTTTATTCCCATGAAGGAGGATATCTTGAAGCTGTTTTGTCCTGTATTTAGCAGACACTACATCAAGAAGAGATTTTTTTAGTGTAGTATTAGGCCTTTCCAGATCTCCAAACTGTAACAGTAGCCCCAAAACAACACCAATATTATTTATATGTATATATCTTACTGGATTTTCACATTTTCTTATCTTTATCCTTTCTATGAAATTGTCCAAACCTAAGAAGGGATGATGGTTATATTATTTAATGAATAATTTTCTTTGTGCTTCAGCTGATTCAGGCAAACTTGAGTCTCTTTTGCCAGTTGAGGCCAAGATTTTTCTAGCACAGTGGTTTCAATTCACCTCTGTTTTTGTCTTTAAAGTTGTGGTTTTCCTCACAGCCCCTCTCTGTATGAATGATCTTTTACATCTGTATTGACATTTCCTGAGCTAGAAAGGTGGCTGTACAAGTTTGACAGAGCATAGCTTACAAAGAATGAATTATTTTGGCAAAAAAGGCCCCAGTGGGGGATTCAGAACTTCAGAAGTATCTGGAAAGCTGTATTTGCCCCAAATCAAACTCTCTTTTAGTTCTGATGTATCAGGGAAACCTTGCAGTTTCCTTGCATTTAAAACATGAGTGCAGGAAAAGCAGTCACTACTGGGGTTTGGTACATCTTCTGATCCTGTGATATTCATCACCTCACATCCTTTAGTCTGTCCTTGGCCAAAGTTCATTAAAATATTAAGACTCTAGTCGATAAGTTGAAAAACATAAATGTACAGACATACAGTTCAAATCTATAGGGCTGTGAAATACAGGAATTTCTTTTGAAACTGTAAACACATATTTCTGAATAATTCCTGTCAGAAATGTTTATCTTTAAATATCCTTCTTGTGCCTTGTTTTTCTTTATCCAGTGTTAGTTATACCTGCTGGGCAAGGAAAGCAGGATTATTTCATGTTTTCTTGGTACTACAGAACTGTTCTATGGAAGATTCTACCTCATAGTGTTTTTCACCATTTTCAGTGTCAGAAGTCATTTTGCCATCTCTAGCAGCATTGCTGGGATCTGTACATTATGACCTTACCACACAGCTCATATTTCTTTTGTAACTGAAACAGACTCTTACTGTAAGGGAATTTGAAAACTTTGTGGCTTTTTCAGCTTGTTTAAATGACACAAAAATTGTGCTTGTCTTACCCGTTAAGGAGCATATGGAATCCAAGGATGTGTAGACTAAAGGTGAAAAACATTCATATCTTCCCTAGGGTGTTAAGTTTACTAATAAAAGATAAGCATTCATTTTTCTTAACTTTATATATTTTTCCCATGATTTACTTTTAGCATTTTTCCTCCACCATAAAATGTTAAACTGTATGGTGTTTCAAATAAGGGCATTATTGTGGATTCTGATCTGAATTCTCCCCTTATTGTTGTTGTTTTTATATGACTTCAAAGTGGAAATAAATCAAAGAGAAAGAAAACCTCTGGTTTCCAAGGAGATGTGGTAGGTCCAGAAAGGTATACTCTTAGGACCATTCCATTACCAGTGTAGATGGTGGAGATTAAATATTTTTATTTAGTAGTAGATACTGTTAAAATGAGTGCAGCCTTCATAGAGCAAACAGTAACAAGGGTACTTGCTGGATACCTCAAGGAAATGACAGAAACATATATATTAAGAAAAATAAGAAATACCAACTCTGACATAGGTCAGACAGAAATGGGAAAAATAGTCAGGTTAGTAACCATACAGACCACAAAGATCTAATTGATAAATATTTCTTGCCTCTGTTTGAATATTTGAATATTTGAAGGCACTTATTATTCTCCTCAGTTGCTGCTGGAATTGAAAACAGTTACTGTTAAAACCAATTATTTTTAAAAGCAGTCTGAAGCAACTTGAATGTAGGAGTTTCTAAACAGTCAGCCAAGGAATTATCCTCAATAAGCTTTGGTCTGTAATGAAATTTCAAAAGATTGGCAGAATACTAATGTTGGATCAATGTTGAAAAATGATGTACAGGAGACTTGGGTAATTTCAGGCCTAAGTAATAGCTTAATAGCCTATATAAGTTAAATAATAAAGTGGCTGATGTATGACTCAATTAGTAAAGAATTATAAGGTAAGAAATAGGACAGCAACCAACATTGGTCTCTGGGAAACAGGACTGATAACTGCAACGAGATACAATGAATTCCTTATGACTTTTGCCTTTGCAGTTTGAATGGTAACTCAGAGATAAAGCTTACCACTGTGAATAATGGCAAATTTAAAATGTATAAACAACTTGAAAAAAAAGATAAAATGTATTTATCTTGCACTGAACAAAGAAACAGCCTACAGGTTACCTCAGTAGTGTATCAGAAAATGTAATGGTGTGAGCAAAAATAGATGGATGGAGACTTCTTCATTGAAGGAGGATTTTCTCTGATAGATTCACCACAGTTATGCTGGAATTTTTGTCTTTATTTCATGTGTAATCATCTGTTTAGGTGTTTAAACTGTTTAACTGTTTCACTGCTTGCAACCATTCTCTTAGAAAACAATTTCAGTATGCAGCATATCTATTTCTTTCAGGTACTTTTCTGCATTCTTAAATGCAGAAAGGGTATGCTTGGTTGCAACATTTTTAGTAGAGATTGTTTAATTTATG